>NC_136906.1:26425313-26912927 GCF_949606895.1 Notothenia rossii
ATCCATTCACACACTCTATTTGTGTCCAGTTGGTGTAACTGTCCATGTCAAAGAGACAGAACAAATTATAGAGACATTCCATAAAAAAGAAATCCGAACATGGCCCCTGGTCTAAATAAACACACTCACGTTAATTTATGTTATAAAACAGACGAGGTGAAGTCATGTCCATCACGTCGCACCCTGAGGAGATCTACGGATCATTCTGGAAAGAAATGAAATGACAACGATGAATACATATATTTATTGACATAAAATGTATTTATACAATATCTAATTCTAATAACAAACAAATATAGCTGCAACTTGTTTTAATGGAAATTAATCCGCACATATCTTCAAATTCAAATGTGGTGCAAAAGCATAAAAAATGTGATTAAAAAAAGTGAACAATTTTTTGTCGTCAGATCTCAGGTTCCCACCAATAACTCTAAGCAAAAATATATAAGAAACAAATATGAATAAAAAATGTAAACTTAAATAAAGTATACAAATATATATAACATTTATATATAACACTATTAGGGCAAAACATTCCAAAAACCCTAAATAATAACATAACATTAAAGGTCACATATTATACAAAATCCACGTTTTCACATCTTTTCTACATCAACATGTCTCCTCTGTGTGACGAGATTCTGACAGTTTCAGGAAAAAAAGATTCTCTCTCTTTTTGTCCTGATCCATTTATATAAAAACCTGTCTGAAAATGAGCTGATCAGATTTTGGATACTTTATGATGTCATAACGATTTATTGGCTTGTGTAACCATTAGCCAATGACCAACCGAGGTGATTTAATGAATCATCAGCTCTTCAAACAAACTAGTATGATTTTTTTTTGTGTGATTCAAGTGTGATTCACATGAGGGGATTGGGCACATAAGGGGGGGGGGAACACATCTAGAGTATGTGTGGGTGTTTTTTGTGTCTGATCCGGATGGTTACTAATTCCTTTTCTTTATGGCGGTAATTTTTGACTGGGAACACCATGGGTGTTACAAAGTTGACTAAATCATCCAAAATTCAATGAAAGTGGTGGTAAGCAATTTTATATGTTCAAATGTCTACTGTGAAGGATATCATAAAGCCTTAATTTTTTTTTTTTTTTTTTTTTTTTTTTTTTTTTTTTTTTTTTTTTTTTTTTTTTTTTTTTAAATTGTACATACCTCCAGTGCCTGAAAATATATTTACGTCATCTCTTGTGTTGTTTGTTTACACATGTTAACGGTTTCTTCTGGTGGACACAAACATAGAAAAGATCAACAGAAATAATGAAACTAATTAAAATATTTTCCAGAAGCAGGACATGTTGTGATGATTATCATACAATACAAACAGTAGATATGGTTATCTGCTGAGAATCAAACAGAACACGTGAGTATTTTCTTAATACTTAATAACACAATTAATTATTCAACCTACATGATACATAGCCATTGGGCTCACACTGTGTGTGTGTGTGTGTGTGTGTGTGTGTGTGTGTGTGTGTGTGTGTGTGTGTTTGTATGTGTGTGTGTGACACTGATGATCCACACTCATGTCAATTCTGTGCACTTGATTTGACTAGATATATCTTACATTATATTTTCCAACAAACAATTTTTCTTGTTAGTAAATCTGCCTGTGTTTTCCATTTGTTTCTATATGTAAAAGGTCTCAATCTTTCACACACATATTTGCATATACAATCTATACCTCTCAAATAACTATACACTATGTATTTGAAAATAAAACACCAGTGACCCCCAGAGGCCATGTGGCTCCTCACACGTTGGACCAACAACACATTTAAAGCTCTGAATAACAAGGCTGGAACTTACTTTGTGCTCTGGACATCTAGTAGAGAAGTTATCCTCGTTTAAGACACAGCCTGGAAATAAAAAAACACAGATAGAGAAAATAAGCTTACATATCCTTAAAGATTTTCCCATGAGACAGAGAGAATGAGAGCGAAAAGCTTTCAACATTTCACAGCCAGAGTTCAGAGGGAGCAGAAGGTAAACGGCGAGATACAAAAATAAAAAAAGAGTTTACTTTTGAACATTCAACATTTACCGTTTATAAAAAATATATATATTTTGGAATACATAAAAGAATACAAAATTAAATATACATTTGGGAAATAAAATGATTAATAAACAAAAATATAAATTTGAAAAAAAAAGTGGGAAAATATAGTAAAAGATACAACTGGATATATAAGACAAATACAAAATATAATTATAAACATTTTCTTTTTTACATATACTTCTTTATATTTTTATTAAAAATAATTAATAATAATTAATCTATTTATATACTATTATTTCTATTTATAAATTACATTATTTGTACAATATATATATTTTTTATTATTGTATTTAATTGTATTTTTTTTATTTTTCCCAATTGCTTTTTTAGTATTCCTTCAGGGCCAAACTGTCTAGCAACCGGCTTTACTTATTTATTATTTTATTTATCACTCTTTATTTTGTCCTTACAAATGAATTCTTCTCCATAGACTTTTATGATACCACATGATCATGTGCCATTTTACAAACAGTACACATATTGAGGGTGCATTCTTTCCCTGACATTTCATACTGTACCTGATTGAATGGCACATGAGTAGTGATAACTTCTATGACAGCCCCTTCTGGAAACATCCCATAATTGCACCTGTTTGTTGGCACGCTGAACATTTCTGAAAAGAAAAATTACACAGTGAGACACAGACTTATTGATATTAAAAGCATGAAACAAATAGTCAGTTGTTTTTTTAATATGTTAGTGTGCCGCTCACTGTTTCCTGTGCGAGCTGGGCAGCCTCCTCCAGCCCGTACAGCTTCCCCCCCACCAGGAAGACCCCGGTGGACCAGATGCCGCAGTCCCCGTGGATCCAGCCCTCGTCCACACGGAGAGGCACCTTTGGGAGGAGGTGCAACAATTAACATCTTCATTAAGTTGAAATAAAGAGGTAAATACCTCCACAATCTAGAAAGTTTAGAGTAAAAATTAGGCTTAAAGATGTATCAAGACTGAATTTATGACAGCTTAGGGGGTACAAAGCCATTACAGGAAACAATCTGAAATGCATCGTGTGCTATTTGTTTTAAAGGGGCCCTTTTTTTAGGTTCACATTTGTATTTTGTGTCTACTGTGACATGTTTACATGCTTCTTTTTTCAAAAAGCTCTTTATTTTTATCATACTGCCTGTGCTGCAGCACCTCTTATCACCCTCTGTCTGAAACCAGAGCCCAGTCTGCTCTGATTGGTTAGCTGGCCGGCTCTGTTGTGATTGATCAACTGCCTAGAAATGTGCCGACACTTAGCCTATCACGTACAATGTGATGAAATGCAATTGTTTAATAGTGATGTTACTATGTTCCTGAAGTAAACAAAGGAGTCCAATGGAGGCGTTTCAGGCAGCGGGGGAGTGTGTGGGAGAGAAAGTCCCTCTGGAGGGAACTTTGGCAGATCATTTACATGCAGAACAACCTATTAAATATGTAGGGAAAACCCCCAAAAGCATAATAGGGCACCTTTAATGAAGAATGCTAAGCAATATATCTTTAAACCAAATATCTCTGTGGTCTCGACCCAAAAACAAGACATTTAAAGCGATCACTTTTGAATTTGAAAAAATAGAATGGATATTTTATACACAAGTATTATTTAAAAAATATCTATTCAATATTCAGCATAACAATAACAACCATTATCATTATTTGCGGCCCCACCTTTGGGAGAGAGTGGTTGTCACCCTCAAGCAGACTTTTGACGCCATGGCAGTCATTATCTGAGGAGTTCACTGAGCTTCTGCTGGCGTTTGATTGTCCCTCCTCTTTCTGCTCAGTCTTGCACAGCAGAGAGGGGCCGGTGGGGTGATACGGGCCGTGGAGGTCCCCCAGGCCCGTGGCGTTGGCCGTCTGACCGCACAGGCAGCAAAGTAGAGCTACCTCACCCCCGCTCTCTGAGCCAGAGCGCCCCAGCTGGAAACAGGAAGTGTGGGGAACAAACCCGGACAGAGAGGAGGCTTTCTGCTGCTGCCCCCTCCTCACCGTCGCCTCCTCTTCTGGATAGTTAACAACAGTGCAGGCCCTCTTCTGCACGTGAACAAAGGGGCAAAAATTCCCCGATGTCTTT
Source organism: Notothenia rossii (assembly GCF_949606895.1). Lineage (NCBI taxonomy): Eukaryota > Metazoa > Chordata > Actinopteri > Perciformes > Nototheniidae > Notothenia > Notothenia rossii. Next base: position 26,429,445 of record NC_136906.1, read on the forward strand.
TTCAGTTTTTTCTCTTTTAAGTTTGCATATTTGAGCTTTATTTCTGGCTCTCTGGGAGAAAACAGAGAACAAGGTCCAGTTGGCCGCGAGCGCACTTTTTTCTTCCGTCGTGCCACTGTTTGTTTGATTTTTTTACTTTCATGCTGCTCTGTAGCACTTGTGCTTTTTTGTGTCTCTTTAGTTCTTGTTTTTTTTGTTTTACAAATGGCGGGAGGCTTCTTTAGTTTACAATTGATGGCTTTGCAGCGAGGCTGCTGCTCCCTCTGCGGTGACTTCCTTTCTGTCTGAGAGGCCGCATCAGACTCCTCTGAGCTGCTGCTCACTCTTTGGGACACATGTTCTTGCAAGGCCGACTCCTCTGTGTCCGAGCTGGTAAACCTTGCCTCGTACTCCATCATGTCGTCAAAGTCACAGCTTTCGTTATAAATGCCCACCACGTTATTTTTAGCTTGCCTCCTTAAACTGTACCTGGACAAGCTGCGTGGCGACTCGCTGCAGACGTTTTGAAATATTTCAGACACAGATTTCCTGATTCTAGTGCTGCGTCGGATTCTTCTAGGCTGAGCTTTTTCATCCTCACTCTGAGGAGGAGTTTCTCTCGCTAGACTTTTCTTACAAGAAACGGTTTTCTTGTTTTTGCTAGTGACAGAAACTTCAATGATGTCACTGTCGTCGCTTGAAATATCTACCAGGGATTCAGCAGGGTGTGTGTACACAGTGTTCAGGTCTGACAGAAGCACGACAGGCCGGGCGTGATGTATCGGGATGTCCACGGAGCTGTCTGAGGACTCCTCTGAGTCCGAGCTGTCGGGACTAGGCGAGCTCAGAGGCTGAGGTAGGTGATAGCAGCCTCGCTCTTCTTCCAGCGAGGACACCTCCGGGGACCGAGGCTCCACGATGTGCCTCATGCTGTCCTGGAGGTACGAGCTGCATAAGAGCGGCTCCTTAGTGGACGAAACGAGGAAAATAACATCAGAGCCGCTGTCGCTCTCCTCTCCGCCGCTGCTTTCAGGAACTGAGAAACCTGCATGCCACAGGTTGCCGTTAGGGTACAGCCCAGGAGCTAGTGTTGAGTTCCTATAGTTACTCAACGCCTCGGGGCTCTGCTCCATGTTTCTGCAGTGGAGACCGGGCTGAGAGTTGTAGGAGGACGAGGCTCTGGATCTGTACGGGGAGCTGATCTCGGGGCTGCAGCTCGGCAGCCGTCGGTGGTACCACTCAGGCTTCTTCCCCAGGTCCATGGCTTCAGTGTGGCCGCGGCTCAGGGGGTGGACCGAGAAGCCCTTTGACAGGTCCATAGCCATGAGAGAAGGGTCCTGTGGGGACACCTCCATCACTGCAACACATAGACATTTCAATTAGAGGGATTCACTTATTTTTATTCCGACTACTTTAACCAGAAAGGCCCCATTGGGATACATACAACCTCTTCTGACAGTCCTGGTGAAGATGGGCTGCAAACATAGTACACATTAAAAAGTACAAATTGGGAGTTGACATCACATTTAAAGTAATTTTTAAAGATTGCAACAGAGGGTAATAATTATGAATCACATGACATGGAAACTACTGGAAATATTTAATAATTTTCAATAAATAAAAAGAGATACAAAAATAAATAATAATCCAATAATAACAGATGTGTCTTTTTTGTCTTCTTTTGTCATCATACAGCAGGGGTGGCCAACCCGCGGCTCTCGAGCCGCATGCGGCTCTTTGCCTAGTTTCATGCGGCTCTTGAGTTCATATAGAATTGTATATGTGTGAGTTTGGGGGAGAGACACTGACTCCTGACTAGTGTTGCACGGTGTACCGATACTTGAAAAGTATACCGCGATACCCTGCCGTTAAAAACGTTACGATTCCTCCGTTTCATTAGTATCGGTACTTTAAGAATGATGGGGGAAAGTACTCCGGTGAGAAAGCGCCGTTTTAATAAGAGCCGTGTGTGTTCAGCGCTCTGCTTCCAATCCCTGCACTGCAGCCGTGCCTGAAGTCCCGCCCCTCTCAAGCACGCTCTAAGTCCCTCCCCTCTCTCGTGCACGCGCTAGCTGCCAGAGCATGTGAGAAAACGAGAAGCATGGTTGCAAGTGGGAGTGCAACTGCCGCTGCGCCTCGGCTTGTTGACAAAAAAGACGCCAGAAGCGAAATTTGATGTATTTTAGCTATATATCTGAAAGTGAGGGCAAGCCTACGGACACCACGAGGCCTGTCTGTAAGAACTGTATTAATTTTATTTAATAGGAATTCTTGTCATTTATTTTTATTTATTGTTCTCATTGTTTAAAAGTGTGTGTTATGGTTATGGTTCTGGTGTGAAATAAAGCACAATAATTACATTTAAGACTGTTTCCCTTTTTTTAAGAAAAGTATCGAAAAGAATCGGAATCGCAATTCTTGACTTGGTATCGGTATCGAAACCAAAATGTTGGTATCGTGACAACACTACTCTTGACTGTTAAACCTGATATTTAGTAGGTCTGTTAAGTATTGAATGCTGATCCTTCTGACGTAAATTTGGCCAGTCAAAGTTGTTTGGGCTCGGATAAAATCACTCCGTTACTTTCGTCCCGTGTTACTTTTGTCCCGGCTCTCCCTACGTGTGTATGTGTGGTGTCAGTATGAGAGGATGACAGCGCGTCTAATTTTGATGTGGCCCAAGAGCCAATCACAATAATACCTGCGATGCAGAGAACCAATCACCTTTGAGGGGGGGAAAACCTTTCGTTGATTAAACACTATCCAGTGTTTCCCCTACCATTGTCTTGGAGGGGCGCTGCGCTCCGCCAACGGAGCCCCGCGCCCCCCCTGAAATTCAAGGTGTTTAAAAAATATATATATATAATTTTTTTTAATATATATATAGCACGAAATTGCAAATAATCTATAACTACTGTCAATTTTCACATTGAACATGTGCTCTTTTATTAAATAAACTAAACGCTTTCATTTTAAGTTGTGAGTTTAGTGTTTTTGACCCTAAGAAACACTGATGCATTAGTCAATAACAATAATCCACAGCTCCTCTTTCTGCTCCAGAGGATTTAAAAAATATATATCCCAATGCCACAAAAATGCATCAGTGACGTGGTTGAAATCTTGTCTCCAGAAAACAAAAAACTGAAACAAGGGGTATCAGTGACTGTGTGTTTGATGTGGCTCTTAACCTCTGACTGGTTGGCCACCCCTGTCATACAGTATCAGGTAAGGTTTTCGAGTAAATGGGTCTGATGATACAGAAGCTATTGGAAATAAATGACACCTTTCATCAACAAATGCTGAATTTATGTTACATTTTCATTGTTGCGATTTAGACAGCTGACTCTTCTTATTGACATATTTATACTTTTAGCGTTTTTACAAATAATAGCAAGTTGGCATGGAGGTGTTGAAATTAACATTGTTCTTTTGGTCATTTAAATGGTAATTTATTGATGGTCCCTAAACCCTCTTGTCTGTCGAATATCCAACCCCAAACTAACTTCACTGCAGTTGTGTTCAATAACACTGTGCACGTTAACCAGAAAAAACATTCCACGACAAATAACTGGTATGTCGCTACAGCCACCTATTTAAACAAGTATTTGTAATATTTATTTTCATCTGTGAGTTGAAATCCTCATTAAAGTGGAAACAAAAGTGATTAGAATGGTTTCTAGGTTTATGTTTAAAAAAGGTACGACACAACTATAACAAACCAGGATATATGTTATGTAACATGTTTGAAATAACTATTTCAACCTTGCTCTAAAATTAGTAATTGTAAGGTAAAATCCCCTTTTCTAATGTGTTTATGTTTCCGGACCTGTATTTAACTGAGCTTTAACATGACATGTTAACAGGTAGGCCCACCCATGAGTAATGTAATAATAGGTAACCTGCCTGTAACATTACATGATGTAATGTAGATTTAACCCACAATAAGTGTACAAAAATAAATGTTATTCAGAGTATAACTGTTGATGGTCTTACCCTCGAGGTGGCAGCAGTTTGACCCCGGTCCTGACACAGCGGGCTTTGGGAGGACAACTCCCCAGCAAACAGGTCGTGTATGTGGGATTAGCTAACACACCTCTCCGGGCCCGTCATCATCAGGACTGGAAGTAAACAAGAAGCAGCGACTTCATGCTAGCTGCCTAGCTAACGTTAACCCGCTAAAGCTCATCAAAACGTAGGCAACACTCGACGCGGTAAAAACGAGATTACCATTGTCGTTAAATAATCGCTGTCAGGCAGTTAAAGCCCTCTCGCTAATGTTGGTATTTTAAAGTTGTCATCAGGGAGACCATCTTCCTTCAGACTCAAGACACCTGAAGGAACCAGGGTGAAACCGGAAAGGAGCGTGCAATTTCAGAGTAAAAGCTTCATGATACCCATCAATGTTATAATTTATCCAAAATAATCAACATAACAATTAGCTTTGAGACAGGGATTTAATTGAGAGAATTATTTAATGTGTAGGAATAATACATTCATTGTTTTGCTTTGAATATCTCAATTTCAAAGAGTTAACACAACAAAATACATAGAGAACACTGGTCAATATAAAAAAAATGCGTTTTATTTGATCCTTATCTTGTTCCTATTCAAATGTTACGCTCATTGTTTATTTTACGTAATACATAGTTTTTTGTACCCCCTGTAGTGATCACTGGTTGACATAATTCACCACGGAACTGTGGGGTAGGGTATTGTTTCCGCACGGGCACATGTGGTGCTCTCTATATACAGTTGCAAGAAAAAGTATGTGAAGTTGAACCCTTTGGAATTACCTGGATTTCTGCATAAGTTGGTCATAAAATGGAGGAAGCCACTGCTTAGCCTCATCCCAATACCCCTCCTCGATTCCTCCTTTCCCTCACTCGCGTCCCTTCCTTGCATCTTAGCTCCGCCTCCGTAAGATGCAAGCGAGAGACACGAGGAGGTGACGCAGGACAGAGGAGTCCTCAGGTATTAATTGGGATGTCCTCGTTCACTCAAACGTCACTCTTAGACGACGTCTGTTAATGACATGTGAACAGCTGTATCCCCTCTCATCGGGCTTAACTGAATAACCGCTTCGAACCGGTCCATTTCTGGTTAAATATTTATTTAAATGAATGAATCTTTCTCTTGTTAGTCAAGGAATTCAATGTATGATGGTTGGTCCTGCTTTTTATGTTCCGTTTTGGTGTAAAATGTAGCCTACATTTAAATACAAATATAATTATAGTAATGTGAAGCCTTTTAGAAATGAATTGCACATAATAATTCCCACGGAGCTGTGAGCACTTATACATTTATGTGACGCTTTTCCACTCATCTTCCAGTTGTCGGTTTTCCTCTGTTGAAATCGACCAGCTGTGAAGGTGGGGGCGGGGCTTTTATACGCGAGTGGTGAAAACACTTCCGCGTAGTCTGCTCGCGTGTATCCTCCCTTTCGTCTCCTCCCGCACCCCTCCTCCCTGGTTATGGCTAGAAAGGATCCGTCTAGTGTAAAACTCTCGCGATAGTTTGCAAGTCACGTGGCTGAATGTTTACGTTTGGCAGGCAGCCTTTCAGTTACGATCGTTAACATCAGTGGGCCACAGCAAATCATGGTGAGAAGCTAAACCATCTATTAATTATGTCAATGACAGGGAGTGTGATTGTTGAAATAGGGTGTTAGTGGTCTTGCTTTTCAAAGAAGAATGACAACACTCTAGATCACCAACACTGTGGTTTATTTTTTATTCACAACGTTGTCGCAATAAAAGTCCCAAGATAGCTGGTGCAATACAATGTTCCCTTTCAGTGTTTTACTATTATGTCTGATGTTTCTCTATTAATATTACTTCTGCATTAATGTGTATGTTGCATGTTACTGCTGTAGGTGTTTCCGAGCCGCTCCAACGAGAGTTACAACGAGAACGTGACGTCATATTTACACAAGACGGATCCTTTCTATCCTCTCTCGGCACTACACCCCACAATATTATGCCCGACTGTCCCACGTTGGAAGTCAATTGGGGCTTTTATTTTGAAATCTTCAATCGGAACTCGGTCTTTTTCCGAACAACTTGACATTCTTCTTCTTCAGCCAGAAATAGTGCTGAATCCTGTCAACAATAGCCTGATCTATTTTTTTGGCTGTATCTTCGCAAGATATACATTTTTTTCCTTCCAATTACTGTATTAACTGTGACTTTTAATCTTTCATGTGCAAACCGGCACTAAATATAAATATTAAATGAAATATGGCACCAATTCAATTCTGCAAATGTGATTTATTAATAAAACATCTGTTTATTATTGCAGTGTACCGGCAACACATCTTTAGATTTAGTTCAATTTAATTGATAATAAATGAGGGCAGACAGCAGTGGTTAAGAGTATACATATTTCAGATGAAAGTGTTACAAAAACGATATGGCTGTACACATAAAATATACACATAAATTAACACTTTTTTAATAATATTATTTGGGAAATATTAAAATGACATTTCACAGCACCATTGCAGCAGAAATGACTTTAAATGACAAACTCAGTGTGAAAAAGGTTAATAATTGCTCAGACATAATACAAAGTAGGGACACAATATAAACATCTTTAAAAACAAAAAATAAAAAGGTGTGTTAAGTAAGATTGTGGATGAAAGTTATTGGATGTATTAAACAATAACTTGTTTGTTTTAAATACATTTGTTGTGGGTGAAAATACAGGAAGAAAACCACATGTTACAGTGAAGACTAATGTTATGTTTCGATTTTAAAAACAGATGGTTTTAGGGAGAAGTTTGATCCAGAGCGTGATGAGCGAGTCTCAGGTTTTCTCTCAGCTCGTCCATCTCTCTCTCTGTTTTGCCCCATGTGATGCTCAGCTCCGTGTACATGTCTTTGTACTTCTTGGTAGCGTTCCTCTTGGCCTGAAACATGACAGACATTAGGTTTAATTCTCAATCTTTATTATTTATTATTCCAGCTACTGTATATGTGTGATTTTTACGACGTTGTAAAGGGCCTCTGTAGGGTAAATTAGAGAAATTACGTAGGTTATATTCTCAGAAAAAACATATGAAATGTAAGATTGAAGTTAAGAATTCAAATGAAAAAACTCACTAATGAAGTGGTACATCTCCCAGAAAACATTTGTTGAATATTACCAGAGATAAAAGTAGAAAATATACGGCAAAATCTCATGAATGTATGAGGCCGACCTTGCAAAGTGAAGCCATGTGGTTTCTGGCAAAACAATTTTTTACAAACAAAAGCGGTAATAAATCACTTCAGATGCTCACCTTTTGTGCTGATTGCAGGTCATCCCTCAGAGATGTGATCTCCTGCTTCAGACACTGAGCCTCAGACTCCTTCACCCGAAGGGTTATCTGAGATCAAAATAATAACAGCTTTATGTCTCCACCATCAAAAGTAAAGAGCTAAAACTTAAGTGAACACTGGAGATCAAATCATACTGCAGAGCTTACTGGCTTTGACTAATGAACTAGTTAGAGTTCAACATCTTACATTTTAAAAGGTCGGATGCTCTGGCTATGGTCTTTCAGATGACTTCTCATTATGCATATACATTTACTACATTTATGTTTACTTTCATTTGCGATCAGTCTCTAAAATAAATTAATATCCATTCATTTACACTTTTTTAATGTTTATATTTTATCCCTATATTTGTCCCGACAGTTCATAAATTGCAATCAGTTATGTTCAGCCACTGTTCAACAAAAACAACAAAACATTGAAATAACACGGTCCTTTTGTATAAACTTTATAAATATTTTCATATTTCATATTATTTTATCTTACTCCATCTCCACACAAGACTTATTTAAAAGAGAAGACTTACCTCCATTTCGTACCGGTCCATCCCCTGACTGAGCGGCAGAGCGTCCTGCTTCGCTAGAGAACACAGTCTGGTGATCTCTGCTGCCAGGTGACCGCTCAACTCCTGGAGGACAACATCAGAAACAAGACCACAATGAGGCTTTCATCTCAATCACACTCTGATGTGTTTAAATAGCCCATCGGCCGTTTTAGTCAAAAGTCATGTGTTTGTAAAGTAATGAGCAAAAGACTGGATATACTGCACGCGTTGTGTGAGATATAGGTATGCTGTATATGAAACACTTCAATTCTTGAGTCACCATGTGAAAAGAATAACGTTTTTTTGAACTATAACACGGCTTGTTTAAAAAAATGTTTTTTTATCGGTTAAGTATTCCTGTAAAGCTATGTAAATGACTAAGACACTATTTGCTAGGCAGTGCAGTTGGGGAAGCATTTTACCCTTTGCGGCAGCTTTGAGAATGTATTATTTTCTCTGCGGGTATTAACCATTAGCCATCGTGCATCGCAGCTCTCACCTGGTTCCTGGTCCTCAGGTCCTGGTTTTCCTGCTGGCACTGACACAAGGCCTTCCTCTCAGCATCCAGGGCCTGCACAAGATGGCCGCTCTCCAGGCATTTCAGAGAGAACTGTTGGGACAGAACCTCCAGCTCCCGCTGGTACGAGGCCAGCTCCTCACTTTACAAACACACAGAAATATTCTAAATAAACTGCAATCTGTACACAACAGTCACAATACATGTCAAAATATCACATTTGTTTTGGACAACATAGAAGATGTACCTGTGTTGTCTGCACATGTCCTCCAGGTGTGTGTTTCCTTTGCTGTTCTCTGAGCGACATCTCCTCTGCACCTCCCTCTCCAACTCCAGCTGGTAGACGTTCTTGATAGCCTCAATTGCTGAAAGAAGAATAATAATGAGCTAAATCATTTACTTTTCATGGTGATAGTTTGAAGCTTATTCAAAAAAGGAAACAGAGTTTATACAAAAAACCAAACTGAATAAAGCATTTTCACATAAAAAACATGCTTCATCTGTGGACACAGGATGGAGGAGCTCAGGGCTTAAGGATAAAGTCATCTCAGCTTGTGTCTTTGTTAACTTAAGAACCAGACGTCTAAAGAATAAAAGCCTTTATGAAAATATAAAGTTAAAAATGAATGAGATCTAAAAAGGCGATGGTAAACATGTGGCATTATTATGTGGGATTTAAAGTGCAGTTTTGACAGCTCCTCACCAGTGGCAGTAGCAGCGCTCTCCTCCTCCAGCAGCCTGTCTCTCTCCACCAGGAGGCGCTCCACTTCCTGTTGGTGTTGATGCTGCAGCTCCTCCACCCCCTTCAGCTGAGACTCCTCCATGGAGGTGAAGCCGCGCTCACATGTGGCCTGGAGGAGATGTTCATGTGAGTGACATACTCATTACCTTCAGGGTGTTAAGTCATTCTCTTTCACACCTATATTATGTTAAAACTTTTTGGGTGAAAGCAGCCAGTCAAAATAAATAAATAAAGACTTACAAAATATTGATTAGCCTGTGTCATGTTGGAAAATGGTTGTTATTCATTGGTTTACGTCTTTTAACACGAATGAAATCACTTTAAAATCTGATATGCATGTCTGTTATGAGGGATGGGTCAAATGATCTTTAAACTAAGGGCTTCTTAAGCCTGAACAAGCTGTGTTTGTAAACCCCTTGTGCTTTGCTTACCTTCAGTTTTTCCAACTCCTTCTCATGTTGTGTCTGAACAGAACTCATTTTCCCATGAAGCTCTTCTTTCATCTCCTCTTCCATGACAACCTGCAGCTCCTCCAGCTCCTCCACTTTTCTCCTCAGCAGTAAAACCTCTTTCTCTGACTCCAAGCATAGAGGACACGTTTCTTTATGAGATGCATCCTTTCTCTCTGCATTTTCATCTGCTCTCTCCTCAATTCCAAACTGACCTTCAGCACATGGAAGAGGGATTTCTGGACACTCAACCATCTCCTCTTCTTCCCCTCTTTCATCTGGAATACTTTCCTGTAACTCAATGTCTGATTCTCCTTGGTTGGCGTCTTCTGTCTGGCAACCTGTGTTTATCTTGTCCCCCGTTGACAACTGTTGTGCTTCGATGTTTGACAATCTTTCTCTCAGCTCCCTGTTTTCTTCCATTAGGCGGACACAGTTGCTGCAGGTGAGCGATTTCTGTCTTGTTTCCTCTAGTTGCCTCCCGTATGTTGAGTGAAGCCTGGCTAAATGATAAAAGTGCACCGCTTCAGTCGCTGCAGATTGAATGAAACCAGACATCGGATGCTCAGAAAAGTGAAGGTCAGCCGTCAGCTGGAGTTTGTCCTGTGCTGAGGTGCCAACAGAGGATGCAAGGTGATTTAGAAAATGTATTTTCATCTGTGTGACGCTTCTAAAATGTCCCATCTCATACAGCTTGCTAGTACAATCAAATATCCTACTTTCATCCGTCTTCTCGGTTCCCATCTCACTTGAAGTATTCCAATTAATATCCAGATTTGTTAGACTTTCCCTGCCTTCATCTGGGCATGTCTCACAAAATAGACGATGCCCTGACAGCAGCATTTGTTTCTCCACCATCATACTTTCTGTCACCTCACTGAGAAGCTCTTCCACAGGTTTCTCCTCTTTGAGCTCCGAGGGGTGTACTTTCACTTTGTCGTGCAGTAATCTCCAAAACTGCTCCTCCCACTTTAACTGACTCTCCACTGTAAGCTCTTCCTCCTTTCCCGAACCAAAATCCAACATCTCGATCACCTCCATTAATTTGTCCAAAGCTTTCAACCTCACGACCATCCCGTTTATCACTTGCCGTATCCTTTCTTCACCAGAAACACATTTATCTCCATCTTTCGAACTCTCCTTCTTCTCCAGCTCTTCACTCAGCCTCCTGACCTCTGCCTTGGCCTCTGCAGCTGATTCACGGTAGTATGTCTCCGCTCCCTTCTGCTCTGCGTTCTGCTTCTGGAGCTCCCTGCAGGTTGCTTCTGATTGCTCTAGCTGCTTCTCCAACGCCGTCAGCTTTGCCTCGGTAGCCTCGAAACATCTCAGCAGATACCCCTTACTCTCCTGTGGAGCTCCCTCTGTTGGAGAATTCAGCTGCAGCATGGCCTCCGTCTCCCTCAGATTCTCCTCCAGGGAGGCGATTAAGGTCTGCGCCTCCAGGAGCTGCTGCTCTCTTGAGCTGACCTCCATCTCCAGAACGTCCACCCTTGTTTGTCCCAGCTGCTCTACTTCAGGGAGGTGATGGGGTTCAGTGTACCTGCTGCTGAGCTCCACTTTGAGCCTCTCTATCTCTCGGTCTGCCTCTGTCAGCTGGTTCAGCATCTCCTGGTTGCGCTGGTTCAGAGCCTCCTTCTGGCTGGTGAGCAGCTCCACCTCTTGGGAAAGTCTCCTCACCAGCTCCGGGTCTGACGGTAGGTGTTGCTCTACACAGCCGTTCAGATGTTTGTCATCTCCCTCCTCCAGCGTCTGCAGAACCAATGATTCACTGTTTTGTATTTGTGTTTCTGCACCGGGAGCCTGCTCACTTCTGTCCAGCTGATTCTGGTGGTTCAATGTCCCAACGTTTAAATCTGTTTGTCCGTCACTCTGAGAAAATGAGTCTTCGCTATCTGATGCAGGTGATAGTAAAACAGGTGTGTCCTCTGTCTCAGGAAGAAAATCCCCCAGGTCTGTGAAGTTGCCTTCTGCGTCATGCAGCCAGATGCTGGGGGCTTGAGGATTTAATGAAGGCGGGACAAAGCTGAGCTGCTCCTGCATGCTGACAATGCTCTGCTGTTCTCTGCTTTCTGTGCACACATCCTTCAGGGTCTGTGCGTATCCGTTTAGTGTCTTTACATTTATGTCCGATGGGGAGAAAACCGATTCAGGAGTTAGAGGAGGGTCCAGCTAAGGGAAGACAGCAGAGATAGGTTAAAAGAAATAAGCATTGTGGGTATGAAAACTTAAAAAATAGGAACAGAATAGGAAGTAGATAAAGATGCAACGTGTGGCCGACCTGCTGCTGATAACATCCTGCCGCAGTCAGCTGAGCCTCCATCTCCAGCCTGCGACACTCGGACTCTGCCAGCTGGGCCTGCAGATCCTCCATCTTTAATGGGAAACCATTCAATGAATATAAATAATAATCAATTAAATGTTGAGATTTTACAATGATGAAATCAAAACATGAAGGAGTTGGATTCCTCCTTTGTGGATGAGAAAAATCCAGTTCACAAATGATGTTATGAGTTGTAGCAATATTTGACCCTTGTTGCTTAGAGGATAAAAACATTACATATTCATATTATTTTCCTTTTTTACTAAGTTGAGTCTTTTAACCAACATCAGTCCTGATCATAAACGTTGGGATTTGAACCTTTTCAGAACATTTACATTCATAAATACCTCCAGTATATCACACGCTACAGGGGAGGGGAAACCCCAAAGAGCTTTATTGGGCCCCTTTAAGTTTCAGATATTTTTTAAATACACACTTTAGTAAAGAACTAGAGGTTTAAATTCCAATATTTGTGGGGAAAAAGGTATTCCACATGCTTTATCACAGCCCAAATGATAGGAAAAATAAATGTGACAACAGCACTCACCCCCGTCCTGTAGCTGTCCAGCAGCTCCACAGGTTCTTCAGTTTCAGGAAACAGCGGGATACTCCTGTCCATTCTGAACATCGTCTTCTCCACCTGCTTCCAGCACTCGTCGATATCTTCCACCAATTTCTGCTGTGATTTCGGATTCAGTGAACCATCTGCTGTTTTATCTCCAATCGCCTCCCATCCCAGAGGGAAGCCCAGCATGCTCTCGTACTTCCTCCTCCGCTCCTCCCTCCTCTTCCTCCTCTCCAGTTCTCCTAACTCCAGCGGGCACAGAGCTTTAGTCCTCTGATGGTCCAGGGCGGGTTTGTTCTGAGCCCTGAACTCGGCCCAGTCGAAGGTTTTGTTGCGTCCCTCCCTCCGTCTCTCCATCACACTGCTGTGTTTTGGGTGAGGGTCTCTCTCTGAGGAGATGTCAGTGGGCAGAGAGTCCTGAGTCACATCTGGTCTGGGGAGAGCTTCAAGTGGACTGTGGAGGCCGGGTAAACTGATCACAACACATAGTAATGATTAGATTGTGGATGAAACATTCAGTTCAATTCTCTTTATTAGAGCAGTACAACGGTAACACAATCTAAAGGAAATGTAAAAAAATACTTTCAAAACACAGGGATATGCTTATTGTTCACTGAATGGTAATGTGCGGTGGTCGACAGGTGCAAACACGATACCAAAAACATTTCCATTCGGGAAGAACACACAGCAGTTTGAGACACGATGCAAATTCAAAAACACATCTAACAACTAACGTAACTAAATGAGTCATTTCAAATATATTGACAAAACACTTACGAGCAGGAAGCAGGAAACAGGTAACAGTTGAGCTTCTTCCAGTGTTTTTTTTATTTGCAGTGTTTTGTGTTTGCAGTGCTTTTGACAGTTAACAAATTAAAACTCTTCTTTTGACTGTAAGTCGGACCACCCAATCTTTTGTTAATCAAACAAATTGTTTTGGTACAAGCAGTAAATTACAATTTTTATTTATATTTATTTGAAAATGTGATATTAAATTAGACAGTAGATCATAAAACTATAGCGTACAGTGGTGAAAAGTAAATGTACCCAATAGATAAGACAGAACTTGATTACATACATTTTGTATTACGTTATGCAGTAAATGTTCTTGTAATAATATATTGTTCACACTGTTATATTCAGGGGTGCACATAACTGGTACGCAGGTACAAAAATCTGAATTGAGTAACGTCACTTGTGTCACTACGCACCTTTGCGTACCTCAAAACATCCAAACAAAAACACATATTTCGTCTTCACGTGTTTCTTGTCAACACTCAATGGAGTAAACTACGAGACATGTCAGAAAACCCAAAGACATTAAGCAGCTACATTGCCGTTTCGCTCCCTGCGAGAAATCTTCAGACTTTCTATGACTGATTGACCTGGGTGCTGGCCGAGCCGCGCAGGACATAACTGACGGACCTGTGAAGCTTTACAGGAGGCAGAGGCTTTATCACTGGACGACAGAGTTGTTCACCGTGTGCACAGACAGGGTTAACTTCGGTATGAACAACAGAATTGTGCCAAAACTCCGCCAACTGGCTGCAGTGGGAGACTCCTCACACTGGAGAACTGCGCAAAATCAGCTGATCACAACGTTTACGCTCTGTGGTCAAGCTGCTACAGTTTTATTTACACCAAAGTGGAGTAAAACACACAGCTGCAGACTTACTCAGGGTGTTAATGGAAGAGTTTGAAATCAGACAGAGGTGGTAGAAGTACTCAGATATTGTACTTGAGTAAAAGCAGAAGTACCAGAGTGTAGGAATACTCTGTTACAGTAAAAGTCCTGTATTCCAAATGTTACTCAAGTAAAATTAGAAAAGTATTATCATCAAAATATAGTTAAAGTACCAAAAGTAAAAGTAGTCATTGTGCAGAATCGTCCATTTCAGAATAATATATAGGATATGTTTTGTAATGATTGATCATTAAAGTGTTATCAAAGCTGGTAAAGGTGCAGCTAATTTTACAAAGTAGATCGAAGTGAAGTAAAGTACAAATATCTCAAAATTGTACTTAAGTACAGTACTGGAATAAGTGTACTTAGTAACTTCCCACATCTGAAATCAGATATGACTTCAAGTCATGTGATCATTTCTTAGTATTTGATCCTTCAACTTGGCCTCAGGAAATGCAAGGACTTCACAGTTTTGGCAACACGTTTTGGAGAAAGCAAATCGGAGGCTTAAAAAGAGACAGGGAGGTGCATCTTCATCATCTTCATCATCTAGCATGCAAGAAGTGTAAATAGAGGACAGTGAAGGAGACACTGACGAGGACAGTGAGGAAGACTGCACTTATTAACACCACGCTTCATGTGGGGTGAGTACCAAACGCTGTCTCCTGGTACTCATCTGATTAACTTACTAAAAAAGTGATGTGTACCCCTGGTTATATTGATACATTTTAATTAGAATAATATATTTGAGTATTTATTTTCCATTTGGTTTAAAAATCACTGAAGCTTTAAGGTTTCACCAAGAGTAGTTCATTTTGACTTTACCTGGCTACATCAGGGGCTTTAGCTGGACGGACGTTTTTCATCAGAGCCTGGATCCAGTTCTTACGTATCCCTGAAGTCATGGCTGACAACGTGTAGAGACCCTTTGGGGTCTAAAACAAACATTAAGCTTCATTTTATGTTAATGCAACATTTTGAGGTTTCTCTAGTGTAGGAAAATTTTTCTTACATGGATCTGGAAGCCGTAGTTCCTCTGCACCGAGAACTCAGACACGTTGAAACACTTTGTGAGGTCGATTTCACCTTCAAGATGTGAAGCCTGAGGGGAGGAAGCAAAATATATGTGAATGTATTCAAATAAACACTTTGTATTTTATTTCTATAAGCTATTTAATTAATATCAAAATACCTCTTCAGCTAGTGAGTCCTTGTAGTACCTCAGACTGTCAGCGGACAGCACAAACCAAGATTTCTTCCACTAGAGGGAACCAAAAGACAAATGAGTGAGAAGTTGTAAACAAACAGAATCAAATGTAATAAAAAATTCCATCAATAACATCTATTTGATTTAGGACAGATTGGTTTACCTGCCCATTTACATCCAGTTTGACCATCCAACCCTTTTTGAAGTTCAATAAATCTGGCTGTAACAAAACACAATGTTAACATCTTTGCCATAAACAACATTAACTTGTGAGGAAATTAAGCTTTTCAAGTCTTTATGGCCGCTTCATTGTGATGTATTTGTAATAGTTGTTGTCAATACCTCTTCTGATGAAGCTTTTATTTGCATCCACAAGTAATCAGTATTTCGTTTTGCAATTGTTAGTACAAAATATGATCTGTTTGGTGTCTCACCGTCATGATGGTGTCGGAGGTCCTGCGGTCCAGAGACTTGGCTCTTCTCTGGGGTGGCGGTGCGATGAGCTGGGTGATGTCTCCACATGACTGGAGCTTCTGTAGAATAAAAACATAGGATGATAAAAGCTTTGTTGTGCTTATTATCTTAAAAAGGGACAAACATACATATTTGCTCTCTTACATGTAGTGCTATTTATCAGTCTAGATTGTTTATGTGAGAGCTGTCGAGTGTTGAACAAGATGTCTGCACGTAGGAACCTTTCTTCTTCCCTATCGAAGGAAGAGGGAACCTTGTCATGAGCAAGATGCTCCTGACAGCATGACATGTAACAATGAAAGGTGTTCTCCTTGGCTAAGCTGTGAGTGTTAGCTAGCTGGATGGATCCGCTTTTCCTTTTGCGTGATGATAACGTTTGCAGGTATAGTTTGGTAGAAAGCTGTTCACAACAAGGTCTTTTGGAATATTTTAACTAAACAGAGAGACTAGAGCGGTCCTCCACTAAAGAAATTCAGAGTCGATTAACACTCATACTGTACATGTTAATCAACTTAATCAAATCAAGTTTTATTTATATAGCACATTTTTAAACGATTTTTGGTCGAGCCAAAGTGCTGTACATATAATAAAAAACAACCTACAGTAAAGACACTTTACAGCAAATACAACAGCACAGTTTGTGCAGAATATCAGTATGAGAAAACGACACCCTCTGTCCTTAGACCCTTACATCGTACAAGGAAACACTTCCAGAGAAAAAAAACTGACTTATTGATCAGTTGATTTAAAGAAGCCCTTTTAAGCTGTTTGTGGTTTTCCCTTTCCTGTAGTATGTTATGTAGCTCTTATGTGCATGTCAATGGTCTGAAAAGGCTAAAATCCCAAAAGTTTATCACCCACACACCCTCCCCCTGCCTGATCACCTCCATTGGACTCCTTTGTTTACTTCTGTAACATAATGACATCACGACCTAACTCTTGGCATTACTTTCTATTGGCCAGCGCTCCAAACCCATGGGTTTGTGATATGCGAAGGGGCGGGACATTTCCGATACATTTCTAAGCGGTTGACTAATCACAACAGAGCCGGCCAGCTAACCAATCAGAACGGACTGGGCTCTGGTTTCAGACAGAGGGTGAAAAGAGGTGCTGCAGAACAGGCACTGTGAGAACAATAAAGAGCTTTTTGAACATTAAAGCCTGGAGACATGTCACAGAGGGGCACCAAATACAAATATGAACCTGAAAATGAATTATATATCGTCTTGATTCGATCTAATTTAGTAAAGAAATGGAAGTTGAATAAGACTAAATCAATCGATTATTGGACCAATAGAATAAAAGATACACTGCCAATGCATTTGTAAGCCAAGTTTCATCTAGTTCCATTATACTCTACAGTAAGTATCTAAACAATGCAACTCACACAAAACAGTCTAAATTGAAAAAAAAATGAAAAATATATATTTTAGCTTTTAGGATGAACTGCCCCTTTAAGAGTTGAGGTGTTTTCTGAATCAGGACGGTGGCCGTTTGTATGTGCGGCCTGCATTCCTTAAAGCAGAGTAACCGATAGTCTGGATCCTTGGCAGGGACGTCAGCTGTAAGGATTAGGCCTGCTGTAGAGCACCGCGGGGAGCCCAACAGGCTTTTCTACACTGCCTGTTAAACTCTTACTCACATCACAACTCAACTGCACACGGATGACTGCATTTGGCTATGTGGAATGCATGAAAAGGTTTTAAACGCAACATAATCCCTGATACTTCATGGATTTTTGTATTGAAAATGATGCTACAAAGTCCCAAAGTCCCCAAATCCCTGCGTGCTTCTTCAGATCAGCTTCCATGCTGGCAAAGAGAAGTAGAGAATATATCTCTCTTTACATCTGATTTACAAAGCATTTATTTAAAGAAGCATTTTGTTTACTTGAAAGGACTCATTCTCCCTCTTATATAACAACTTCAATGGGGAAAAATGACCACTTACAGAACATTCTTTGTGTTTTCTTTTCCTGGCATTTACATTGAAAACCATCCAAGGACACAACACATGGAGGGACAGAGTGCTCTGGGCTTTTTCCCCCTTCTTCTTCCCAAACAATCGCTGACCGCTGCAGACAGAGCCTGTCCTCTGTTTGGGGAAGAAGCCTCCCAAAGCTGGAGGGGAGGTGGAGAGTGGGGGAGGACGAGGAGGCTGTCTTGGGAATCTCAGCCTGAATGAACTCCGGACAGGCTCTTTTGACCTTCTCCTGGCTACCAAAACAAACGCACCCAAAGACACATAAATCCTCCCATGGGATGAAATGTGCTGCCGAGTGTATTTAAAGGGCAAATCCTCTGGAATGAGCTTGTCTGTTTAATCAAAGATTAGCAGCTGCCACAGTGAACACCATCTGTGCCCAAATAAATGTACTCTTGTTTTCTACACCAGCCTTAAAGGGTTACTTCTCTATTTTCAACAAGGACTCTATCTTCCTATGTTTTTTTGAAGGGGCCCTATTACGTTCATTTCCAAGTTCATATTTGTATTATGTGCCTCTACTCTGACATGTTTACATGCTTTAATGTTCAATCCAGTGCTTTATTTTTCTCATATGCCAACAAAATAACTCTTCCCAGCACTCCCCTTTTCAAATCTCGCTCATATTTCCACCATTGTCCTCTCGCATCCATTCACTTCTTAGTAGACATACTGCATATTGATTGATTATTCAGTTTTACATACAAGTGACTGCAACTTTCACCTAATACTAAAATTGAGTTTTCCCATTTGTCACTTAGACACAAAAACATAGGTTGGAAAATACCAAAGTTACCCTCCCACTGGTGTTTCCTTAATGTGGTGCAGAGAAGCGGCGTTTATTGTGAATTAGCCTAACAAAGTCAACCAGGATTACAAGATTCATAAAAGTTCAAGTCAAACATGGATTATTTAGTTAATTCTTTGAAACACAGACCTGTAACATTAAGCACTTATCACATGAATTTAATGTGAAGGAAAATGTAAAGGCAAAGATAAGACTGTGTTCTTGAGGGGTGTTTCATGAAACAACAATTACAGTTAACCTTTTGTTTCTAAAAAAAAAAGGACAGCAATATTTAGAGGAAATGGGTTCACCATTTTGAAGGTTCCTCCAATAAAGTTCCCTTTTTTTTTGTTTACATGTAAAGTTTACACTACATGTATATATGAGTTGCCCTATTAGAATCATACTTTTTAAATATGAAATCATCTGCAAAGTCAACACACTGAAATCTGTATGTGATCTTAATGAAGTAGGTGGCCGGAAGTGGCCGATGGACAATCTGAAGGTAATTACTTTAACAATATTAACCAAGTAAAAGAACACACTTTATTTACATACCTCACGTGGGATGTGGACCCAATATGTCACGTGACCAACAAACACAGGAACAAACCGAGTGCAGCTGACTTATGTTGTGCCTCTATCTCTTCCGGGTGAGATCGCTGCTGACCTAGACATTGATGCCATTACTGCTCTTGCGTTGTTTATACTCGTGATTTCGCTCTTAATGACTGAGTCAAACCTAACGATTGCCGATTACCCCCCAATGAAGGTTCAAGGTTCAGGACATTATACAGAATAGCATTGCAAATACACATCACCATTAAAACCACCCAGTTTATTACTTCAATGCATTGCATTTATATGTACAATCATTTTCCTGTATAATGTGTCTGTGTTTATTATATCTTAAAAAAATGTAAACCAATGTTTAGACTTATTAAATACTTTATTATTATTTATCATATATGAATAACGTGCTATACAAAAAGTTTATTATTTTTATTATTATTATTATTATCATTATTTATAAAGGAAATCATTTGAAAAATATTTTTGTATATATATGCGAGCTGCTATACAAATATTATTATATTATTATGTATTTATTATCCTAATTATTCAATTTTTAATATTATTCACAAATGGGGAAATACAGTACATGGGAAAAGCTAAATGTTTAAGGAAGATTTCTAGTTATACGTACATACTTTTACACACACATATGTGTGATATTAAAGTAATGTACCGGTTAGTGCAACAACAAAACATAGTAGCCTAGTAGTTATAATGATAAGGCAAAGGCCTTGCTTACTGACACAGGGTTTTCTGAATTGAAGCGCTTGACTTACTGAAATAAGCCTGGTTTAACTGGTTATCTTGACTTGTTTTGCTTTTTGTTTTTGCGTTTTAGATACCATCACACAGACAGACGTTTGTAAATGTTAACTCACCTCCTTAATCACTAAGGTCTAGCCCAAACAACACACAGTGACTGTCATTCACAAACAGGTGTGCACTTGAAAAGGAAGCACGACACTGAGTTTATCGGGTTCAGTCAATACGAACCGTCACAGATACTCCTAAAGATTTAATTAGGGGCAGTGTATACTTTAACTACTTTTATTGCACAATCAATACTTTGAGATGTTGAGACTTCTACTTGTAGTGGAGTATTTTCAGTTTGGTATTAGTACTTTTACTTCAGTAAACGATCTGAATACTTCCACTACTTGCTGCAGAGTCACAGTTCAGACATGATCTTGTTTTAGGTCTTCCCTGGAAAAAGTCTGTAAGAGGAATGCTCTCTCCCAGACAACACACACACACACACTCGGAAAGAAAGGTGGGCAGAACGCCTTCGAGGCATCAAAACCAGTTCTGTTCACAAACAAAATGCAGCTCCGAATGAATCACCACTTCTCTCCCACCTGCCGACACACGCTCCCACTGGCACACATGCTCGGAGCAAACACAAGCCTTGACACGGCAGGATCCACTCTTCCACGCGTTTCATGCCAAACTCTCATCGCCTTCTTTACACTAACTGAGTCTTGAGTTGTTACGATGCAGGATACTTGAAGAAATCAAGTCCTGATTTGTTGACAGATGAAAAAAGAAATCAACTTTGTGCTGAGTTTCATCTTTGAAATGGCGTTGTTCTCTGAGTAACACCTGGTTGTGTGAATCATGTTGAAACCAGCCCGGGGCAGGCGGAGCGCAGCTGGAAACAGTGACTGCTGTTCATCCTGTCAAACCCACCTTGAGATTAATCAGCCATTCCTGTTCGTGGTCATTACTATCAAATGGAAGTTCAGTCAGGAACTGGGTTTCTTGTGTATGATGAAGTCGCCCTGAAACCAATTATCTTAAATTCTTTCAATCATGTTGGCTTTGTTAATGCATATGGCCTACTTTATGTCAATTGAATTTAAGTTTAAGAAGTTTAACCTCAGCTACTACGCTAAGTCCATTATAAAATGTTAAGCCAAAATACGGATACCTAGATTCTTAACCTCTTAGGCCCCGGCCCCACGAGGACGAAAACGGTCGTTTGTGTTACTGTTTAGCGTCATAATGACCGTTCGGCCACACGAGGACGACCGAATATGACAGTAAACAACTGCGGACACGATAACGGGTCCCAAGGTGGATAGAACGGCATACGCAACGCTCTGGGGGGTCCAACGGCTCCGTGTGTAGGCCCTATACGATCATTTTCTGATAATGATGACGCAATAGCCCCGCCTCTCCCCACCTCTGCTGCTCACCCCCACGTCAAAGTAAACTGCACACTGAATTCAGATTATTTATCTTTCTCTCGATATGGACATGAACGCGAGTGAAGTCTAATCTGACAGGACGGAGACACGCAGCTCTGCTCACCTGCAGCTCACCTGCAGCCCACCTGCAGCTCCTCCCGCTGTGATGCAGCGGTGAACGGAGCAAAACACACACTTCAAGTCAGATCATCACCCTTAGCTATTTTAATTACCTAGTTATAAATATGTTTATTTTTTACTGTCGGGTCACTCATTACAGGATCAGCTGCTGCTTGAGACAGACACTGACGCTGTCTGAAGAGAGGGAGGAAAAAGAGAGGCTCCATGTATTATATTATTATATTATATAGATTCGTTATTCATTTGTTTTAAAGCTCAATAAATAACAAAGAAGACCTTTGACCGGCACTTTTATAATTTTGTCCGGAAGATTTCAACTTTAATACACGTTGACTGACTCTGCCCGGTTCCCTCGGCCCCCACCGCGGAGAATAAACAGAAGGGCAACCATGACAACCATGCTTCTTCGCTGCTTTTGTGGAGGAAGTTACAGCGCCACATACAAGCTCCATATGTACAGCAGCTTCTCCAGCGGTTGGCGCTAAACGGAGCTGTCTCGTGTGGACAGACACTATCCGGTGAACATTGCGTGTGGACCCGGTGTGGACGGAAGCTTTTTTGCGATTGCGTTAATCCTATGCGTTTAGCCGTATGCGTCCTCGTGGGGCCAGGGCCTTAATGTATAGCAACAGTTTGACAGATATTTGGAAGCCATTTTGAACCACTTCAATTGTAGGAACATGTCCCAAACACCAGGTTGTTGATCCCTGCCTAAGGGCTGCACTTTTCCAATAAAAATGTTCTTTCTGTATCTCTTTGTGTTTTGATATATTGCATCATTTAGTAATCATATATTTTCTATAAAAACACATTGACATATCTAAGACTGTGAGGAAAAAAGACTAGCATGTTGTGTAAAGAGCAGTGGCATTGTGTAAAAGAAGGTTGAAAATGTTAAAATAGCAATCAGGACTGATGTTGGTTAGAACAATTCAACATTCAATTGGTGGGAGTGGATTTTTTTTTAATGTTTTTTAAAATAATTCTATGGCAGTTGTTTGACAATTATGTTCCTACAATAAGCTACAAAAACAGTACCAAAGTTACAACAATAAAGGTCACTTCACAAGGGGTGTATATGCTTTTTTCAGAAACGATGTCAGGTATTTCCACAAAGCAACGTGACAACCCCTTCCTCTCAGGCCCCTATCCGTCCAAACATAATGACCTCATTCACACTTACAGTTTGTGCCCGACAGCTAGTTATTACATAGCTTATTTGTAGATGTGTTATTTACCATAGTTAGCCCTCTATTTTCACTTTTAAAATGATAACCAAATGTTGCCTGCCGCTTCATTTGAGTGGTTTCTATCAGCTCATTTAGCTCCAAGCAAGAAACTCTCCTTTAACCTACGCTGTGTGAGCTTAATCAATGTTTTTACAACAAGAATGATTAAACATGCAGAAACTTGTAGAAATCACACAAAGATGTTGCTTTGGTGATTTGGAAGTATGTACTGTGTGTTGTTTAATTAAACACACCTCCTGGGTGACTAACCCTGAAGGTATTTCAAGCTCGTCCAACAGGGAGGAGACCTGGTGACTGACCCATAACTCAATTTGGATGGATTCAATATTGACACTGTCCAATGAAAACCATTCAGGTGATTTACAATAAAGAATAGGGGAAGTTTTTTTTTTTTACATGTTAAGGAAATGTTCTTCTTAAAGGGGCCCTAATATGCTTATAGGGGGGGGGGGGGGGGTTCTTTCCTGTACTGTGTTAAAAATGATAAGTTGATAGGCATGTAAATGGTTTCCAGCTTTGTTGACAGTGACCCTTGAGCACAACATTGTAATCAGTTTGTCCTTATCTCCAAGTTGACGCTTGTTCCACATTTGAAGAAATTCAGCGCATTCTTGTGAATGGGCCGAGGCTACCAGAAAGGAGAAACCAATGATTTTCCTGTCTCTATTGACCAACGTACTTTTATTTCATTTGTCACGAAATATGTCCCTAGGAGAAATAGGAAGCGGAGAGACTTGAAAAGCCTCTGGTCAATGCTTCCAACCATTCCACTGATGCAATATGATAATATGGAAAATGGATATGAAAATGCCTGTGGTGACATCTTATGTGGCATGTGGGTGTCAGAAAATAAATGTATGGTTTACCTGTGTAGGGTTGATACTTGATAGTACACTATAGTATAAGTACTTGGTGTGCTTACCTCTCGGTGGTTGCTGCGAGCTTCACTCCTTCCCGTCCTGGAAACAGCTGTCCTCGCTCCTTCGTTCTCGCTGGCCTCCAATCCCAGCAGCCTTTCTGTTGACCTGCCATGGCTGGAAAATATCTCCAACTAATGAGTGAAAAGCATGAGGCTTCCCTGACCTCGCTAACACACGGGTGGTTTCTGACATCATTTCCACCAACATGAACACGACGATGAAAGCTTGATAACAGGCTCCAAACAGCACCTGTGCAGCGGAGAATATCCTTTTTCTGAGAGTCAACACTGCTATTGTTGCTAATAAGAGACTAGATAACATCCTGTTGTACGGCAGATATAACATTCAACATATCGTTTAGCATCATAGCAAGCTAACATTTAATTAAAAAGCACAAAGAAGAGCTGAGGCTGTTGGAATGTCATTAGTTTTGTGGGAATTTGATCATAAATCAAAGTATTCAACAAACTGATGGCGGCGCAAGATGAAAAGTAAGAGGAACACCACATTTATTACAATTCATCCTGAGGGGAACATAAATGTCTGAACCAAATTTCGTAGCAATCCATCAACTAATAGTAGAGAGAGAGAACAGAGATATCACTCAAAAGCTGTTTCTTGTTAGCACATGTGTTAGCTTTGCTGCTAGAAAGAGTATTCATTATTAACATACAAACAAAAACACAACGTAACCTTTCAAATCTTATTATTTAGAATATTTGACCCTCCTATTATCCTTGAGATGATTATTAGAAGCCACTATTGTTTCTAATCATTGTTTGATGTTTCAAAATACATGATTGAGGATTGAATCCAGGCTTTTTCAGGTGTATAAAAACATAGAGGAATTTACCATAATTTGTTTTGGCTGATATTGCGGTCACTGTCACATGCAATCATATTATCTTTAGGGCCTTAACCTGCCATAACCATGCCTGTAACATTTGTAAAGGAATCCCCTTTGAGTCCCATACTGTGGGGGATGGGAAACATGGTTTTCTGTGAGGTTAGGGTTCACCTAATGTAAAGGAAAATGAAATAAAAATACTCATCTTGCTTTGCCCAATGGCCACTGTTACAACATGCCAGGAGTACAGGGGCCATTTCATTAACAAGTATTCAAAAATGTAATCAGATAAAAATGGATTTGATGCTTGACGGGATTTTGTAGAATCTCCCCCTGAAATGTTTTGTAGTATTAAAACAAGCTCTATTAGTGTGTTTTTTTTAAAGTTATAAATGAGAATGCACCAACTTACGTTCTTTACTACACAGAAGCAAAGAGCACATTCATCTGGAAACTAACTGTGTTTCAGCAAGCCAATATCTGTAATTTATTTATGTATTGGGTAATAAGTCCTTCAGGGCAGAGTTACACAGAGCACTTTAAATCTTCACACTTGCAGTACAGTATGTGCACTTCATGTTCCTCATAATTTTTTAGGAAAGATTTAGGCAAGGCGTTATGATGAACATATGTTTGGCATTTGAATATCCGTTTAAGAATAAACGAAAAAGTGAATTATATTTATGTCATTCATAGTTGCGCCTCTTTTTCTGAAAAATCTGCTCTTGAACAAGTTTGTCAAATACATAACGCCCTGCAGCCAGATTTGTGGGGGTTGTCAAATCAATAACCCCTGAGTGTTGTGTGATTCTGTCAGATCTAATAGATGTTTTTGATATTTTTCTCTAAAATCATCCCCTTGTGTATTTCACGCCAAAGATGGTAAAACTGCTTCTGCCCTGAGGTATGTTTTGTAATTTAAACAGTTTTCCCCGAAAGATAATCCCATTGGAATCAAACTAACATTCTGTACAAACAAACACAACATGTTGAACTCTGAGACTCTCTTAGGACATTATGAATAGAGTTCTGCCTCTGGTGGGTTCATACAGCTTTATGCCCTCAAACCTAGATTCCAGCTGAAGTCTACGTTCTCAGGCAGACAGTCAGTATTAAAGTGCTGAGAAACAATGCCGCAGATATCTAATTACAGCAGCGTTTTGGAATTTCTGGCCTTATTTGGAGGGTATTTGGTTTTTTTGTTTCCCGAAAAGGCAATGAGTGAATAATCTCCTCACGTGACCAGTTTACATGCTGCTGGGGCACAAAGTGGGAGGGTTTGTGTAAGCTAAGTTTAAAAATGCGGCCGTGTGATCTCTAATAGAGGGGTAGAGCACAAGCCTTTGATCTGGTGTTTAGCGGTGTGTGATGGCTGTTCGGCTTTATACTGGGGGGGAAAGCAGAGAAGCATTGGATGTCCTTTGTGCTAATTGCTTGCACATTTACCCCCTTTTCCTCTGCCAAGGAACTTTAGAGGCTGTTACTAACAGAGAGCAAGAAATCAACATCTGACTGCTGCCAAGCACAACATATAGAAGGGTTTTTACACATATTATTATCCAACATTGGCTGGAAATTGACCTTCAAT
The DNA here is from genome assembly GCF_949606895.1 of Notothenia rossii. Classification (NCBI taxonomy): domain Eukaryota; kingdom Metazoa; phylum Chordata; class Actinopteri; order Perciformes; family Nototheniidae; genus Notothenia; species Notothenia rossii. The sequence continues at coordinate 26,455,520 of NC_136906.1, forward strand.
TCCTTTATTACCTTTTGTCCTGGCTCTGGTTCTTGTTGTTCGCTGATGTTTGGATGTTGTTTGACTCAGACTGCTGGCTGGTACTGCCAGGCTCTGTGTTTCCACTGCTCACCAAGTCCAAGGAGACCGGGCACAGGTAGCCGTTGCCTGGATATAGAAAACAACACAAAGCTGTTTCAGACTTTTTAATAAACCGAGAGCAGGAACACAGTTAGTTGGAATTCAAGCCGTGTGAAATCATTATTTTTCAATCACACAACACATTATGTCAGGGTTCACAACGAGGCCAGTGGCGCAAAACCGCCAGGGTTTGTCCTGGTAACAGTTTGATTAAGATAGTAATGTATTACAGTGCAGTATCTGTGGTACAGGACATTATCTTTAAGATAGGAAGAGGAAGCAGCTTGAGGAGTTGTTCTAGATCAGGGCAAATAGTAAGTATTTCTTTAGGTTATAAACATTCACTTTTGCTTTTTTAACATTGAGAGAACCACAAACCAAATAATTGCTAATAAAGATTGGAAGAGGCTAACTACAATGACGTAATCATAGATAAAAAAATAGCAAAAGAAATGTCGAACGGCAAAAGAGGGAAATGACTTAAAGTAAAGGCACATGTTTGTACTTTGGATACTATTTACATGCACACAAACCTATTTAACACACCACAGGAAAGGGGTTAAAGTGCCTTACAACAGTGATCTGACAGATGCTCAAAAGGACTTCACAACTGCAGAACTTGGGGATAATTATCTGTGTTTGTCGATGTGCGTAAGCCCTTGCAGCATCACACATGGAATCCATTGGTAAAATAACTATTCAGTGCAGTTTTATGAAAATATAAGATGTTTAAGATAAAAGGCTTTCTGAAATAAGTCACTAATTCTATCACTTTTTTTTTTTTAATATGTTTCCAGATATAAATCAGAGTGGATTCATTTTGAAATGTCTGTTTTATATAGTTTGTTCAAAAGGGTTCATGGTTTGATTTCTACTACAAAGCTGCTAAAGAAAGTCATCATAAAACACATTTGTGAAACAATTATGGTCCAGGAACCCATTGACAAGAGGGAACCCTTTTTGGATTAGGACCCCTCGTGTATGACCCACATTGCTCTAATGAAGCAGCCTATAGGCACAGTCTTTATTACAGGACCTTTCCAGACCCTGCAATAAGTCTGACGCCAGATGGGAGCTTCTGTCCACTCTTTGGCAGCACAAAGAGGAATACCTGCCCGCTGCTAATCATCCAGCCTATTAGGACGTGTTTAGGAGGTCTTTTATGGATCATGTTTGGTTTTTATGATGCCTGAAGGTTAGAGACACATGTTGTCCTGCACATCTGCCTGTGTCTTTCTGTCTGTCTTTTTTTATGTAACTTCCTGCTCAAACTTCATCCCATGATTACAAGTCAGTACTGGGTCAACGTGTCTTAAATGAAGTGTGTAAATAACAAGCTGGAAATGTGAGAACATCTGCAGGACGTTAGGACAGTGAGAGAGAGGACAGGAAGTGGCTATGATTGGCCGACGGACATTAAAGCCTGGGTGCGTGTTTGTGAGTTTGTTTTTGCGTCTGCTGCACCTGCAGGGGTCTTCTCCAGGGTATCCGAGTCTGGGAGAGTCCACACAGGGGTTTCACCCGCTCCCACGCCCTGCTGCTGGTCTTCCTGCCACCGAGCGGACTCTGCAGCGGACTCTGCAGCGTTCTCAGACGACGGTAGACTTGGATCAGTTGCAGCCATCTTTGCTGGACTAGGTTCCTGATGTTTTGAAAGAAAAACAAAAAGACAATGCTGAGACAAGCTTTTGCTTTTATTCATTAATGCTGATCTCAATCCCCTGAAGCCCAAGGTAACAGGTGTATTTGTCCAACAGCCGAAACATCGAAAGATATTCCATTTAGAGCTGAAATTACTCAAATAAATCAACTAGTCTAAGGGCAAAATATTTCATGAAAAAAATGCCATGTCCTTCTTCCTTTTGCTGATTTATATTTAACGTTTGAAATTGTTGCAATCTGATGCTGCAATATTTATTTTATGCTGTGGCATTGTGATATATTTTCTGACATTTTGTAGGAATGATTTAATTTAAGAAAACAAAGTCAGCAGATCTCTAGTTGTAGCCCTATTTCAAAACACAGAAAAAGCACAACAAAATTCATACAATTGAACAAAAGCTTTTTGAAAGTGCTAGAAAGCCAAATGCAAAGGGACTAATTTTCTGGAGAACATGAAGGAAATCTGAAACTTTAAAGCAATCAGCTCAGTAGAGTTTGATATGTATTAGCAATGTTAGCGTCTTTAGTGATAGTTGGTGCACCACTTTGGTCCAGACCAAAATCCATCAACAACCACTTTATGTATAGCAATGCCAATTTGAATGGACATTCATGTTGCAGATCCTCAGACCTTTCCTGAAGCATTTCAGGTTTTCCTGTAAACATTTCAGGTTTTCAGTGAAATGTCTTCACAGCTAAGATGGGTGGCCTAGACATTTAGTAAACAAATATCCAAGTACCCTGTTCATCAATTGGCACTACAGGAAAAAACACAACGTGTGCTTGATTGACATGTGCTTTGTTACCTGGGTGGCAACCGGTTCCACTTTGCGTTTCTTCTTCTGATTCGGCTTGTCAGTCCGTAGATAGACGGTGAGCTGATCACTCCACCTGGTAAACAAAGATAGAAACAGCACAAACACGTCATTAGTTACTATGCCGTGACACCTTATTCCTTCCTTTTGTTTACACTTTTTTTACTGACCCATTAATAATCTCTTTATTGTCACCACGGATGAATATTTCCTGTGCTGGAGTGACAATGCCGAGTGCGTTCCTCTGTCCCGTCCTGGGCTCTGCATCAGCGATGTTTGTACACAGATTCAGGTTCACCGTCCCCTGAGGCAAAGTGCTCGGCTGAGGGGAAAGCAGAGGAGAGAGCTAGTTACGAAATCTGGCTTAGCGGTATTGTTTTTGCTTGGACGACTGACGATGACTGACAGTTAAACAGAGAGTAGTTTGTGGTGTCAAGTGTGGAGTGCAAGAGATTTGAGAGGATCACAGAGAGTGGGGGATGTGTGCATTAGAGGACAGCCTAAGCCCAAATCATCTGCACACAACATCTGGCCTAAACATGCCTGCTTTATCCCAACACACTGTAAATGCAGATGCATGTACAAAGCAGGCTTGACTGTACACAAGGGCTGAACCCTATAGTTTGAGCTTCTTTTATGGCATTTCACCAACATTTGAATGCTGGGCAGCTTCTTATTTGACTTTATGTGCATGTCTATTCGTTGTGTTTAAACGCTGTATTTTCTGCACATTATTTCTGAACAACATTACTAAACAATTTGTAGAATTAGAATCCAGTGGTGACTGTATATCATTGATTCCAAACATCTCCAATAATTCCAGAGTGATGTGAAATCCAAAAGTCAACATTTATTGAAAAAATATATAACATTTTCATGATTCACAACCTTTATTTCTCTACATCCAATATTCTTCTTAAATACATGTTTCATGTTCAGGTTTAAAAAATAACATTTGTATTAAGGTCAGTCAAAAACAAAGTCTAACAGCGCCACAAATTATAGTTATATAACCACTTCACCAAAAATCTATTTTGGCTCAAACAAATATCGTAAATTATTGAAGTGGTATCAATGAAAAGAATATCATATTAGTTTCCCATGTATGCCTGGTGCTCCATCTAGACAACATCACTTTCATACTGAAAACCACTTCAGTTTGGAAGAATTAAACGTTGATTTAAAAAGTTGATATAATCTGATTAATCAGCTTGTAGAAAAATATGTTATTTTATAAATGTTACTATAGTTTTAGGGGGACATTTAACCTTTTGTTCCAAAAAGACAAAATAATGACATGATGGAGCCCTACTGTACAGTTCTACATGTTCTTTTGTTTGGGTTGGGGAATGGTGTTACTATCTGAGCACTTACCAGTTCATCCAGGGCGAAGCTCAGGCTGCCGTCTTCATACAGAATAAAGAAGCGGCGCTGCCATTTCTGTATTAACACAAGACAAATAAAATCACCACAGCACCATTTGTCTTGAGTAAAAAGTCCTGATAAAGATGTATAAAATAAAAAGTGTGTTTCAGCTTTGTGTAATCATGTCCTACCCGCGACCTCTGCATCGGGTTGGCAAAATCTGTTCCCTCAGGCGCCAAACACAGCCAGCCTCCATAGACGGGTTTTGCCTGGAGAAAAGTGGAGTTAGCATTCAGCCTCTGGGGTGTTGGAGCACACAGCAGTATTGATTGACAACTGTTTATATATAATCAATCAATGGTTTATGAAAATATTCCAGCTAAAATATCAAACATATTCCAGTTCCTGCCATCTGTACTTAAATATATTTCCGTTTGTTTTTTGATTGTTTCACGGTCGATTATGGTTATTAATGTTTGTTTTTCTATGATGTGTTGTATTCACCTTGCTGGGATTAACCAAAGCCACATTTTCCCTGAGGTGTTTCAACAAAGTAGATCAAATCTAATCTATGTGGGTAGTTTTAGGAGGTGATTTAGAAACAGTGGGAGTCATTTGAATAATCAGGTTGATCAATAGTCAAACTAATCTCTAGCTGTGGCCCAGATAACTGATCAAGAAGACACTTCATTTTGCTGGTTTTCAGCTTTTGTTTTGGTGGTCTTCCCAAACAGATACAGTATTGTTTGGGTAGACCACCAACACAAATCAACCTTATTATTTATTTGGTTTGGTCTATTAAATGTCAGATAAGGCCTCTTTGATTTTTGTATTGCTGTCTGTTTGTGCTGAAAACTCGCTGGCTGTATGCTTCTCTAACAAAGTGATGTATGTGTATGTGTTTCGCAAAGTGTTCAACACGACAGCTTTTTCTCTGAGTGCACAGCTGAGGGTAAAGCCATGTGCAATGTTGAGCAACGGTGCTGAAATTACAGGGCACAGTGAAACCAGTCAGGGGGACAGACAGTAATAACATATTTTAACAATGTGAGGCATGCAGGAAGCCGTCATGATGTACTCCTTACATCACCTGCACATGACAGACCTGCAGGAGCAATGTTTTCAGAGGCGGTAAACCAAGAGTTTAGACACTTAATGTGAGCACAAAGACTTGTCGATTCTGCTGGAATGTTTCGCCAAAAAGAGGATTGAGAAAACATTTTGATATTTGATCAGCCTTATTATTTGACATATCCAGTAAAGAGAAAACATTTGAGATTCTACCATCTCAAATAGCTCTTTTATAGCCCCAGGCACATTTAAAATGAATCAAAACCATTTCATCTTTTGACGAATCAATTATCACTAGGAATTTGAATACATCACCTAGGGCTATTGAGATTGCAAAATATGTGTCTTTATTTTTTACATATTAGACAAGATGATTACCCAAGTTAACTAAATGTATAATTTATTCAAAGAGATGTAATACTTTACATTTTGTTTGCTAGTAGCTTCAACATTATTAACTAAACGTGACATGTTAGTCAAATCATTCCTGACATGAGTCATGTGTCAACAGATCAAATACTTATATTGTTATTTTTTATGTATTTGGCTTTTAAATCTTCTGTTCTTTTACTTAAACTGCTTTTTCTTGGGCTTTTAATTAAGGATTAATTTCACTAGTTGTTAATTGCCTTCTTGTTTAACCTTAAGTAAATTATGTCAATAATACTTCCAAACTGACTGGGATTAAGGGACTGTTTAAAAATGACCAGGCTGAGGAGGGAAGGCCGAAACTGATATTTCAGTTTTTTATTTGAACGACCCGCCTACCTTGCATTATTAATATCTTACTCAGACCCACTTAATGACAACAAAAACAACACCATCCACACCCTTATATCTCAACATGTGGTACTTGGTTGGTTCAACTTATTCCAGAATTAATCAAATAAAATACAACATAAATAATCAAAACAGGAGTAATCTCAATTTTAAATATATTTATTGAATCATTATTCTCAATGCATTTGTGTACAGTCCCTAACTAAGCAGACATTTTAAACGTTGTTTGGACTAAACAGATACATAATTGAACATTAATTTAAGGAAACCAGCAAACATCCGGTCAATTAGGGATGCTAACATCCATAAAATAGTTAGGCTATGTTGGAAAACGATGTCGAATAAGAGTTACAAACATATGTTTTGAGTTGTAACAGAGGTGACAGTTTCATTATAATAAGCAATGTTAGGATAAAATCACCTTTTTGTTGAAAAAAGTAACAAACATTGCCGAAGTAAAAATGTAAAGTTTAACGTTAAGAAAGAGGATGCTAGTAACAAAAGAAACAGACCACTACGTCGAATAAGGGTAACAGAAATCATTTCAAAATATCACATATTTTAATCTGTTAGAAAGGCCGTTTTACTTTTTTTAAAGAATTGACTAAGTGTGGTGTCGCATTAATGATATTAATACAAGTGTAACGTTACCTGCTCCATGTCATGGTCGTTCAGCAGATGCAGCTCGCGGGACTTGAAGCAGTTTTGACATTTACTTTTATTAAAGATGTTGGCTTGAAATTTGTTGCACGGGTTCGTCCCTTTTTCTCCCGACATGTTTCGCTCCTGTGCTGCAGAGTAATCCACAAACAACCCGCACTCCCTCCTGCGATTTTTGGCATTGAATGGTGATCCTGAACCAACATCTGTCAAACTGTTGACTCTCTATCGTCATGGGCGGGTCATCTGACGCGGTACATCCAAACAACATCCGGTCACAACTTTCAAAATAAAACTTTCTCTAGAATAAATAAATTAAAATAAGAATATATCAAGTTACCAAGGACAAATCAATATGTTATTGATTACTTTGTTTATTTTAGTTAACATATTTTCACATTTAGAACTAATACAATGAAAGAAAATACAATTGAAAGGAAAAAATGTAGAAATGTAAGTGTGTTGCAGTCTATGTACAACAGTCAATACAAAAGTGACAAAATAACATGTAAAGGTCATAGGTGTTCAAATACATGTTTTTCCAGGTGGCTAAAATACTTTTGTGTGCCTCTCCCCCACTATCAGCAGGTCATTGCTTATCTTCCTGCTGGTACAGTACTCCTGTCTGTTTCTCCAAAATGCCACTAACTATGGCCAAGCACTTTAACCCTCCTGTTGTCTTCGGGTCAAATCTGACCGATTTACTACTTTCATCAATCATAACTTTTTTGTTTTAGATTCGGTTGAATTAAGGCTTTATGATATCCTTCACAGTAGACATTTGAACATATAAAATTGCTTACCACCACTTTCATTGAATTTTGGATGATTTAGTCAACTTTGTAACACCCATGGTGTTCCCAGTCAAAAATTACCACCATAAAGAAAAGGAATTAGTAACCATCCGGATCAGACACAAAAAACACCCACACATACTCTAGATGTGTTCCCCCCCCCCCCCCCCTTATGTGCCCAATCCCCTCATGTGAATCACACTTGAATCACACAAAAAAAAATCATACTAGTTTGTTTGAAGAGCTGATGATTCATTAAATCACCTCGGTTGGTGATTGGCTAATGGTTACACAAGCCAATAAATCGTTATGACATCATAAAGTATCCAAAATCTGATCAGCTCATTTTCAGACAGGTTTTTATATAAATGGATCAGGACAAAAAGAGAGAGAATCTTTTTTTCCTGAAACTGTCAGAATCTCGTCTCACAGAGGAGACATGTTGATGTAGAAAAGATGTGAAAACGTGGATTTTGCATAATAGGTGACACACACACACACACACACACACACACACACACACACACACACACACACACACACACACACACACACACACACACACACACACACACACACACACACACACACACACACACACACACACACACACACACACACCAATTTGACACATTTCCCGCTCTTATGTGCCCATCCCCCCACATGGATCACACCTGGCACACGCAATACATGTTCAATGTCTATTCTTTGTATATTTACTGCAGTTTTTCATGTGTACCAGTAGTCTGATACAATATGTACAGTTTGAAAGGGTGTTAAATGACATTTGTTGATGATTAATGGTTTTTGTGTTAATGTAATAGCAGTTAAAACAGGACCGCTAACATCAAAGTACAGGGGGGGAAACAAAGACAATAGGAGGGTTTTAAACAACCACATAACAAAATTACGTAAAAAGTACCCCTTTAATGTAGCTTTGCAGTGCCTTATTAGGACCAATAGAGGGCAGGGAAGGCTAATTAATGATCCAACAAGCATTGACGTACTGTCACTTCTGGTAACACCATTTTAAATTTAACAAGTTTATCGACGGAAGTGGATAAAACATATTTACTAATTATAACAATTTGTTAAACATGTATCCATAACTAAAATAAAACATAAATACTTACTACCGGTAATACTTTTCAGAATAAAACAAAAAGCTGTGATTCTAAAACATCACATAATATGACTTCTGTTAAATAAATGAATAATAAGAAAAGATGAGTAAATGTAAACGGATATGACTTAAGATGTTAATAAAAGATAATAGAGGGACCTCTGTGATAAAACAACTAGGTATTTGAATACATATTTACACATTTTAAATACATCAATAACCAGCCATAACTGATCCAATCATAATGCACAAAAGGATTACTCACAGACAGACTGACAGTGGACGGAAGCATGTACTCAAGGCAATGGCAGTGGCTGAATTTGTACAAATTAAAAATGTTACTGCAAAATTTTAAATTCTTGGCCATTCAAAAATATATAAGAAAGAGTGGCTTTTTATGATCTGTGATATTTATTGCACTAAAACATAATGTGGTAACTCTGCAACAGAACATTATCTCACATCCCGATAGACAAATCATTTGGGATGTTTGCCCTTGCACTTTTCAAGCATAAGTTATTTTCTAATAATACATTAATGCTTTCATTGGATCCATTTTCTTTGATTGTTCACAAAAAGAATAAATGTTTTTGAAAAAAGTCATTCAGTTTGCGATCAACAAAACTTAAAGGTGCATTTATTAACATATGTTGCTTAGTATTTTTTATTAGACCAACGGAAGCTGTTTACCAATTTGCTTTTCTTTAAAGTCATATTTGACATAAAAGGCCCTTGATTTAAGACTCAAGTGACAAAACACACATTTACCCCATTACCGTCAAAATGCTTAAAAAAAGATTACGTTTAGATTTAGTTAGGGCTGTACCGAATGCCATCTTTAAAAAAAATGTGAAGCTTCTATTGAGGTTTTAAATATATTGTCACATATTTTTATTACATCGTCACCCTGAAAAGCAAGGACAATTTAATGTTTTTGTTAGAAATTGCATTTAGTTGAATAACATATAATTGTATGAATAAAACAGGTTAATATTGGTACCACCATTGGTGTGCAGCAAGTAGGAAAGCAAAAAAAGGTTTGGACCAAAGTCAAAATGTTGATCTTCCAACACAAACAAATATGGATTGAAGCAGATTATTTGGTTGGATAAAAATGTGTTATATAAAATGTTTGGAGTCAGAAGCAGTGCAATGCAGCCACTACTGGAATCAATTATACAAAAAGTATAATAAAACCAATCTTTATATGCAACCTTGAACACATACCAGCTTTAAAGTAAATGAAAAGACATAAAAAAAATTAAAAAAAACCTTTGCAGCATTCAAATGTTAATTTAATATTTGAATGTAGCATTTTAGTTTTTAACTGCTCAGTACAGCCCTGTATTTGATCTATGTGAGCAGTTTAATAGAGTTGTATATGTTTAATGACTAATATTACGTAAAGACGAAAATATGACTTTTCAAAAAATAAATAAAACCTTTTTTTTTTCTGTCAAAGCCACACAATAAACATTTATGATGGCTTTTCAAATCGAAAACAGTGAAATGAATGTTTGTGCTCAGTAGGGATATCTAAACATTTGACTGTTTTTTCTCATATAGTGCATACTCCATAAGACAGCTACTCTGGCATCGTCAGGCAGTATTAGATAAGATACATGTCACATTCATTCTAACAAATGTAATGGATATTGATAGGGATGTCACAAGAACAGATACATAGGTACCAAGTTGATGCAAGCATTTTGATCGTATGAAAGTACAGAAATTAGGGTACTGTTGAAAGAGGTGTTCATTAAATCACTAGCACTCATTTTGGAAGAACGATTAGTTCATGTTTGCTGTTAGCAGCCGGTTTAGTGGAAGGGCCATAGAGTTTCACTCTGAAGCGTTCAAAATGAATAAATCAACGAAGGTAAATCAAATCGTTGTCATGATGTGTTCAAAAAAGGTCTTTTAAAATGTTGTTTTTGCCAGCTCTGTTGTGATTGGTCAACCGTATAGAGATGAGTCAATGTGTCAAATTTCCCGCCCCTTAGTATATAACAATAACACATACAATACAATTAAACATTAGGTATCAAGAATTGCGGAATTTCATTGGTATGGTTATCCACTACTAAATATCTGGCATCGTGACATCCCTAGAAACTGCAGTATTATTTTGTATTCACTCATTTCAGTTCAGGTGTTGAAGCTAAAGCTAGGAGTTAGATATTCGGTGAAGAAACACACACTTCAGTCCAGTTTGTTAAGTAGAAGATGTAATAAAATAAGTATTTTCTTAGGTAAAGAAACCGCCTGAACAGAATTCTCCTTTCACAAACAGAAAGAAGGATTCTCCTGTGCTTTCAGAACTCGTGTCTGTGATACTGGTCCGGATCGTAGTATTTGGTGACCACCACTCTGTTGGCAAACTTGCGGCCGGTGAGGGCTTGCATGGCTTTCTGACCGTCTGCAGCAGAAACATACTCCACAAAGATCTGGAGGGAAAACAAATGAGATAAGTAACTAAATAAGAGAGGAAATAAGCATTTAAATAATGATGCATTGGTCTGAATCTGTGAGAAAACCAGGCCCTATTCATTCAGAAAAAAAACATATAAATAAATAAAAGGGAAATAAATGTTGCATTATGAAATATAATTTCCAATAAAATATATAAATGTAGTCCTTGTTGTTTTGAAAATATGCATGTTTGTAATATTTGTTTTTATTAAACTATTAATTTATATTATATTTTGTATTATTCTTTAGGTTTTATTTATTGCCCCCTTCATCGACTTTGCATATAAACAGCGATATTAATACATTTAAAAGAGATCTATTCTTTAATGTATTTATTTATTTAATTAATATTAAACCCAATATTCAAAACCCCTTTAACAGAGCTCTGATGCATTAGGTTCAAATTACAAACATATGGATAATGGAAGCCTCAGAAACCATTTTATATAATTGTTTCCAGTTTGAAAATGAAAAGCAAGGCAGTGAGTGGTCAGATTGAAGGAGATAACCTACACTGTGCTTTGCCAGAGCAGAACGAGGAAGGCAGAAATCGAAGTGCTGGCTTTGTAAGAAAAATGTAACAGGTATGATAATAACTGGTATAAAGTCTAAACTAGTACCTTCCCACAGCCGGGGACCTCCACCCCATCCACGGGTCGGGGGATCTCGATGGAGCGCACGCTGCCGTACTTGCAGCATTCTTCTCGGATGTCCTCCAGGATCTCCTCGTAGTCCTCGTCGTCCACCAGCTCCTCGGGCATCACCATGTTGAGAAGGCACAGCACCTCCGTGGGCAGGCCAGAGTTCTGCAGCCTCTGCAGGCCGGGGACCTGCAGCGTCACCGGGGTCTCGATGATGGAAGTCTGGAGGAGTCGCACACATCAGGGAACACTTCAGTCTCCATTCTCTGACTTAAAGCAAATATATTAGAATATATTTCCCATAAAGCCTGCTGCTTCCTGCCATGCACTCCCTGCTTGTTTATGTATTCATGTTGATCTTGTTTGTTTACCATGTATACTTTAGTGCACATGTGTCAAACTGAAGGCCCGGGGGACAAATCAGGCCCTTGGTGGATTTAATTTCGGCCCGCAGGATAATTTGTAATTACTATTAGATCTGGCCCGCCTGTATATTGCACGCACACCTTCACTCAATCCTAAGGGTTTCCTCAGCTCAAAGCCTGAGCCCAAACATTGATGAGATGCCAAGATGAGATGCCAAGTATCTGGCTTGAACTAGCATCACAGAGCAGCACACTGAGTTTACATGGATGTTTCCTTTTGCACTTTTTTTCTTGAGACAACAGGGCATGTTTGGTTTGTTCTTTGAGGGAAATAGTTTTATTGAAGCTGTTGTTGGCCTGTGGAAAAATGTAATCATAAGAAATGACTCCGGAAAAGTTGCAGATAGAGCCATAAGAAATGAATGCAACTGATTATTTAATGTTTCATGTTCAAAAACAATAGGCAATCATTTAAGCTTTGTTAGTTCCAGGTTTAATATGTGCAATAAGTTCATTTCAATAAGTTTTGCAATAAACATTGAATTAGTCCGGCCCTCGACTAGTACCGATTTTTATTTTTTATTTTGGCCCACTGTGTATTTCAGTTTGACACCCCTGCTTTAGTGGTTCCCAACCGGGGGAAAGTCAACCCCTAGGGGTACTTGAGGAGATTGCAGGGGGTACGTAGAAATATTAGTGATTGCAATATATTTCAAAACTAAAAAAGTGAGTCTGAATATAATTTTTTTCTCACTGACAATAGGTGTACATATCGTGTAGTTTAAATGCATTTGTATTAAGGGTGAGGTATACAATTCATTTTCAAGGGCTGGGAACCACTTACTTAATGCCAACATAATATATTTGTCACAGCAGGAAAAATAAGGGTACAAATAATTAAATTTAGCTGCTAATTTACAGTCCATATATTTTACTAAGCGCCGGATTTATAACCATACAAAAATACGTACCTAATCTCCATCAGGGCCTTAAAGAAGTAAAAGAGTTTCATTGACTCACAGTATTTGCGTTTTTAGCACCCACACTCGCTCTTTGGACCATCAGCTTTTTGTCGCCCAGTTGCATCCCATTGAGCCCAGCTACTGCCTGACAGAGAAAACACACACGTTAAAGTAAAAAACGACACAGTATATAATCCGACACATAGAAGACTATAATTACCTGATCTGTAGCGCTGATATCGACATATTCGCAAAAGGCGTAACCCTTAGATAGCGAGGTGGCGCTGTCCTTCACCAGATTAAACGCTTTGAGAGGCCCGAACGACGTCAGGAGCTCCTTCACCTGCAAACAGCCAAGAGCGCAGGACGACTGATATTACAAAGAGAACATGCAGGAAGTGATCCATTTGATACCTAAAAGCATCACATCACAATCCAATAGATAAAGTGATTACTGCAAATGATATGTATGCAGTTAAGTAGACTTTACACTGCATTCAAATGTTCATTTCTTTTGGGATTTTAAAGGTTTAGGATCCACATTAGCGTTAGCAATATTATTCCTGGGGTCCAAACATGTAGTCAAACACACACATACAGTATACACACTATAGTCACATGAACACAGAAAACAAAAACAGCTCGTAGACTGAATTGACCAAAAAGGTATGAATCCCTCACGAAATAATACATCACAGAAAATGGTGCGAAGTAAACCAAAAGTGATCTTAATTAGATTGAGTTGAAATCGTTGAAATGCATTTAACCAGCTACTGTACAGGCACAACGGTTGGACGCAAATAATGTGGGAACAGGATAACATTTATCTAATATTAAAATTAGTTTTTCTCCCGAGAAATGTTGGAAGGTAACAGAAAAATGATTTTATTTAGATTAAAAAAGTATTAATTTTTCCAGTTTCAGGCAAATAAATCACAACATTTAGTTAATATGCAAATTACCGGTATATAAAATAAGCTGTAATAAATTAATATTCAAAGTAATTTTTTCCACAAAATGGTGCAAAGTAAATAAAAAAAGAACTTTGTTATTCATTAGAACATAACACTTGGAAAATGTTTTTTCTTACCTTTATATTAAACGCTGAATAAACCCCCCTCCCCATACAAAACTAATGATTAACCCCCACGAAACGCGCTCCAAATGCATGATGGGAGACAGGAAGTAGCCTGCTGGCAGGGAGTGTATCCTGTGGGGACCAGGATGTCTTTACTTGCCTTGTGTTACATGTTGGCATGGCAGCAGTAGATGAGAACTACTGAACAAATTATGAGCGCAGACTTAACGATCTTACAGGCCCCTAGCTGGGGACAAAGTGGGGGAACAAAAATGAAAGAGCTGTGAGTATCAATGCAGTGGCAAGAGACTGCAAGAGTTAGATCAAAAATAGAAGTCAAGAATATACATCGGTCACATGACAGCTAGTTAGAGTTAGAGAGACATCATTCAATTCACTGTGGAAATGGAAATCATCTGCACAGCTGAGAGCAAAGATGGAGCTGTGGAAACCTTCAGAGTATTAGTAGTTATGAGAACATTTGTACTTTCACTTTTTATACTGTCAAAGGAAAAGTTCAACTAGATTTTTCAAAAGGATGACATTGCACATTTCTGTTCAAGCGACCTGTTTTTAAATCTGCCTTTTCTCCACCTTACATTCCAATACTGCAATATTTTATTTATTTGGAGTATTTCGTTATCTTCCGGCAGCGCTTAACGGTGGGTTTTTGAAGAACCAGTAAATATGGTGTACCTTGCTACTGTATGAACAGGGGCTTTACATTCATTGCTGATTTATTGAACACAAAAAACACTTTTCTTTGCTATCAATCGATTACTTATTTAGAAGAGCCATCACAGTTTGCTAACTTCAGCAATAAGGAAATATTCACAGTTGGTAAGATACTAAAATTAATTATCAAAATAATTCAAGAAAAAAGGTGGACTTTTCCTTTGACAATATGGACTCAAGGCCAATATTGAGGCCAAATGCAGAAATAAATATAAATATCAGTTTATCAGCCTTTTGTGTAAATATACTGGACTTTGCTTACCTTTCTTTAACCAGTGTGCTTAACATGAGAAAGGTATAAGCAGTTTACTTTGTCACAAAAAGCCATCTTAAATGCTAGTATTCATGTAATAAATGACACAAGTTGATTATTGTGATATCATAGTTTAATGTTGGTATTAATTATCTTGAGAATTGGTCCATTGTTAATACTTCTACAACACAAATACAATCCATTTAATATGAACCTACTTATGATTTATTATGATGATTTTTAGGGATTCTTTTCTGGGGTCACGTTCTGTTTCTGGCTTTTTTTCTCTACCATAACAACGTTTTGGGTTCTTGATTTAATAAGGAAATGTATGACATATTTTGTGCATGTTTATAGTGTGACAAAGAAAAGCCTCCGCAAGTGTGAGAATAAGGAAACATGATTGTGCCTGTTCAATCTGTTCCCAGGGAAATACCTGGTCATCATTAAGGTAGTTGGGCAGGCCTCCTATAAACAGTTTGTGGGGAGAATCAGGTACGACTGTGGAGACAACGCCTGCAGAGAACAAAACAACAACAAAATACATTTCATATTTCAGAAAACATTTTTTAAATGGGCCCTATTGCTGCAGCACCCCTTTTCACCCTCTGTCTGAAACCAGAGCCCAGTCTGCTCTGATTGGTGAGTTGGTTGGCTCTGTTGTGATTGGTCAACCGCTTGGAGATGTCCTTACCCTTATGGTACATTCACAACAGACTCAAAGCTACCATTCGCAATGCGTTCTCTCACAAATGAATGATAAACCGATGAGCTGACATTACTTAATGTTACCATGGTAACAAACCTGGGACGTGGAAAGCCGGCTGCTCTGAGATTCCGGGCAGAGGCCGGTAGTCGTGAGGTCTTCTGATCTTCAGTGATTGACCCTGAAAAATGATTCCATCGAAGGCCATCGCCTGTGTCGTCTCATCTACAGACCGAAACTGTAAAAGGAAAATCATTTGATACTGGCACATCTGGCACATTTTATTTTATTTACTTTTCTTATGATCACATCATGTGATGATTATTTATTTATTTTATTCACAAAAATAACATTACAGTTATGTTTATTTGTGTGGAGAATGTTTAATATGCGTCTTGTTTTTTAAACGGTTATTTTGTCTGTATTTCTTGTACATTCATATTTTTAAATAAGTTTTACAAACCGGAATTTTCCTTTTACATTGATACAATGGTGGTAAACAATTTAGTAATTTATTAATCATAATTTTTTTTTCCCTCACAACTTTTTATTGTTGTTGTTTTTTTTTTCCCTCACAAAAGGGAATTATACAGATACAAATTATATAAACAATATTATAGACAATACAAAAAGAAAAAGAAAAGACAAAGAAAGAAAAAAAAATAGGGAATCCCTTTCCCATGCGGGAATGTTTCAAATGTTTTACTTACAATGACCTATATGCCATAGATGGGCAACATGTACCTCTAGGAAAGCGAAGTTTTTGTCCTGATTGATCTGCACAGCCAGGACCGGGTTGCTCGGGGCTTGTGAGAGGCCGGCGAGTCTCATCTGAGCGTTAAAGAACTCGGCCATGGACTCCTGGGGAGGAAGAGAACAAACAGCATGGCTGCAAACAACATGAACATATCAGTGTTTGGTGTAAAAAGCACATACGAATCAGGAAGTCAAAGAAACAGTAGACACTTTACCTCAGTTACTCCAAAGGGAATGTTTCCTACATAGAGGCGTCTGGCCTGTCTGGTCATCTGGCTGCCGACGATGGGCACTTGCGTCGGAGCTGAAGCCAAGCCGCCGCTGGTGGAGGTCGCCAGCAGAGCGATGGTTGGTATCTGCCCGGCCGCTGAGGGATGGAGTGAGAAACTTCAGCTAAAAAACTCTTAACTTCTGCAAAGTCTCCTCCGTCTTTCAGAGAAAACTGCAAATAAATTAAAGTGTTTGGGGTTTCAACCAGTGTTTCAAACTATTTACTTGCTGGTCTCTACTTTAAATAAAAGGGTTATTATTTTATTTTTTTCGACCCCAGAAAACCCCTGCAGAATCCTAAATTATGTTTTGTTGAATAATAATGGATATAAATAATATCAAATGAAAGCAAAATCTCTAAATACATTTAAATACTAAAGATAACAGAGCTTGTTAAAAAAAATTGTTACGGATTTTTTTTCAAGACAAATTATGGTCCCAGCACATCACATTTTTTAGGACACATCGTATTAATGAAAAACACTTAAATCCCCCAAATAAGAATTTTAATATGAATGTATGCGTACACAACCATCTTAATGTGGAAGAAATCTAAATAGATGTTCTAATTTTTTGTATTTTAAAATTGGCCTGTTGAAAATCCTTTTACTGTGCATCATTGATCCATTTGCAATAATATTACTATATGAATATTAGATGTGAATATAAAGAGTGTCAGTATAATGAGATTATAAGAATTTATACCGAAAAATGCATTGATAGTGCAACATGAAAAAAGTTGGAATTAATGGTTTTAGTCACTCATGTTTCGATTCTTTGTTTAACTTTTCGTCATTTGTGTTGTACTTGCTATGCACCCCTGGATATGAAGACAACTATCGCTGGATTACTTTGATACTGAAGAAAACTGAAAAACAGAGGTTCTCTGGCAGGTTGTGAACAGAATACCTTTTTTCTTTTACTTCAATCATATTGACTTATTTAAACACTACGGTAGGTTATGTGCAGGAGCATTTACATCCCTTGGAAGTGTATGTCACACTGATATAAACTCAAAATATGGATTATCAATACTTTTTTATAAGTGACAGACACATTATTAATATTTTTTTATAAGTGACAGACACATTGGATTAACCTTCAGCCGCGTTTTTTTCGTTGTAATGCCATTGAACAGAACTTTTGATCAGAATAACAGCTAAGGTGAGCATATTTCCGTGTTTTGCTACCTAAAGCTACGTCGTGTGTTGTCTGTATTTGCTTCCCCTGTCACAAGTTCTGATCGCTCAGTGATGATACTTATACTTCTAGAATCTGTGGAATCTCAGGATGTTAGCTAAGCTGGTTTGTGCAGATCCGATAAGTATATAGATCGATTTATACCTAGAGTTCTGTGCTAAGTGCGTTAGCATGTTTTCGCTCAGGGCTCATTTAGACTCTTCTTGTGAGACTTGTGTTTTGTTTCGGTACAAATGGTTCATATCATCAGTTAGCTGAGTTTCTTCCCGTTAGGATGGTATGATTTATATTTTTAAATATTAAGAAGCCCTGAGACACAGTGTCGTGAGAAAAAAAAAAAAAGCCCCGCCGGCCGTTAAACTGTTTCAAGAATTGTGATAATTATAACCCCTTTTGGAAGCAGAATTAGCCACGTTCAGGTCTGGATAAAGGCTGTAAAATATTATTACTACCTGAAGTTATAGGTCTGAAAACATTTTTTTTAAATAATATGATAAGTACCTTGCATAGCTTTATATTGCATTGGTGTGATGTGTTCAAAGCCAGGAGGAGGCACATCCCAATATTTGCAGGTCCTTTTCTTCCTGGTTCTCCAGGGGGAGTGGCTGCAGAGACACGGAAACATAACGTTTAATGTTCACACAGAGAGGTGTGTGTTTAAGTAAACACGAGTGAGAGTGAATGGACAAGCTTAAATAAAAGTATGATTATCACACTATAAACAATTTCTTTGAGAAATAAAAGTACTGCATTTAAAATGTAAGTAGAAGTATTTAAGTATTATCAGGGATAATAAGAGAGAAGATGTCCCAGATTGTTTCTGTTGAACTATTATATAAGATATCAAGAGATTATTATGCAGGTCAGGTCAGGTCAGGTTTACAAAGAGTCCAAAGAAACACTCATAGAGCCGATGAAAGGGAGTCAGAGGCGGTGTGTTCAGTATGGAACTCCACACTTTATTTCAAGACAAGGTAAGTACATCTCCTCGTTGCTACTGTCAAGCTAGCATGAACACCACAACACGGTACCCTCACTAACAGGTCCGTGTTGCAACACACAATATACCCAACGGTGAATTATGTCCGATAACGTGTCACCACAAACTCAAAATATGTGTTGTTCCAAACCTCAATGCTACTAATACATAAAAATAACTAAGAAGGAAAAAAAGCAAATCCTCACATTTTTGAGAAGCTGGATTAACTACAGGTTTTTTGCTGCTAATTATTTATTTTTGTAAAAAATGTATCAACTCATCGCTTCAAATGCCTTTTTTTTGCAAACATTTGTAAAGTAATCTGTTACCTGAGCTTTTGGATACATTCTGAAGACAAAAGTATTTCCCTCTGATATTCGTGTAAAGGAGTAAAGGCATAAAGTGGCATAAGGTACAGGTACCTAAATCTCGTACTAGACGTGCCAGAGAGTAGGAATACTCCATTACAAGTGAAAGTCCTGAGTTCAAAATGTTACTCAATTCAAAGTACAAGTATTAGCAGTGGCTCAGTCAGTAGGGGCTTGAACTGTGAGCCGTAGGGTCGCCGGTTGAAGTCCCCAACCAGACCTAAATATGGAGTGTGGACTGCTACTTGGAGAGGTCCCAGTTCACCTCCTGGGCCCTTGAGCAAGGCACTGGACACCCCCACCCCCCTCACTCCAATTGCTCCCCGGGCGCTGTACAATAGCTGCCCACTGCTCCTAGTACTAGACTCCTGGTACTAGGATGGGTTAAAAGCAGAGAAAAATATTTCACTGTGTGTGCTGTGTGCTCTACATGTGTGACCATTAAAGAGGGTTTCATCCCTCCCAATTCTATTCTATTCTATCAAAATACAGTATTTATCATGCAAATTGTCCCATTTCAGAGTCATAGATGTGATATGTTTTGATTATTAATATTGATGCATTAAAGTCTTTCAAATCTGGAAAGTAACTAAAAGTATTAAGTTAATGTTGTGGAGTCAAAGTACGCGATTTACCTCTTAATTGCAGTGGACTAGAATTACAAAGTAGCACTAAATGGAAATACTCAAGTAAATGTACTTAGTTACTGCCCATTTCTGCTAAACTAAAGTATAGTATAGTATATATAAACTCAAGTATAGTGAAGGCTTTTACAATGTAAAGCTGGGGTGTCCAAACTACGGCCCGCGGACCATTTTAAATCGTCCCTCGGCAAATAAAAAAAGTATAATAGAATATGGCCCACAAATGAAACTTGTGCTTGTATTATACTGTACTTGTTCATGTAAGACCACTTTTAAAATAAATGCAGTCAATTAAAGTTGGAAACATTTTCTAACATATTGTAGTTGAAAATACAGCTTGAAATACACCCTTCCTATTTCTTCTTATCATAATCAATCTGAGACTTCTGTTTTAAGGGATGAGCTGCCAACACTCACAAGCATCATCTACCTACATTTGATTGATTTTGCTTACTTACAGTATAACTGAACTTATGAGGCAATATACCTCTAGTGAGTGGCCCAGACATTCGTATATGTTTCTGTATGTGGCCCTTGGTGAAAAACGTTAGGACACCCCTGCTGTAAAGCATTCACTCAGGTACTACACACTGTAAAGTTCACAGCTCGTTAGTGTTTCTGCAGCTTCCTCCTGACCTGTGCTTCTTGTGGTCCCGGGATGAGCTCCGGCGGTCGCGGCTCTTTCGCTCTCGGCTGCGGCTCCTCTTCTCTCGGCTGCGGCTCCTCTTCTCTCGGCTGTGGCTCCCTCTGTCTTTGCTCCAGCTGCGGTGCTTGTCAGCTCGGCCGGTAGATTCACTGTGACTCCTCTTTTTGTGCCTTTCTCTTTCTCTCTCTGTGCAGCAGCAAGAAATCATTATTATACATCTGGTAATACACTTGATAATACTGCATGTAGAAGAGCTGAGAAAATCAATTGATTCAACCACTGACAGAAAAATAATAGGCAAAAACTGTGATAATCCTTCTCTGGAGACGTATTAGGGCCACTGATGTTTAAACACATTATAATTACAGAGCCAGGGATGGAGGTACAATTCAGATAAATAATGGTTTTGTAACTTAATTATTTTAACTAAAGAGAGTTTTTTCACACAAATGTAAAACATAACAATCATTAAAAGGGAATATTCAATATGTATATGTTTTTTCCAGTAATCTGTATTTCATTTGAATGTTTCTTCCAATTTTTTGCAAATGTACATATTTATAACCTCAGAGAATATCCAAGTTAATTTTCAGAGAAAACATTCTTTTTTTTCGAATATTGTCCCCCTCCAACCACTCTTTGATTATTATTTGTTTAACCTACAATATATGGTATGTTGTATGCTGTGTTATCATTTTGC
Source organism: Notothenia rossii (assembly GCF_949606895.1). Taxonomy (NCBI): domain Eukaryota; kingdom Metazoa; phylum Chordata; class Actinopteri; order Perciformes; family Nototheniidae; genus Notothenia; species Notothenia rossii. Next base: position 26,476,685 of record NC_136906.1, read on the forward strand.
TTCTCACTCGCAAAAAACGGTCAAATCTTGAAGTTACCATGAGGTCAACAATAAGAATAATTCAACTGTAATTTGGGAAAAGGAAGTCCCTTCATTTTTGTTATTATTTTACTTGTAGGACATTAAATTACATATTGTCATCGTGTGCACATGACATTTAATAATAATATTCCTTCACCTTTAAGGGTATTGAATACTTATTGAACGCTCTATCAGGGGTGTCAAACTCAAGGCCCGGGGGCCAAATCCGGTCCGCGACTTGATTTGATGTGGCCCCGCAAGAGCTTGCAAAGAATATAATACCTTTGTTATACGGTTACATGCCACTTTACAGAAGCAGGTTGTCCATAAACTACATGTCCCACAATGCATCTCGTTTTGTGACATGCGCACTGAAGAGACTTACAATTGTTTGCCCCGGACTTCTGCTTTCAGAAGTAGTTAATTAATAAGTTATTATCCTATCCAATAGTAATCCAAATATATATAAAATAATGCATTATATTACATTATTGCCTCTGAATTGGATAAGAATAAACAATATATTTATATAGTTACAACCGGCACTTTGAGTGCAACCTTTATGCGAATGTGGCCCGCATTGAGATGTAGTTTGACACCCCTGCTCTACATCGTGGTATTGCTACTAATATTAAAGGAAAACACATGCTTGTTTTTTTGTGATTGTGACCACGAATATTATTTTGGATAGGCTATATCAAAAATAATTTCTTTAGAGAATCGTAACAATTAATAATGGTTTCAGAATAGAAAAGTACAACAAAATAGTTAAGAAAAAGTTAACGTATTTTAATTCTACAAGTACCTTTCTTTACAGGAGGGGATAGTAATTTAAAAGTTGAAATAATGTGATGGAGTTTCGCTTGTATATGTCAGGTAAGTTCTCAGCGGAACCAGAATGCCTTCAGTGATGTAAGTCAATTTACCAAAGGCTCTATAGTGGCTTAAGGATGGGGATGAGATAACTGGCATCTTGAAGCTACATGTTAATTATGTTAACATAAATTAGCCGAGTCATGTTGTGGGGAAAGTACACTCTAAAGTTGCTGTCAGCTCGGGTCATTCATTCATTTACGGGGGCTAACGTTTTTGCACTATGCTAGCTTGTGGACCAAATTGGGGCACAGTTAGTTCTTACCCTGTCGATTTTCGCTGAGCTGTTTCTCAAATTCTTCGAAATCCGACATTGTACCGGTTGTCACGGTGTATAAGTATATATTGCAGGCCTGTCACTGTCTGAGGGGGAAGATTAACCAACCAGCCCGCTGAGTGTCAGTGCAGAAAAAGCACTCAAATATCCCACGTGTCAAAACAGAGCTAGTGTATATAAACTACATCCGGTTACAACCTTCAAAATAAAATGTATTCTTTGACTCATTTGATCCATACTTGTTCATTGGTATACAAAAATCCAATAGCATTTTACAATAAAAAAGCAGGTATTTAGCAAACAAAAATAATAATAAATGAGAAAAAATACATACAAAATACTACAAATAATATTTATATTAAGAGGAGATCATTCATAAATACAAATAGTTGATTTTTTACCAGCCACATATTATCGTACTTTAATTAATAACCCTGTCAAGAATAGAATTGAATACAAACACACAAGATACTACTATACTGCACATCCATGCTTGTCAGGTTAGTCTTTAAAAAAGGATAATCACAAACATTATGTATTCCTCTTTATTTGAAAGTACAGATTGTGTTGTTAACAAGTACAGTACACTTTTATTTCAGATTCCCAACAATTATTTGTATTATAAGCATTTTAATAAGATTTGTTTTCTATATAGTTTTTTTCCTATCATATTTTGAAATATTTAATACTGTTATATGATATATGTTTTTGTCAAAAATAATCTTTGCCTCATTTTGCATTTTCTGTAGTGACACAAGTCAAAATATAAATAAAATGGACTTTATATACATAAAACCTTAGAATGCAAGAACAGTACCTGAAAATGTTCCCAATGGAAACCCCTCTCTTACCCTGCAGAACCCCCTGCCACTCTCATGTCACTTTACACATACCATGTCGACAACACACGTGGAAAATAACTGACTCAGCTGTGCTGCTATTAAAAGAGCTCAAATCCCAAAGTATTGCTGTGGCAGCCTGCAGACTGTCATGTTGGAGAAGCTGTGTGAGTGAGCTGCAGAGATATACAACCCAGAAGACCTACAGAAGCCTGAGAAGCAGTAAGTGTTGGCAGATAATTAATTTCTTCTTGAAGGATCAAGGTCAGCTACACGACCAGCTTACGTTTATCTATCTGAGCTAATTGCCAACACACATTTTCTACTGGTTTGATCTTGGATTTGATTCTGCACAGCTGTTGCAACACAAAGTCTTCCATTTCCTTATTTTCTGGTTAGTTTGTAATTGTGTTAACGTATCTCTGCCGTGGAATAATGTGAATACAACTCAATGGCATTTTGCCTTTGTGTGAGATACAGTATCTATTTCTAGCACAGTTTATATTTAGACCAGCAGCCGGTGCTTGGAAGGGTAAACCTAAACCAAAATTCCCTGTTGGACAAATCTGGAACGTGTGAGTGCCCGTCTTTATGATCTGATGACAATTAATTGGCCTCGTCAAGGAGTTTCTAACAGATTACACTTGATGTCAAGATATAAAGATTCAATTTCTAAAATAATCTGTAATCTAAACAGAAGTCCCCAAAACCTTGTCGACGCATAAGGTTGTTTTGCGTCGCTTTGTGGTCATTTTGTGTCTTTTTATTGGCCATGTTGTTTTTCTTTGTGGTTATTTTGTTGCTTTTTTGTTGTTGTTTGGTTTGTCTTTCTGGACAGTTTGTGTAATTTGTTGGCCTTGTAGTCATTTTGTGTTTGTGGTTTTGATTGTTTTGTAGTAATTTCTATCTTTTGAAGTTAGTTTTTGTGGCCCTTTGTAGTCATTTAGTTTTTCATTTTTGTATCTTCATGTTTGGTTTGTGTTTGTTCGTCTCAAATGTTAATGGACTTTAAACTGGCACATCAGACAGAGGCTTTGATTACATTACATGTCACTTGTACTTACATACTCAATACTGTGGACAATCCCCACTGGAGCAATTTGGGGTGAAGTGTCTTGCCCAGGGACACAACGACATGCTGACTTCAGTGGGGTTTGAACCTGTTACCCCCTGATCCGAACACCAACACACAACCCACTGCACCACACGCCTCCTTTTGATCTTTGGAAAAAGTCAGTAAAAAGTAGAATTTTAAAATTCAAAACAAATACTTGAATCCTGCTTTCTCCACCTGCCCCCACACAAATTACTTTTTCAGTTTTAACATTTGGAATTGTAATTGTACCTTATGAAGCACTTAATGCCTGTAGATTGCAAATGTTTAGAAATTAAATAGTTTGTGTTTGCAAATCCAGTAGGCTTTTGCTTTCATGATTAATGTAAGATCGTGGTTTAAAACTGTCTTCTCTGTTTTTATTGCAGAGTTCTAAGAGTAGTTACATTTAAAAATGGTTGTAACAGGTGAGATGGAGTCCAATGTTATGGAGCCGGAGAGCTTTTGGGTAGGACACGCTCCTTTTTATCATGTAAATCATGTTCATTAGATCCTTCACGGTTGCTGACGCTCCATCCCATCTCATCTGCATCATCAGAAAAGCCATTTCACTTCTTAAAAGTATGACAAAAACCCAAAACATGCTTTAACAACGAAAGCTTATTCTAACTTTCCACCGGAAAGCAAATAAGCGGAATTCCCAGAGTGTCAAACTCATTCAATGTTATGTGCTAGCAATGATAAAGATATATGCGTTCTTGTTTTATTGAAGTTCTGCATATTAAATATGAAATAAAACGTTTTCCAGCAATTCCTCCAGGAGATGGACCCGGTGTGGACCACCACTGTCCTACTGGTGCCATGTGTGGTGGTGCTGACAGCTGGGTTGTTCTATCTCTACAGCACGGTCGTGGGTCTATTGTCCAAAACATCTGTACGCAATAAAGTGGTGGTCATAACCGACGCCTTATCTGGGCTTGGAAAAGGTAACATGCGTCGTTTGTATTAAAGATTTGTTTGAATTCGTCTTTTTTTGCGAGACTCTAAAGTCTTGGAGTCTCATGTATTGCTAAAGAGAAGTTTGAGATTTGGAGATATTTTGTATCCATAACATATCTTCTTTCAGACTAGTTGAACAAAAAAAACATTTAGGAGATTATTTTAATAACTTTTTTTGTGTCCTAAAATCACACAATTATTAGATAATGCCTAATTTGCATATTCACCTGTATTGTGTACACAATGTATGACTTTCACAATACAGTATCTTTAAGGCTGTTTTCTCAAAATGAGTTTTCTCCACTTCACTAGCATTTGAATAAACCAACCTTTCCAGTGATATTTTTATCCATATTATGAAGGTTTTTACCAAAGGCCTTGTTTATTAATCAGAGACCCTAATTGTCATAAAACTAAAAAGGGTCTGAAATGCATTTTTATGGTTGTTTTCAGAATTGTTTTGATATATCCAGGGATTATAAGATATATCTAAAACCCCCTCTGTAAAAACCTTTGACTGTAATTTGTCAACAAAATGTTCAATGGTCAGATTCCTTTTCTGAAAATGAATGGAAATGTAGCACATCATTTAGAAGGTAATGCGTCATTTGCATACCTAAACTTGATATTTAATATACCCCTGTTATATTTTGGACCTACTCTTACAACACATGTTCTTAGATTGTTCATGTTTGCACCACCATACACCAAAACAAATTCATTTTATATTGTCATATTTGATCCAATATGCTCCTTTAGATATCTTTTTACTTATTTTTCCTTATACTGTAGCTTTGTGAAGCACCTTGAGATGACGTTTGTCTTTAAAGGGTGCTATATAAATCAAATGTATTATTATTATTATTATTATTATTATTATTATTTATTATTATGTGTAAACGTGCCTGGCAGTAAACTTGATTCTGATACCTCTAATATTAACTTAATGTAAGTCATAAACTTTTGAAATGTCATAGTGATATCTATGTTAAATGTGTTACCCTGTTCACCTGTAGTGTCTCTGCTCTATCAATGCAGAATGTGCAGATGTGTTTCATAAAGGCGGAGCGAGGCTCATCCTCTGTGGGAAGAGCTGGGAGAAACTGGAAGAGCTTGAAGATGATTTGGCAAATGCCTCAGACCCAACTTTGGTAAGTACTAAAACAGACACTTTTTATATGAAATAAGTCATACTATGCTCATTTACAGGTTCATATGTGTATTGTATTCATCTACTGGGACCTGTCTACATGCTTTAATGTTCAAAAAGGTCTTTGTTTTTCTCATACTGCCTGGTTTCACCATCTGAAACCAGAGCCCAGTCTGGCTAGCTTGCCGGCTCGGTTGTGATTGGTCCACTGCTTAGAGAAGTCCCGCCCCTTATCCTATCATGTACAATGTGTTGGAGAGCTAGCTTAGCTAATAGAAGCACAAGTGTTATGTACTGATGTCATTATGTTATGGAAGTAAACAAATAGGGCCACTTTAACTCTTGTGTTGATTGTTTTGTTTGTAACTGGAACTGCAGTTTGAAATAGCAAAAATCTGGTATAAGCCCCTTTCTTCTCTTTCTTGTAAGGTTATGAATGGTCTTTGTTTTAATGAAGACATAAAGTAAGCATACATTTAGTTGAGTAGAAGTGTAAAGTACCAAAAAAGGGATCAAGTAAAGTCCGTGTTCATCTCTGTTTCTCAGACGTTTCCATCCAAACTGGTGCTGCTGGACTTTGGAGACATGGACAGCCTGCCGGACGTGATCGCAGAGATCCTGGAGTGTTACGGCTGCCTGGACATCGTCATCCTGAACAGCAGCTTGAAGGTGAAGGCGCCAGCACAGAGCGTGTCTTTGGAGATGGACAAGCTGCTGATGGACAACAACTACTTCGGACCGGCCACGCTCGCCAAAGGTAGAAGATGGAGACACAATTAGTATGTTAAAGTATGACATAGTGTGTTGTTGTAAAGGCTGGGCAGGAATTCATACAGCACTGGTCAAGTAGTGTGTATCAGCAGAAAAAGTGTTCAGACCTTTTACATTAGTGAAAGTACCAATAGCGGAGAAGTACTCTGTCACCAGTTAAAGTAAAGCTTTTAAATCTAACTAAAGGTACACATGTATAACCATGAAACTACTGTACACCTAAACTACTAAAAAAGCTCATGCCGAATGAGCAATTACAAAAATAATATTGTATATTTTGATATTATAATGTACAATATAATATTGATTCCTTAATGTGTTTTATTTGTATTCTTTATTTGCTGATAGCTTGTGAATTTGCCCTTTTTTTGGATTTTATATTTTATTATCCTATAGGCCTATACTAAATGTTAACTTTATTTTAGTCAAGGGATTTAACAAGATTATTGAATATTAACAGTTTTTCTTAGCTAAGCCCCCATTTTGACTGCACTTTTGCTTCTTGTTGTTCACAGTGTTGACATATTTGTGTTGCAGGTTTGCTGCCCTCGATGATCTGCAGGAGGACGGGTCACCTGCTGCTGGTCAACAGCATCCAGGGGAAGCTGGCCATGCCTTTCCGCACGGCATGTGAGTTCAGAGCGTTATGAAGGGAAATACTTTTCTTCAATTATTATACTTAGTGCTACTGCACAGAAAGCACTGCTCACCATTAGTCTACCATTATATTATAACTCACTCAACCCGGTCAATAAACATAGTAGCAGCATGAAATGTGTGGTCTTAATTTAGACCCAATGAAATATAATAATACAAAAAGTGAAATAAGGCATTAGTTATTTGACATATCCATAAAAACAAAAACAAGCAATAGACCTGTTAGGGAAATAAATGAAACCCTGTCATTTTGACCCATTAGCAAATACAGAGTTTTCAGTATATGGTAGAAATTTCGAGTTAATCTCACTATCAAAAGGCTTTTTCCATTTCCATTTTCAGTCTGTGAGAGAACTCCCATGCTAGGAGTGAAAATTGAATATTTTTATTGTATTTATTCAGTTTATTTACGTCAAATGTATGCTTGTAAGTGGTAAAGGAAAATGCTATTTTAACATTTCATATTTAATTAAGTCTGGCAAATGCTTTCATAATTATGGAAATATAATGTTCTCCTTGTTTTTGCTTGAATTATTGTATTAGTACTTAAAAATGAGTAAAAACTAAAAATGGCTGTGGGTTTAAAGATCTTTCCCTTTGTGATTTTGACCAGACTCAGCCTCTAAACATGCCGTCCAGGCCTTCTTTGACAGCCTGAGATCTGAGGTGGAGGAGTATGGCATCTCCGTCAGCACCATCAACCACACCTTCATTTCTGCATCGATCGAAGAGGCAGAGACACCCTCCAAATCCATCTGCTCATGTGAGGAAAATCAGAGGGAAAAAGCCATTATTTGTAATGATATATTGAACAGAAAATATTTCTTTCAAAATGTAAAATATTAGACCAATCTTGCATTTAAGTAAATGTACTTTGCTTTTTGGGGATTTCCCTTTCCGGTAGTGTTTTGTATAGGTTTTAGTGCATGTAAATGGTCTGCAAAGGCTACAATCCCAAAGTTTCCTCCAGAGGGAGCTTCTCCTCCCCTGCCTGAAATACCATTGGACTCCTTTGTTTACTTCTGTAACATAGTGACATAACTATACGCAAAACTTGCGCTTCTATTAGCCAACACATTGTTCTTGATAGGCTAAGGGGCGTGACATCTCTAAGCGGTTGACAAAGCCGGCCAGCTAACCAATCAGAGCAGACTGGGCTCTGGTTTCAGACAGGGGCGGACTGGGACTACAAATCAGCCCGGCCCAACTCGATACCGCTAGTCAATTGTCAACCAATGGCCAGTCCGCCCCTGGTTTCAGACAGAGGTTGAAAAGAGGTGCTGCAGCACAGGCAGTATGAGAAAAATAAAGAGCTTTTTGAACATTAAAGCATGGAGACATGTCACAGTAGAGCCACCAAAAATAAATATGAATCTAAAAAAGAGCATAATATGGCCCCCTTAATTGAATTCCACCACCTGTATACAACAAAAATGTACAAATAAAGATTTGTAGTTAAATGTAAACTGTAGTTAAGTTACTTATGGTGAGACTATGTATTATTAAGTATGGGTGCTGCAATATACTGGTAATTTCAATAATGTATTATTTGATATTTTTGCAGTGTTGTACAGTAAGAAGCCTCTGGGCGTCACTCCAGAAGAGGCAGTGACTGAGATCGTGAAGACACTGAGCAACAAGAGGAAAGAGGTCCTGATCGCTCCCTCGCTCCCAAAGATGGCTGTCTACGCGAGGTCCTTCTTCCCCAACGTGTTCTTCGCCGTGATGGCTGCAGGAGTGAAGCACGCCGAGGCCTCTGAGAACATGTAGAGCTGTAGCAGAGAAGAAAATATGACATGAGATTTACCGCTGAAGGTGTAACAAACCGGTGGAAACGGGAGTCATGTTTTAACAATGGCAGTCCCACATTTAACCATGCAGAAAAACAAAAAATAATCAAAAACATTTTTTCCCCCCATAAATAAATATTTTCAGCTACAATTAAGATTTGGCTTCATTGACGATAGCATCTAAACCATGCTAGTGTGTATTGACAGACATTTTATTTTAAAATTGTAAAATGAAAATAGAACAGGCTGCAATCCAAAAGACACTTACTGAATTTGACGTTGAATTACCAGTTTTTCCATGAAAAAATAATTGTCTTCCAGTAAAACTTACCACACTTAGTATGTTCTAACTACATTTAAATAATGTATCAACACTGTCAACCTAATTATTCAAATGACTGACATTTACAAATAAAGTTTTGTCTCATGTTATCTTTTATTTTCCTTCCTGGTTTTGTCCAATTATCTTTATCTTTTTATGATGTTATATTTTTATGTCATCAGATTATGTACTCAATTTACATTATCATACATCATTAAAAAAATACAATATTATCGTATTAAAACCGTTCAGAATGGGAATTACAAGTTGTGGTTTTAACAAAGATAGATTGGTGCAGTCACTGAGACGTGCTATGGTTTTGAGCTGGATAAAAAGGAGGTTCTAGCGATCCGGTTGATGCCGAAAATGACTTGTGAATTTGTTGGAAGCGAGAGTTGAATTTTTAATGGTTAGCCGGAGTTTTGATTTGAGTTTTGGTGTGGGGAACTAAAGCAATGATAAGCATTTCAGATTTATCACAGTTGAGTTTGAGGAAGTTGGATTGCATCCACGGATTAATTTATGTAAGGCAGTTGATGAGACGGGAGAGGGTTAAATGGAAAAAGCTTAAGAGGCCATGGTGGCGTATGATATTGCCAAGGTCTATCTAGGAGGTAGAGAATGAAGAGGAGAGGATCAAGCACCCAACCCTGAGGGATGCCTTGGGAGGGAAGGAGAGGTGATGCTGAGGGACGATTCAAGACCAGAGAGAAGAATGGTGTGGTTGAAAGCTGCAGTAAGCTTCTGCAGGATAAGGATGCTGTGGTGTCCAGAAAATTGGAGAGTAGCATGTTGTCGGTGACTCTGAGGAGGGCTGTTTCTGTGCTGTATTGTGAATGGGAACAAGATTGGAAAATGGTTTGGACAGGTCGTTGTAGTTGGTTGATAGTTTTGACAGAAAGGGGAGATGGGCCAGAAGTTATCCATGATATCAGGGTTAAGTCATGAGTTTACTATGTGTATTATTTCACTGTAAAAAAAAAAAATCACTATAATTTACATTTTAATATGAGTAGTATTGTCATGGTGGAACATTTAAATCAAAAAGTAAATTATAAGAAATGTATCTGTACTTGTCTTTGTGGATTTAAAATACAAATTAAAGTATGTTGTGTAAACCCTTGTCATGTTGTTCTCTAATTGTTTTTATTTCATTTTTGATTGGAAATTATTTGAAATTTATTTTTCAGTTTATTGCGAAGTTAAGCAAAGTTTTCCCCTGACAAACCTTAATAAACTTTAGAAATCAAAGAATATATTTAAAAAAATAATTCTACCAAATGTAGGGTTTTGCTTGTGATATTTTTTCTAAAAGATTATCATTTTTAATCTTAGAGAATATCCAAGTTTTTTTGTCCACAAATGTAGGACTTTAATATTGGAAGTTTAAAATTGTGTTTTACTATCATCCATCCTTTTTAAAGAAGTATTATTAGTATTACTAGTATGATTGTTATATATTGTTGTATAGATTATGTAAATAAATAAAACAATTAAACACATTAACGTTAATAAAACAATATATATGTAATTGCATTTTAATAACCTCTGTTTGTTTTGTAAAGTGGAGATCAAAGAAAGGTTATGGATAAGTGAATCATTATCTTTTTCTAGCATGTGGCGCCCCCTTGTGGTCTTTCTTTACAACAACCACTATTACATGCTGCTTAGTTATTATACGTGTCTTTTTAGTGTAGGCTATGAATGGCATTTAAAATCTTCTCCAGACTCAACTCGTTAAACCTCCAAATGAAGGGTCCAGAAACTGCCTTCAGGGCGTTAAGCTCCGGCTGCAGTTTATCGGTGGAGCACGACCGACAGAACCGGCGCTTCACCGTCACCCCGGGCAGCGGGGCAGGTAAGCATATACCCGAGCATGAAGCTCCTCAGCCCGGGGAAATACTGTAAGAGAGCCCGGCGTCTACTCGCGGCCTACTAGAACACATACATCTATGCGATTGATTAGTTCACCGTTAGATTAAACTTGTATTTCTTTAAAGATAATGAGTTCAATTTTCCATTTATATTAACAGTTTCGTTTTTGTCAGACAATAACACCAAGCGAAACATAATCTAAAAACAAGGGAATTTACTGTAACTTTGTTAATGGTAAACGTTTCGCAGCCGATATGTACGATTTGTAATTGTTATGATGTGCTTCTATCCACCTAACAGTTCGGCATATATATCATTAGCAAAGGTGACACATTTCCGCATATTGTTGGCTAGTAATTAACAGTAGAAGCGCTGAAGCCGTCTAGAAGGGCACACTTAAAAGTAGCTATTTGTGGAGGGAGTTTTATGGAAGACAATTTACGCCAATGTGATTAAAAGACGAGCCTGTACATCTTTATAATGAAACTGAGACTAGTTTCCCCACAATAATAAAACCTGTGTTTTAAATGACACATTTCTTGCCTAAATAATTACTTCACTATCTCAAAATAAAAATAAACTTCCCAAAAATGATCACATAGTGTCCCAAGAAAATGAATTAGTTGTTCGAAAATAACGAGACCCTTTCACCAAATATTCATGTGTTTTCTTATTTAGGCTTACATCATTTTTTTCATTCAAGTTTTCATACTATTTTTTTTTTTCTGGCAAAATTGGTCATGGACGTCTATCAAATGGTCAAGCAAAAGGCTTTTTTTGGACTCATAGAATTTCACTTTCACCTGATGTCCCTCACCCAATTAGAATTCAAGAAAATATGAGCTAAATCAATACATTCTATAGTAAAAGTAAATAAGTAAACAGTTGGATTCACATGTTTAATTCTCTTTTTAAGGGTCCTTTTTCTGATCCGAGTCATTTTAACTAAACACTGAGTCTTTCTCCTCCTGTTTCCCCAGGCGGCCATGCAGAGTGTGCAGTGCTGCACTACAAATTCACTGGAGAGAAGGAAGTGGACTTAATGTCAACGTATGTTCCAGAGACATTTAGGTGCCAAGGTGTTGCTGCATTGCTGTCACAGGTAACTTAAGCTTCATGCAGGCATGTGCAGGGTCTACAAAGCTGTATTTAATATATTGAATACTTCTTTTACAGGCTGCCATGGACTTCCTGGTTGAAGAAAACCTCAAGGCTCACGTCTCCTGCTGGTATATAAAGAAATACATCGAGGATCACCCGATGAAAACTTATAAAGAACTTGTGATCCCTTGACTGCAGCCAGATTGCCAGTGATGCTATCTCAAATTATCTTTAACCAAAATCAGTCAAAAATAATCTGAATAGATATTTCAAGTTGTAAATTGTTGTTCGACAACCTGAATTATGTAAATTGTTTTTTCATACCAGAAAGCACTTTTTAATATGTTGTCATCTTTAATTAGTTAATTCATAGTTTCTCACTAAGTATTCATATTTATTAATTATTTAATATTTGGACAAATAAATGCAAATGTTAGCCAGGCATAACGTTTGATTTTTTAAATAATTTCTGCAAAAATAATTAACACTTTGTGTCTCTGATGCAGAACAATGGGTGCTGAATATCATTTTAAAAATGCTTGTAATGTAGTTGTCACTCTTCAGTAAAATTCTGCTAAGATTTAGCAACAACTCTTAAAGAATATGCATTTGTTGACGATTAAACATGATTTTCTGAGTATAGTATGATAGGGCCAATCAAAACAAGTATAGATATAAATAAATATCTATATATAGTTGTTATTAAGTACTCTGTATCAAAAGATAATATAATACGTGAGGGCAAAAAATTGCAAAAAACTAAACCAATGGAGAAATGTAAATAAGTACAGTTAATAATGTACTGTATTTGAGTAATACATTTGGATACTCTAAGTCTTTTGCATCTTCAATAATACCTATACTTTATAATCAAATTATACATAAATGCATTTCTGTAAAATACAAACAAATCTTGCATATTTCAAGTACGCTCAAAAGACAATATACTTTTATTCCATTAGATGTCAGTCTTACTCCTTTATACTCTTATTTAACTGTCAATGTTAGATTTATTTCTGAAATTAAAAAATCTGCATTACATTGACATGAAGTGTGTAAAAGCAACAGATTTTTGTTGGAGACATATTATTATTTTTAACAATAACAACTAAAGCATGGAATTTTAATTTAGAAAAAATACATACAGGCAAATTGTTCATATATGTACCATCAAACACTTGATAAATAAGCCTTTTTGATATCAATAAGCCCTCACCTTTTTATATGTGTCCCTGCATGTGCACAACATGTAAATTTGGCTCCAGAGGAGAGATCATTAATACATTAATGAGCGATCCTCGTCTGATCCTCTGCACTCCATATGAGCCGCATGATGAATAGGCTTACAACACTCGCAGGCTGCAGACAGAAGACTTACTTTCTGTTGACATAAAACCCCTCTGCTCAGGATTTTATGGATTATTAGACAATGATAAAAGGCCTGCTATTGCAAAACAGCTGCTGCTGCATCCTCTGTAGTGTCTTTTTGGGACTTGGTAATATGTGTGTCTTGGTACTCGTTTTGCGTCTTGACGTGTGTAGTCTTTGTGGTCATTATTTGTTCTTAAGTAGTTATTTTGGATGTTGTTGGGTGCCTTGATTTTTGTTTGTGTCTTTTTGTTTTCATCTGGTTGTCATTTTGTGTCTGATTGTGGTTGTTTTGCCTGGCTTTATGGTGGTCTTTTTTGTGGGTCATGTAGTAATTTCTTTGTCTTTGTGGTTTTATGTCGTGTTATTGATTTGTGTGTCTCTGTGGTCGTTTTTTGTGTATTATTTGATTGTTTTGTATGTTTTTGTGGCTTTATTTGTGCATTTCTGTATGGTTTGCTGTGTGTGTTTGTAGTTGTTTTGTCTTTTTTGCTTGGCTTTATGGTGGTATTTTTCTGGGTCTTGTAGTCATTTTCTCTCTTCGTGTTTGTTTTGCATGTTTTGATTGACCAACAAGAAATGGTAACCATCCAGTAATCCATCAATGACGTATAGTGCAATATTTTCTCACTCAGAACCGCTGTCCAGCCTTTTGAGTAAGTGACTAAGTCTTGTCCCAGAGGACAACACATGACCAACATTTCCATGCATCTTGACTTAAAAAAAAAAGACCAAAAGCAGAATATCTTTGAAGTTAAAACATAAATAATCCATGCCGCAGCAGCTTGTTACAGATTAGTGTGAAGGCTATGAAATTGCAGCCCTCTTCCCTTCCTCCCACAAATAGAATCGCATGGAAAGATTTGATGAAATGCATGTTATATCAAAGCCGACCATGTAACATTATTCACAGAAAAAAAGAATCTGGGCTGTGGCCTCACAGCACACACATTTGATGTGTGGCAACAAAACAAAAAAGACTCCTGTATTAGAAATGTTAATCCAGGAAACAAGAGTCAATCTGGAACATGAGCGCTGAAAAGTGTTCCAGTGGGACACAGGGGCAGGGACTCTTTAACAGTACACCTCTCCTTGGTGTTCTGTTCCATCGTCCATCTGCACCATGTACGTAGTTCCTGTGGAGGGTTTGTGGCCGTTGACCGGCAGTTCCAGCTTTGCCTCGGCTTCAGCGGGTACGGCCGTCAGGTACATGTCCCACATCTGCTCGGGGAGCTGCTGCTCCAGCATCTTCTGCTTGATCAGCAGGCTCTTCTCGATGTTCCGCCGCTTGTATTTGAACTCTACGATGGTCTTTGTGTATCTATTGAGGGCCGTCACTGCAGAGCCCATACAAGTGCCGAAGGAGCCCCACGCTAAACTGCAGAGAGGTTTGGAAACAGACAGGGTACATTTACAGGTACTGTGCATTTTTATCAAGAAAAGTGACAGAGAACTTGGATCTCTTCTTTTTGTTGAAAAGCATTTTAAAGAATCAACTATATATATATATATATATATATATATATATATATATATATATATATATATATATATATATATATATATATATATATATATATATATATATATATATATATATATATATGATTTCTTAAGGAAAATATTTTTCGTTTCAGTTTTCAGTAAAAATAAGGAAAGTTCTTACACATAAGACCAACTGTAGTCCCAGGTCTTTGGCCTCCAGTCTTCTGGCCCCATCGCCACAGCCAGTTGGAAAATGGTGGTAAACATCATGTGGGCCACCATCCCACAAAGGCCTGAGAACATGTGGAAACCAGAGATAGTAATATTAAAATATATTAATAAAAAGTCATTTGTGCATTAACAAGGATTCTCATTTTAAAAAGCACAAAACATACTGCTCGAATCTACTGCTGCCAAGTAAACGAGACACCAGCAGTGTAATAAACAATTAGTTCAATTGTATTACAGCATCTCCAAAGGTTGTGGAAGACGTATTGATTATCTTTACTTTGGTAAAAGAGAGAACAAGGTGATAGAAAGTCAGAGACAACGTTGACTAAGATTGTATTGACTAAGATTGTATTGACTAAGATTGACGAGTCATCAAAATGACTGATCTGTAGATAAAGAGGCTTACTGCAGCCCTGCAGGATCAATGTGGGAAGAGAATGATGGCCGCAATGTGGACACTTTCACTGTGTCCTGCTGGTATCAATATTATCTGCTACTCTTCGACCAGGCAGGACATCAGATTGGTCTCCAGCTTCCTTGCTCTCCAGTATCAGCTTATTGAATTTACATCCATTTCCAAGTTCATATTAGTATTTAGTGCCTCTACTGTTCTCATACTGCCTGTACTGCAGCACCTATTTTCACCCTCTGTCTGAAACCAGAGCAGTCTGCTCTGATTGCTTATTGGATTTTAGCCTTTGCAGACCATTTACATGCACAAAAACCTATATAAGACACGACAGGAAAGTGGAAACACAAAAGCATAACAGGGCCCCTTTGACATATTAACTTTTAAAGTAACTAAGTCATTAAAGGAGTAGAAGTCAAATGTTTCTTAAAGTGAAAACACTGAAGCAATTCACAAGTACCTAAAATGGACCTTTGATGATAATGATTCTGGGGATTTAATTTGACATTTTATTATTTTCTGTATTTTTTTTTATTACAACATGTTTAAACTAGGGATACTGCATATTGCATTGTCAGAGGATCCTGGGATTTAAGATTTTCTAGGCCAACAAGCACGCTGTAGCTGCCTTTGAAAATAAATCCTCTGAATCCTGAACTTTGAACCTTAAAGTCCATGTAATGTCCAAAATAAAAGTTATTCTGTGTTAATAAATCGCTTCATCACTTTCCACTGTTTCATTTGACATATCAACATCAATGATTCTTTCCATAAATACCCCCCAAATAACATGAAATGTGTGCCACTTTCCCGTGTTATTCCGCTCCGGTAGCGAAAAGCTTGCCAGCCATTAACCCAGCTGTGTGACGTCACACGTGGCAAACACCAGCCTCGTCTGGATTGTTTGTTTTGTATCCTTCCGCTATTTTCGCTCAACATATGTGTAACCGGACCTCGCTAAACTTTTTTTATCTAACAATTCATGATGGGGAAGCGATGTGTAGTTGTGAGCTGTGAATGTTTCCTGATTGCTATAAACATTGATCATGGGTGCTGGAAGATTGTGCACAAAACTCGGGTCAGAATTAAGTTACTACAGGTGTTATGCCAGCTTGAACTAAATGTCACCAGAGTACAGTGAACTTGCCTAGTGACTGAAATATATAAAAGTTGAAGTGAAATAAGTAAGGCCAAAAATGAATTACGTCTGAATATCTTTATTATTTTTACCACTTTTAATTATTTGTGGGCTCGCACATATACCAAAATAGACTAATGTACACTGCAATAAAGATAAAATGTTACAAGTGAAAAATTAACAAAAGAACCCTTTTTTATTTATCAAACAGTAAATTAATACAATCTTACAAATTTGTGATTTGGAAAATGTTGTTATATTTACATGTTTATTTGGAAAAATAATATTGTAAATGATGTACTTTGTAAATTATTTACATCATGCGAAACCATTTTAACCAGTTCAGCTGCATGACTTATGTCAAATTACAGATTTGGCCATTGAAATCCCTGATAGCGGCCTCCCGGCTCAGGGTAAGTCTTCCGTATCTCGGTTACAGCACATGCAGCGGGACTCTGATTTTTGGGCCGAGTAGGCCTACACCCCAGCACCAACGTACAAACTGTCGATAAGCTGTATATCGATACTTCCTAATGAAAAAAAAGTATACAGATTATAAATATATTTGGAGAAAAATAAAATGTTATGTAGTAGCCTACTATTATGTAGCAATTGTTACAAATTGGCTTATAACATGATATTTGTATTTTACTTGTACAAAATAAATATGAGGTTATACATGACTGCTTGACAGAATCATAGACCTCTTATATATTTCCTCACATGTGTAGTTGTTTCTTTTCTCAAGCATACATTGAACTTGCATACACAGAAAAAATAAAAGCCAAGCTGTTTTTGACTGCTTGAAAGAGTTTAATGGTATCTTTAAAAGTGTACCATATCTGTAGCGACTAAAAGTATTATATGAAAGCAAAGCTGCAATAGGCAGTTGGGTCAATCAATATTTACTTACTGGTGTAGTGGGCCATCAACTGCTCTGTGTTGTTGTTTGTATTGAAGATACGCTATTTTCAGTGTCCAAACACTGAGACAGCCTTCTCTAAAGCCTGGGTGGCTAATAATGCACCTTGGTTTCTCGTCGGTGTCTTCTATCTGGCAGAGTCCTGCACGGGTCTGATTTTCAAGACCCGCTCCCGCCCCGCACCCGTGACGTGCAGTAGGCCTACCGAACCCGCCCCGCTACCCGCACATATTGCCAATTAGTCCCGCAACCCGACCCGACCCGCCGGCACATGATCCGCAACCCGACCCGAACCCGCATATATATAAGCAGTGACAACGTGCAATTATTAACACACGCAGTTGCATATTTGGCTCAAAAAGCCTGGGATGTTGTTTATTTTCTCCATCTAGGATGACACCAAAAGCCTCCCAGACGTTGGATTTTGCTCTTGAGGGAGAGTTATTGAAAATGCTGTATTCTCCGCTATAGAGAGCTTCACCTCAGCCATTCAGAATGTGGTGCGCTCAGCAGCAGATAGATGCACTGCAGAGGTTATGATTATGCTCGGTACCGCGGAGGAGAGGTCTGAGGATTTAAACATTAAACTAAATTATTATTGTTTAAATATATTTATTATGCAACACCCGCAACCGGACCCGCATCATCTTTGTTTTACCCAGAAGCGAACCCGGAAAAAAGCGTTTGAAAAAATACCACCCGCAAATCACCTTTTTTGCGGGTCACCCGTCGGGTACCCGCGGATACCCGACCCGATGCAGGACTCTGCTATCTGGTCAGTAGGTTGCAAACTGTCTATTTGTTCCATCACCTGCCAGATCTCTCTGCAGCATACACATTCATCTGCAGTGGGCATGCTTTCACAGCATTGACATGTAGGCCTACACCTGAATATTGTACATAACATTAAAAAACAAAACAATATCTGCCGGACGTGTGAGGAACAGATGACAAATTAAGATCGACATTTAGTGCAGGTCAAACTAAATAAAACAGAATTTACCATTCAGTATTGCCGACTCGAGTCTCGCCGGCTGCGGAATCCGCTTCTCTTTCACAAGTTTCTGCCTCGTTGTTCGATTGCTGGGCAGGAGGCTCGTACTTATAAGGCAAAATGCCTTGAAGTGAAAGGCTAGCTGGTTCACTCTCTACTTCTGTAACTGAATCCAGATAACCCACTGAATCTGAGCTTGAATGATCGCTGTCGCTGTCGCTGTCTGAAGTTATCGCGTTGCTTGCCATTTGGACTGATTTGATCAAATGGCAATGTTTGCCACGTGTGACGTCACCGCTCGTTCGGGAGTGATCGGGGGCGTACTCGGCAAACTTCGGAACCAACATCGGTTTTTAACGTATATGTCATTTAATTATGACGAAACTTTAAACATTTTTATTTATTTTTATTCTGGTGATATCTAAACTACATGTTAAAAAACACCTGTGTTAGATGCATTACATGGCCTTTAAGAAACAAATATTTACAGAGAGTATAACTACACTGGGGTGTGATGTATACTTAAAATGTGGTGGAGGTGGCGCTCTCTCATGCAGCAGCCTGCTTCTCCACAGCTGCTTTTCTTGGGATTAACTGGTAACAGCAGGGGGGGGGGGGGGGGGGGGGGGTGTCCGGGGAGTGGGGGTGGAGGGAGCTCCTCTGGGCAGGTCTTGGCACAGCCCACAATCGCAGATCCAATCCGATTAGTCCACAAACCAGCAAATCCTCCGAGGTAGAGAGTGCACGTGCTGCAGTGAGCCGCTGCACACTGCCCTGCTCCTTTTTCCTTTTACAATAGATGTATCTGCTGCTAAACTACTCTCAACACCCACGACTACGTGTGTGTGTGTGTGTGTGTGTGTGTGTGTGTGTGTGTGTGTGTGTGCGTGTGCGCGTGCGTGTGTGCGTGTGTGTGTGTGCGTGTGTGTGTTTGATGCGTCTTAAACTTCAATTGTTGTTTTTTTAAACCTATTGTTTGTTCATTTTTGTACAACTTTTTGTGTAAATAAACATAAATACGATTTCAAGAAACTAAATATTGCAGGATTTTCCTCATTTGTTACAAACTGCTCTTTTCCTGTCAAAACATAATGTGCAAAGATTTAATTTAACTCAGTTTAAGATCAGTCGATTCCTGTAGCCACCTGAACGGAGCTTTTAGATACATGAAAAATAATTGAGGACAAATGCCCCCTTTACACATCCCACCAAAAACCATAAACGTACCAAACAAACAGAAGGCACTTTAATACTGTTCTTAAACTCAATTTAGTATTACCAAACCCAAGGGTCACAAAAGAGATTGGTCAATATATAATCTTTTTTTTCTTCTAACATATTGACTATTTTCTTGCAATATTAGGACTGTTTCTAGAAATGTTACAACTTTTTTCGGAAACCTAATTCTAGAAATATAATTTCTTATGGGAAACTTTTTTTCTGAAAATAATACAATTGTGTATTTTCTGTATGCAGTTCAGCAAAAATGTAACCTTTTCTGTCAAAAATAATTTGGCTTGTGAAACCTTTTTTAAAAAAAAAATATTATTACACTTTATCCTGTAAATTAATAAATATATATTACTGGAAATCTCAGCTTTTGCACTTCCTAAACTTGCTTTCTGCAGGGAAATTATTATTTATTATTTATATTATTAAATCAATCAGAAACCATATGGTCAAAAAACTAAATGATCTTAGATTTGCAATTGTTGGACTCTATATTTTTGGAAGGATATTGCACTAACAGTTACATACTAAAGACCGATTTTTTTTTTATAATAAATTTTTTTCTGACACATTGGATTTGTATTTGTTTTTTAATACTGCTTTACTGTATGTCCAAATACTTTAAAAAAACATTCATATCAGCCTCAGCAGTACTGTGTTTAATGGTAATTAGCAAATTGGTGAACATGCTGAACATCATGTTCTATTTCGTATATGGCTTCGCCCTCTAAGGCTATCGCTATTGGGTAATCCCCCTGCGCCCCCGCGCAGCACTGAAACACTTGTAGACCACGCCCACCCGCAAGGTGGGCCCCACTCTCGGGCCTCCTTCCGGTATAAATAGGAAGGAGGCCCGGCAATCTGCTCCCTCTTTTTTTCAGCAAACCAGCACAGTTACTGAAGCACAGCAATTGAGAATCATCATGAGCAACAACTGCGTCCGTGATTGTTCCTCATGTGGCTCTGGGTTCATAATGAGTTATGACCTGCAGAGATAAAAGCAGTATGCGAATCCTGCCGGGGGTCAGAGCACGCGTACGCGGCTCTAAACCAGCAGGTAGCATACACACACTGCGCTCGTCTCCCCTCGGGCGACAGGAAGCGGAGAGCTGACACTCTTGCAGCTGTGGCCGAGGAGGACGATTGGCCCGTCCAGGCTTACGAGCCAGCGGACGGGGCCTCGTGTCCCTGGGGCAGAGTGCCGGGCAGGAGTCCGAAGCAACTCCTGCCCCGCCTCCCTCCACGGTTCACCGTTCGGTTCTCCCCTCCCTCCTCTCCCCCGGACGGGGGAGACAGAGTCGGAGCAGGGTGACAGCTTGGCGGCCGAACATGCTTTCCCCCTCTCCGTCACCACAGCGCGGCGGCGTCTGTTACGGAGACGGCCAGAAAAGTGCTACTGGACGCTCCAATCAGCCCGGATGGGCTGTTCGGACCCCAGTTCCACGCCATGGTGGAGTCCATGAAGACGGCCGCGGAACAGGTGGACGGCATTCGCCAGCATGTACAGCTGGCTCCAGTCGGCTGAGCTGCCACAGCGGCACCAACGCCCGCAGCAGGAGCCACAGGAGGCCACAGGAGGCCGCAAGCGGAGAGACGCCCACAGCAACCGCCTCGGCGGCTGCAGGGGCTCCGTCCCACGTCTCCGCTCCCCCGCCACCCCAGAGACAGGGTCTCCCGGCGGCGAGTCAACGGGGAGTGAGGCTCCCACGCTCCTGGTCTGCTCCGCGAGAGCCTCCAAGGAAGCGGAGCCAGTAATTAAGCCGGCTGCCACTAATCTGTTGATTAAGTAGACAGCAGGGCTCCCTGCAGAAGCCTGCTGGTTTTAACCTATCGGTTAATAACCTGCAGAGCTCGCGGCATTCCTCTGTCCGAGATACGCCTCCTACACACGGTCATAATAACCCATGAGCGCCGGTATAACGCCTCATGTGGACAGCACTGCACACACCTCCACTCATCCCCTGAGCATGTACACGCCTCATGATGACAGCCGGAGTGAAATGCAGCGTGTGGAGGTTTCCTCGCAGCCCTTTCGCCTCACGGGCAGCGGCGGCGAGGGCAATGGCATGGCTCGTCACCATGACGACCATTACAGCACATCACAGAGAAGCCAGAACGGGGAAATGAGCAGTATTCCAGGCTGAGTGCCCCCAGCGTCAGCACCTGCAGCGCCACGGCGCCAGGGCTCGCTGCAGAAGCCTGCTGGTTTTAACCTATCGGTTAATTAACTGCAGAGCTCGCTAATTAAGCCGGCTGCCACTAATCTGTTGATTACCAGCAGGGCTCGCTGCAGAAGCCTGCCCGTTTTAACCTCGGTTAATAACCTGCAGAGCTCGCGGCATTCCTCTGTCCGAGATACGCCTCCTACACACGGTCATAATAAACCCATGAGCGCCATTATAACGACTCATGTGGGCAGCACTCCACACACCTCCATCCATCCCCTGAGCGTGTACGCGCCTCATGATGAGAGTCGGAGTGAGACGCAGCGTGTGGAGGCCCCCGCGCAGCCCGTTCGGTCCAAGCCCACCTGGGGTTGCCTCACGCCCTGTGTAAACCAGCTGCCTATAACCTGTCGGTTAATAGCCAGCAGGGCTTGTTGCTAAAGCCTGGTTTTAACCTGTCAGTTAATACATTTCAGAGCGCGCTAATTAAGCCGGCTGCCACTAATTTGTTGATTAGTAGACAGCAGGGCTCGCTGCAGAAGCCTGGTTTTAACCTGTTGGTTAATCAACTACAGAGCTCGCGGCATTCCTCTGTCCGAGATACGCCTCGTACACACGGCCTTAATAAACCCATGAGCGCCGTTATAACGCCTCATGTGGGCAGCACTGCACACACCTCCATCCATCCCCTGAGCGTGTACGCGCCTCATGATGAGAGTCGGAGTGAAACGCAGCGTGTGGAGGCTTCCTCGCAGCCCTTTCGCCTCACAGTGGCAGCGAGGGCAATGGCATCACAGAGAAGCCAGAACGGGGGAATGAGCAGTATTCCAGGCTGAGTGCCCCCAGCGGCAGCGCCCGCAGCGCCACGGCGCCAGGGCTCGCTGCAAGAAGCCTGCTGGTTTTAACCTATCGGTTAATAACCTGCAGAGCTCGCTAATTAAGCCGGCTGCCACTAATCTGTTGATTAAGTAGACAGCATGGCTCGCTGCAGAAGCCTGCCGGTTTTAACCTCGGTTAATAACCTGCAGAGATCGCGGCATTCCTCTGTCCGAGATACGCCTCCTACACACGGTCATAATAAACCCATGAGCGCCCTTATAACGCCTCATGTGGGCAGCACTGCACACACCTCCATTCATCCCCTGAGCATGTACACGCCTCATGATGAGAGCCGGAGTGAAACGCAGCGTGTGGAGTCTCCCTGGTGTGGCTCGTTGCCATGACGACCACAGAACATCTCGAGCATGTGCGCCCGCTCTTAGAGTGTTTCTCAGAGTGGCAGCGCGTGTGTCTGATGGACAGATGGATGAGCAGGCTGATCAGCAGAGGATACGTCCTGCAGTTTGCCTCTCTCCCCCCCCCCCCCCACAGTTCAATGGGATACAGGAAACACTCCTGTCCTCCCAGAAGCTATGTCTTGCGCTCCAATCCGAGCTGCTGGAACTCCTGTTGAAAGAGGATATTTCCAGGGTTCCTCAAAGGGAGGAAAATCAGGGGTTTTCACTCCCGTTATTTTTCTAATCCCGAAAAAGACTGGGGGAAAGAGACATCCTCGATCTGTCAGTATTCCACATGCTGACGATCAAACAGGTGCTGGAATGTGTTCACCAGGACGACTGGCTCACTTCCACCTGAAGGATGCATACTTCCACGTACCCATCATCCCGAAACACAGGAAATTCCTGCGTTTTCCATTCAGGGAATATCAGACCAGACAATCGTCTGCCGTTCGGATATTTCCTGGCTCCTCGCATTTTGTGTAGAGAAGGCTGGAGCCACTACACAGAGGAGGGACGAGAGTTTGGTTTTCTCGGGACGACCTGCTATTTGCTGGCTCGCTCCAGGGAGGAAGTCGCTTTACAGACGGTACATCTCGTATCGCATCTGTCAAAGCCTGGGTTTCATAATAAATTGGAAGAAGAGCTGTCCTCTTCCCTCTCAGACAATCGTTTATCTGGGAGTGGAGTTAAACTCAGCCAGCGTGAGAGCGCGACTCTCGCGGCAGCGAGGGGAGGAACTGACAGCTCTCCTCCGGCGTGTCACAACCCACACAGCCCTCTCCGTGACGCAGCTGCTCGGCGTTGGCGTCAGCTGGTCACGTGATGATCCCCTTGGGTCTCTTCCAACAGGGGGACACTCCAGAGGTGCTTCATTCGCTGCAGAAGCCTGCTGTTTTAACCTTTTGGTTTATAAACTGCAGAGCTCGCGGCATTCCTCTGTCCCAGATATGCCTCCTACACACGGTCATAATAACCCACGAGCACCGTTATAACGCCTCGTGTGGACAGCATGCACACACCTCTCATCCCCTGGGCGTGTACGTGCCTCATGATGAGAGACGGAGTGAAATGCAGCGTGTGGAAACTCCCTCGCAGCCCTTTCGCCTCACGGGCAGCGGCGGCGATGGCGTGGCTCGTCACCATGACGACCATTACGGCACTTCACAGAGAAGCCTCTCCCCCCAGCAGTTCCATGGGATACAAGAAACACTCCTGTCATCCCAGGGACAGTGTCTTGCGCGGTTTTTACCCCCGCTATTTTTCTAAATCTCAGAAAAGAACGGGGGAGTTGCCCCGTTGTACAATCAAGCATGTGTTGATTTGCACAGACAACAGGCCACGGCTATGGAAGCAGCCTACCTCAATCGCCAGGGAGGAGTACGATCTGCGCAGCTTCTGAATGCAGCCAGGCGGCTGCTCTTCTGGGCGCGCACACATGTTGCTCTTCTCAGAGCAATGTATATTCCCGGCGAATGGAACCGAGGGGCTCGCAGAGCGCAGCAGCCGTGTTATGCGAGGAGTATACGAGACTCAGACCTGTGTCACGCGCACTGGCACATCAGTCGGATTTGGCTTTGGTGTTACGCACACTAAGCAAAGCCCCATTTGAACCTTTAGACCAGGTTCCCCTTAAACTGTTGTCAGCCAAAGTAGTATTACTTTTGGCTCTTTCAGCGAAATGGGTGAGCGATTTGTCTGCTCTCTCTGTTGCTCCGTCATGCCTCCGGATCCAAGGAGATTGCAGTTCGGCTGTTTTACGCCCTAACCCGGCTTTTTCATCACAAGCTCTTTAGAGTCGAGAGTGATCACCTTGGATGGCTTCTTTCCCCCTCCTTACAGGTCGGAGGAAGAAGCCACGTCTCATCTCCTCTGTCCTGTGCGCGCGCTGTCCTGCTATGTGGCGCGCACGGCTGCCTTGCGCCATTCTCAGCGCCTGTTTGTGCACTATAGAGAGTGCTCGATCGGGCAACCTCTGTCTGCACAACGGCTGTCACACAGGTTGTGTGAGGCTGTGTCACAGGTATGTCTCCTCTGGGGTGGAGCCCCCAGAGAACATCAATGCGCACTCCACCAGAGGAATTTCCTCCTCCACGGCTTTGCACGGAGGAATATGGAGTGGAAGATATTTGCAATGCTGCATCTTGGTCTTCCCCCTGTTCGTTTATTCATTTTTATTTTAAGGGATGTCTCCAATTCCTCTCTGACACACCCTGTACTGGGTGTCCTGTCGGAGTGAGTGATGTCAGGGAGCCAGCTGTGCGCCTCTCTCCTGCCTCTCCGCACGCGGAGAGCGGCCCTTTTTCCCTCTTATAGGAGGGATGTTCCTTTTTCCTCTGACACACTTTGTACGGAGTGCCTGGTCAGAGTGAGTGACGTCAGGGATCCAGCTGGGCGCTCTCCTACCTGTCTGACACGCAGAGAGCTGCTGTTCCCCCTCTATGATCGCTGGGCAAGGTGGGACCTTCGTCTCTACTTTCTCACAGCGGCCGGTATGTATTGTTCCCAGCCTTCACCCCGTCGGGGAGATTGGCATGTTTTGCTATGTTCCAGGTACGGTGATGCGCCATTACGCATGGCACAACAGGCATGGGGTGTCATTTAGCACGTGTGTCTGTGCTTCTAGTGCCGGGCGGACCCAGTGGGGCGCAGACTACATCATGCTTCGCCCTTAACCCAATAGCGATAGCCTTAGAGGGCGAAGCCATATACGAAATAGAACTGAGGTTACCTACTGTAACCCCAGCTTCTATGAGTAAATGGCGCAGCCCTCTAAGCGCTGGGCCCCACTGGCTCCACGAATAGCTGAAGAAAAGTTATTTGGTATGGGAGCAGATTGCCGGGCCTCCTTCCTATTTATACCGGAAGGAGGCCCGAGGGTGGGGCCCACCTTGCGGGTGGGCGTGGACTACAAGTGTTTCAGTGCTGCGCGGGGGCGCAGGGGGATTACCCAATAGCGATAGCCTTAGAGGGCTGCGCCATTTACTCATAGAAGCTGGGGTTACAGTAGGTAACCTCAGTTAGGGACTCTTGTTGGTTTTTGTTGTTGTTTTGTGTAAGTCTTTAAAAATATAAAAAAATGGAAGGCTCAGTGTTACCTGACAAGGCGGTGCACAGGGCAGCGAAGGCACTGAGCTTCAGCTTGTTCATGATGCTGAAGCAGGGGCACTGCTCCAGGGTCATCAGAGCCCCCCCGGCGAAGAGCAGTGTGAGATACAGACTCTCGGCCACGATGCACAACCACAGCACTCCTGGAAACAACAGAAACATGGGATTAGGCTGTGCTGTGTCCTCAGAATAATACCCTGTCCTTAGGAATAATCCAACTTGTCTGCTCCTTTTAGGTCTTGAGATCTGAATCTGAGCAGATTCATTAACAAGGGCAGCGGCTGGTGCTATGTATATGACATGTATTTATTATGCTGCTTTGTTGGTTCTAACAAGCTTGTAAAGGTGGGACCTCTCGGTAAATGTGTACGGTTTTGTTCTGTTATTCATTTATTCTTAATGAAATGCAGAATCTTGGATCCTTTAATTAAATAAAAGTATAAATAGTCTTAAAACACTGTAAGTAAACGGTCAACTAAAGTAAAGGTATACAAGTGAAAATACAGAATTGAAAATGTTACTTAAGTATAACTTCCAGTGTCAGCAAAATGTCCATTTAAAAAAAATGTTTTCATTATCACTAGCAGCAATGCTTGTGTTGTTTTTGCCTTTGGATAAAGCTGAGGTATTACTTGATGCACTAACCGGACCTACATGGCATGGCAGTACATCTTTGCAATTTATGATTACATCAATTGTGTGAAATTAAAGCAATTTGCCCACTTGTATGCATGCACATACTTCATATATTCCTTGACTCTTATACTGAGTTTACACCGGACGCCAAGCACATTTTTGCTTTGTCATGCTTGTGCAAGTTTGACCACAGCAACATTTGTATGTACTTGCTTCACTCAAGGTAGACCCACCTGAGAGGAGGTAGGGCTAATCTCCATGTTCATACAGAGTGGTAAAGTCCCTCCCCTCGCGGTGGACCTCCATGGGACCTTATTTCGGAAAAATTATGTATTGAAGTCAATGGAGAGAGAAAGATTATCTTTCAACCCCGTTTGAATTGTGCCACGAATTACACATATGATGTCTGTCAATTTAAAAGATAATTTTGCAAGTCAAAAAAAAAAAATGTGTCCTAAAACTGTGAAGTAACACATTTGTTTGTTTGAAACGCTCAATGAACTACATCTCTGGTCTCGCAGAACAACACACGTCACCAAGATGGCCGTCACTACTGTCTTGTCAACAAAACGATTGACTACCCTCACTATCAGCAATGAAACACGTCCAGAAGGATGTCATGCAAAGCTGCCTGCCTGCCTTCCTTTGATGCTCTCTGAACTATCTGGTCTTTTGAATGTTTAATGTCAACCATTTGTGCAGATAGCATGAAGTAGAAAAGATCGGCGATCGCCGATGCTAGCGTTAGCATTTCTCCCCCGAGCTTAAATTGTGTATTATAGAATGATCACACCGGTGACAGTACTCTTCAAAGGGTTCACGAAATATGACTACTACTCTTACTGTTTAACATTTTGGGTTACTTAATGTTACTTCATATTAAGGCTAATCAAAATGACAAGGCTGTAATTCTAACTAACGTGCTAGCTACTAGCTAGGTAGCTAATTTGATCCAGCCACTCCTGGTCCTTTCATCAGACGGGAAGCGAAAGAATGAGCAAGACCCATTGCTGGTATGATAACAACCTGGTACTAAGCACACAGGCATCTTTTTAAAGTTATCTTATCTTAGCCAGCGCCATATAGATAGATTCTATCTATATGGCGCTGATCTTAGCTATCTCTTAGGGGAGGAAAACAATTGTGACATCAATTACGCGACTCTGGGATTTGTAGTCTTTCTAGTTGCGTATTTTTCATAGTCTTATATTTCAACAGTTTTACGACAAACTGTGACTTTTTTTAAATGGAAATAATTTTTTAAGATTGACAATCATCATATGTGTAATTCATGGCACAATTCAAACGGGATCAAAAGATACGTTTTCTCTCTCCATTTACTTCAATAAATAATTTTCCGAAATAAGGTCCCATGGACCGGAAGTAGATGGGCGTGACTTCGCCACTCTATAGATACTAGGTTTGTTTGAGACAAGCGAGACCTGCGCAGTTGCGATCAACGTCTTGCTAGTGTGTTGCATGCATGGATGTATAATAAGAACTGGATACAGCGTGGGAGGCGGAGCCTCATTCATTCCTACGAGAGTTGCTCATTGGCGCATGATGATAAAATGGCCCAACTCTTGAGAGAGCGAAACGTCACAGATTACCCGGCATGCCTGACAAGTACCCGTATGTGCGCTCATAGCGCATGCGCAACTTTAACCAAAATGCTCGTTCACATCAAGCACGTCAATTTGCGTACACGTAACAGCACCGTGCGTTCATGACAGCATGGTAATGATTTGTTATTATGATGGATTTGATATTAACGAGGCGGCAGTTAGCAGCTAGTGGCTAGCTAGTAATTATGCTAATGTACACATCAGTCGTTATGTACTTACATCACGCTGTAACAGGATCTAGTGATGTCCAAGCAACAGAGCTTCATTTAGCATGAAGAAGCAATAAGCTTCTTAGTGCAATAAGAAGCTACAGGGACGTTAATCTAACATTGGAAATATTAACTTTATTTAATACAACATTTACGGTACAAGATTTAATTATACAGCCCATGTTGTATAATAATGAATTACAGCAAACATGTGTAATATATCCATTATTACAGCTCCGTGGGCTCACTGGCAGTAAGATGATATGGGTCCGTTCTTATTGTGCATCCATGGTTAAAGATAAACGCATGTAGTGCTGAACACGTAACATGAACGTGCCGGGCGGCGCGGTCCTGTGGGTTAGATGCGCGTTCATAATGCAGAGGGAAAAATAACTCTCAGAACAACGTTATTAGCACATTTTTACAACTTCAGGAACGAATGTTTTTAATAAGGGCTATACAAGTGTTCATAACGGGTAGTTTATTTAGTTTAAAAAAAATTATCCAACGATTTACAGACCACTCTTTCCCCATGTAAGTCAATGGGGAAAAGTGTTTCCGGGCCTGGCAACTAAACGGAAGTGTTGTACCGCCGTTTGGCCACCACGAATATTTTCATCTGAGTCCGGCGCAGCGCACTTCCTGGGGGCTTGGTTGCATGATGGTTAGTCATTAGTCTTGTTTGAGACAAGCGAGACCTGTGCAGACCTGCGCAATTTCGATCAACGTCTTGCTAGTGCGTTGCATGATGGTTAGTCATTTTGTCCAACTTGCTCTGGAGGCTCGCCTACATGAGACGTTGAAATCTCGCGGGACAAAGACGCCCGCAGCCTTGAGAGCGAAGCGCGGCGAGGCTGCGCAATTTCGATCAACGTCTTGCTAGTGCGTTGCATGATGGTTAGTCATTTTGTCCGACTTGTTCTGGAGGCTCGCCTACATGAGACGTTGAAATCTCGCGGGACAAAGACGCCCGCAGCCTTGAGAGCGAGGCGCGGCGAGGCTGTGCAGTTCCTCTCCACGGAGCTGAGCGCTCATTGGTTGTTTTTACCCCGTGTTGCTGATGAAACTCTCCAATTGGCTCGGCAAAAGTTTGTTGTTGTTTTGTGTCAGTTTTACGTCGCCACTTCCAGTCACATTTTTCATCATTGTTCCACAATGTTTATCATCATGAAATTAATATCTATATATTTTATACTATACATTTTCATACTATATATATCTTAGCATATTCATACACACTGTTCATACTGCTCACAGGCTGCTGTGTATATCTAGTGTATTCATACCCCTCACTGTTTATTCATCATTCGAATTAATTCTATGTTTTATTCTGTAGATTGTGTAGGCCCTACCTACATTACTTTTCACTTTACTGCTTGTTGCACTCCTGGTTAGAAACTAAACTGCATTTCATTGTCTCAGTAGGCTACCTGTAATTATGTGCAATAACAATAAAGTTGAATCTAATCTTGAGCAGGAACAAATGTATTTACTTATTACTAGGGCTGTCAAACGATCAAAAATTGTAATCAGATTAATCACAGCTTAAAGATGAATTAATCATGATTAATCACCATTCGAACTATGTCCAAAATATGCCATTTCTTTATGTATATTGTTTTGGGAATGGAAAGATAAATGAAAGAAGGCGGATATATCCATTTAACATACAGTATGTATGTATGTTTATTATAACATTGTTCTGTGTGTCAAAATGAAAGACAATCCACACACCTATCAATAATCAAACCGCGGGGTCTTATTTCATTACGTGTTGATTTCTATCAACACGTAATGTTGTATCGATGTATATAGAGATGTACTACAGCAAAAGTATTCTCCGTCGGGACTTCCTGCAACAACACCACGCCGTTATGTTGATTCTGATTGGCCAGAAGACATTATCAAAGATGTTCTATTGAGAAGACGATCACTACTTGACAAAAGTTTTCAAAGCCGTTTCTATTCTTCGGTATTTCCAGACAAGTGACTACAGAAATCAATCTTGCTAACTAATGTCTGTGCAATTAACTTGGCGCGAGTTGGTGAAATTTATTTAGCTTACTTTAACATCATTTTTCATGGTGGGGCTAAGCCATTTCTTGGTATGGCTGTAGCCTACCCCAGCGTTGCCACTGGTGGGATGTATAGGGCGGGCCATTCTGCTCATGCGTTAAATGCGTCAAATATTTTAACGCAATTAATTCAAAACATTAATTACCGCCGTTAACGCGATAATTTTGACAGCATTCCTTATTATATATCTGATATTAACGATTAAACACATGTGTGCATTCTTTATAAATGCAAACCGACTCAAACCGACTCAAGCCGACTCCGGAGGTGGCGGTATGCACCTTAAAGTTGTTTGCAATCCGCCAAAAAACCGAGAGAAGAAGAAGAAGAAGAAGAAGAAGAAGAAGAAGAAGAAGAAGAAGCCGACTCCGAGCTGTCCGACTTCAGGCGAGCTTTTTGAGACCTCCCCCGGCTGCGATCGGCTATTCTCGTCTACTTTCGAGGCGAGCCGCAGCTCGTCTCAAACAAGCCTATTAACTAGCTATCACCAAAATAAACACTGCTGCTGCTTTGTTGTGGAAGTCCCTGATATGTAGGGAAACCATGTGTCAAGTCTTGGTTCATAACATCATCCGGAGATACAAACAGTGATTCAACCAAGCAGTATTCAGTGTCTCAAGCAAGTCACAGCCCAGCTAAATCTATCTTGTTGGCTAGAGTGATATGAACCAAGCATTGACATGCAGGTATTTAATTGCACACAAGGATTCTGAAATGACAAAAAAATTATAGCGGTTTGTTAAAAGTCAGAATTATTGTTGTTACGTCTGTCTGCATGACAGCAAGCAAAACATGTTTAAAATGCTAGGCTAGGCTACCATTGTAACTCAAGCTCAACATCATACATCATAGTACCTCTCTCATGTTCTGGTGCAATTTCTGAGAAGTCTCTGCAGTCAAACCCTGCAATCAAAAGAAAAAAAATACAGTAAGATTTATTATTGTTGCAGGATAAAATGACACTTCTAACAACTTACCTCTGACATTCCATTGAAGAGAAAATGTTATTTGGTACTAATGAAAAAGTTACTCAAGGCTTTTTATTTGCAATACATTTCCCCTGAAGGCTAACGGTAACTGTGAATACAGTTAACTTCAACATATGGAGGATTTCGAAACTGACAATGTTTTTTACACTGCACAGGTTGTGCACAAATGTTTAAAAATGTCCAAGGACTGTGCAAACGCTTACAGTACAAAGTAATAAAGTGAATGCACTGTACAGCTATATAAGCAAATGTGCCTTAATTTAAATCGTATAGACAAATAAAGTTATATTGCTGTTAATAAAACACGTTCAGCGTAATCACTAATGAATAGGTAGGATTTCCATGAACTTTAACGACATTTAATGTACATTTTTACTTCCTGCTGCATCACTTCCTGGTTTTGCACACCTAGCTGCAGCTGAAGGAGGTTTTAAAGTCAGACTAACCATTCATGTCGGCAGCCTGCTCACAGGAGAAAAATATTCCCGTGTGGAACTTCCTCATGAGGAACTTCTCCTCTCCGGTCTCGAAGATGTACTGCACCAGGCGGCTGTCGTTGATGTTGGTGCTGTTGAATCGGATGCAGAACCACTGCTTGGCTTTTGCGGGGCCGGTGCAGAAGGGCTTGGCCACCTTTCGGGTCCCCTCGCACCAGTAGCTGGTGGTCACCGCAGACAATGCAAAAGCAAACGCGACAATGTTGAGGGTGATCGCCAGAGAAGCCCGCCGCCCTCGCTCTAGCCTCATGGTCCAGGCCAGAGGAGATGACATAAAAAAAGGCAACTAATCCTGGCTTTCGAAATGCAGCCACCGTGTTTTGCCTCCCAGCAGATGCATCAAATCTTCATAATCCTGTTGGGGCTTCTTGGGTGAGAACGCTTTACATCCCACCGCGGGCGCTAATGATGTGCCACCAACTTGATGAAAGGATTCATTGTCTCCAGAGAAACAATAGACAGCCATGGGAGTATTTTGCTTTTACCTGATTAATTTGAAATATTTCTCTCGCCGCAGCTCGCCGTATCCTCGCTCCTCCCCTTCCACAGATCTTTTTCTGCAATATCATCCATTACACTTATATTCAAGACTTCCTTTAAGCATCATCATACAAAAATAAAAAGATTAACTATGAGCTTAAATTATAATCCAGGGCAAATTTACATTTCCTAGATTTTTTTTCTCTACATTTCATGTCAAAGGGCATCTCAAAAGCAATTTCAGCCGCAAAAGATCAAGAGCCTGTTGTACAGCTGCTAACCCATGACATCATGTGTACAGTCTCATATGAAAATCCATCCATAATGTTTGCATGCAAGGCAAATCTCTTCACGTCTACAGCCTGATGATGTGGGATATGCCTCGCAAAGTAAGACAAATTACTTGCAGAGGTATGTGAAGAACATGACAGACGTTAAGGGAAAACATCTGCCTTTACGCTGATACATTTGTCTTTTTCCTGTTGAAGATTTTCCATCACAACACGAGCAGCTCAGACTTACTTCAACAAACCTGTCACCTTGTATTTGAGCTGTAATTAAAAAAAATGAAAATGGGTGTCATTTTAATAGCTAAAATGCAGAGGTGAGATTTAAAGTTGGCTCAAGTCTTGCCAACATAAAATGCTGTTGTTTGAGATTGAAATCAGGCAAATTATCTGACACTAAGTTAAGACAGTGTTTCCCAACCTGCAACATAAATTGGACATATTGAAGATGGTTTACAAGCAACAATAACCAGCAAGAGTCCCTAACATGCTTGCAATGCTAATGCTAACACAATGTTAAGCATTTTTACCATCTTGCGAATTACCATTAAACACAGTACAGCTCAGGCTGATAGGAACGTTTTTTTCAAGTATTTGGTCAAACCAGTATTGGACACTTGGAAGGGATCGCCAATGTCGTATTTCGTTTTAGGGAGTCACAGTCCCTATATGCTGTTGCAACCCAGTCTCATGGCATTTCGTGTTCACCAACACGATTTTTAATCTATTGATTCGTGTTCACCAACACGATTTTCCCCTTTTTTTCATGTTGCACAGCACGATTTTAAAAGCAATGTATTTCTATTGGTAGTCTCACGGCATTACGTGTTATAGGAAGACCGGAAGCTGTGTGGTTCATAAAAACATGTTCTTACTCAATATCAAGCCACAATTATTGCTTTTATTTTAAATCGTATAATTTCTGACTTTTGTTGCCGTCTGTAAGGAAAATAAATGGGTCTGAGAGCCTCAGGATACTGAAATCTGTATTTTTTAAATCTTTTTTTCCTTCTAATTTGTTATTCTTTTCAAAATAACACACTGTTATTTACTCAACAATAACAAATAATTATCCTTGTTTTTATTTATTGGTTTATTTCCATAATCTCTGGATTTTTTGACGACCGTCAGGAACTGAATTTTAAAATTAAAATAACCGGAAACAGACGTAGGCCTCTAGGAGTTTAGGGTGGCCGAAGACACTACACTACCCATAATCCCCAGCTACCGTTTAGGACTACAGTCCCCGTGATTAAACTTCAAGCTCTGGAATTGGATGTTGGAGTGGCAGTGCGCCAAGGTTAGCCTAGCGTCAAACAGCTGTTTGAAATGGAACCAAACCACGCCAGACTATCCAAAACTGGAATCGAACGCCTACCCAGAACTACACATGCTGGCTATTGTGTTTCGCAAAATGTTCTATGGGACGTCTCTACTGAACCTTTTCGTTTTTCCCACAATCAGAAGTTGCCATGACATTGCTGTCATCAAATGTAAAACATATAATTAATAAATGGGTGAAAATCGCTTGTGTCCATAATGTGCAGCATTAATATATACCCACATGACAGCTCATTGTTACTTTGTAATTCTACTCCACTACAATACAGAGTTTAACCTGGTATTTTTACTCCACTACATTTATTTGAGTTACTTTGCAGATTCTGATTAATGATGGGAAATATAAACAACCGTTAAATCAGACTTTAGTTACACCTGAGTAAAATTCAGGGAAGGTGATTGTCAAGTGCCAACAATCAGGAGAGATATTTGATAGTTGGTGCTTGAGAAGACTAAACATTTATCTGCAATTGACATGAATGGAAACGAGTAATAAAGTATATTCATTACTCGTTATTCTCTACTAATAGTTAATTAAAGACTGTATAATGGCTATTTTGCACATCCCTTTCAAGATTTTCAAAGATTATTGACATATCATATACACAACTACGGTGTATGCAATGAATGAAAATCTTGGGTCACAGGTTCCTCAACAGCGCATTACAAGACATCTATCAATATGTGTGTATACCTCCACCATTAAACTGTCATATTCTGCATATTTCTTATCCTATCTACATACATAAGAGTATAATTCATATGTATAATATCAGTTAAAATAAGTGCTTCAACATAGTTAACATTGCAGGAAAGCAATATATTAGGCGTTAAGTACTTTGTCAGGCTTAATATTTATCTGTAGATACCCCCAAAGCTTTTTTCTTATTTAAAAGAAGACCTTAAAGGTGGGATAGGTAATTTTGGAGAAACCAGCTCGAGTGCGCTAGAATTTAAAAACACACAACCGGAAAACATCTGCCACTTCCTTACAGAGCCCCTCCTCCAACACACAGGAACGCGCACATGACCAATGAGGGCACGAGATAAATTTTTGCACAGAATGAAGGCTGACAGGCAGGTAGGCCATCCAGTTATTTTAGCCGGGCCGGCTAAAATGATTGGTCGTGCTTTTTACAGCGCCACGGCTTCCACAGATGAAGTTTTGTTTAGGTTTTTTTGACAAAGCACTTAAGATATTCATTGCTATCGGGATGTTAAGAGCATTCCATGGAATATAACAAAAAGTGTATCTCGAGCCGGTTTCTCAAACTTTTAATCTAAAGTATTATTTAATGTTTAAATAAAGGATAATTCGTTTTTCTGTTTTGCACTTCCTCCCATTAATATCTTTGTACATCCTGCACTAAACTTTTATTGTAGAGATCACTTATAGTATCTTCTTGTTTTTTATATTCTATATTGCTATCACAGACCTTCTACTTTCCCCCTATGAAAGTATGTACTCTTATTATGTTTTTAATCAAATATAACACATAAAAACAATAATTCAATAACATGCTTTAACCACTAGGCGGTGCACACAAGGTACACAGTCATAATAACTTTGTATTATTAGTGTAGGACACTTATGTATGTATAACATCTGAAGATGTGTAGTTTTATTCATGTTTTCACATAATTTTACAGCATATTGCTATACTATTTCAGACTCAGTATTTACATTCTTATATTCAAAGAAAATCAGTAATATCTTTAAAAATTACAAGTCCTTTTATATCAGCTGTGCACCGTTATGGTGTAAATATAACCTATCTACGAATTAGATCAAATGTAAAAGTCAGCCGAATTAGTGTTGATACTACAAGGAGACGTATTGTGTGAAGAGAAATTGAAGATGTTGTTTAATTGTTGATATGATCCACGTCAAGTATTCAGTTTCTGCGGCATTTCTTCCAGTTTTTCCAAAGGTCTTCTCATCAGGGCTCTATAAATAGAGAACTACGGCAGATCTGTAATATGTAATGCAGCCGAACCGTGTATTACAATGCCGTTATGTGATGACTTTCAAAGACAAGAGCAAGAACACTCGGAATTAAGTATTATTTTAAAATGTTTTTCCGATTTCACCAAATCCCAACATGCATTGCGGCTAAAACATCCAATCGGCGAGCTTAAACCATAGCTGAGGATCTTGGGTAATCGCTCGAAATGCCTACGTCTGTTTCCGGTTATTTTTATTTTGAAATTCAGTTCCTGACGGACGCCAAAAAAGCCTGAGATTATGGAATTAAACCAATAAATAAAAGCAAGGATAATTGTGTGTTATTGGTGAGTAAATAACAGTGTGTTATCTTGAAAAGAATAACAAATTAGAAGGAAAAAAAGATTGAAAAAATACAGATTTCAGTATCCTGAGGCCCCATTTATTTTCCTCACAGACGGCAACAAAAGTCAGAAATTATACAATTTAAAATAAAGCCAATAATTGTGGCTTGATATTTAGTAAGAACATGTTTTTATGAACCACACAGCTTCCGGTCTTCCTATAACACGTAATGCCGTGAGACTACCAATAGAAATACATTGCTTTTAAAATCGTGCTGTGGAACACGAAAAAAAAACTGCGGTCAAGCCAGCCTCCACTCGGGAAAACCTAGTCAAGCCAGTAAAAAAAAATCATCCCTCTTTGTTTAGCTGAGAATAAAAGTAAAACTGTCCAGTATCAAAGACTCATTTCACTTCAGGGTGATAGCAGGACATCCCATCTAGTCACTCAGAAAAGATCAGGACATTCTGATGTAGCGTTTCAAAATAAAAGACCTTTGAAGTCTCATATATGAGCTATCATCCCTGTTTTTAGATGAGAATAAAACAAAAACTGTCCAGTATCAAAGAATCATCTCACTCCAGGGTGATAGCAGGACACCCCATCTAGTCACTCAGAAAAAATCAGGACATTCTGATTTAGAGTTTCAAAATAAAATACCTTTGAAATCTCTATTGTATGAGCTTTCATCCCTGTTTTTAGATGAGAATAAAACAAAAACTGTCCAGTATCAAAGATCCATCTCACTCCAGTGTGATAGCAGGACACCCCATCTAGTCACTCAGAAAAAACCAGGACATTCTGATGTAGAGTTTCAAAATAAAAGACCTTTGAAATCTCTATTGTATGAGCTATCATCCCTGTTTTTAGATGAGAATAAAACAAAAACTGTCCAGTATCAAAGATCCATCTCACTCCAGGGTGATAGCAGGACACCCCATCTAGTCACTCAGAAAAAAACAGGACATTCTGATGTACAGTTTCAAAATAAAAGACCTTTGAAGTCTCATATATGAGCTATCATCCCTGTTTTTAGATGAGAATAAAGAGATGGACTAGATGGGATGTCCTGCTATCACCCTGGAGTGAGATGGATCTTTGATACTGGACAGTTTTTGTTTTATTCTCATCTAAACACAAAGGGATGATAGCTCATATATGAGACTTCAAAGGTCAAATATCAAAAAATATCAAAAAAAGTAGGTTAAAACAATTGACTGAATTTGTGAACATTAAAAAAACACAAAACTCCAAAAGGGGGGATTTAAGATTTGATGCTTCTGAAGATGCATCCTTTTGAATCTTAGTTTTCTTTGCAAAAAAAAGTATTTGCACCCATAAATGTTAAACCAATGTACGGTGCATTCCTCTTTAAACTGCAGAGTAGTATTTGAGTCGTAGCCAGCATCACGCTGAGTAATTCTCCTGAACACAAAGAGATTATTCTGAACATTAGCATTTACGTAATAAACATGTAAAAAGTCCAGCATTACAATTGATGAAGCAGTAAGCCTCTCGTTCAGTGAATATTTCATGGAATCATCCCTTTCTAAAACATAGTAAATACCTGCCAGAGGGGAACTAATTCTTTCAGAGTTTACGACTGACAGATGTGAGATTTGAATATTTTCCCCTGGGACAGCAATGCTTGCCATTCCGTGAATTTATAACAAAACCTAAATGTTATGTGATTATGTGAGAGCATGGGATGATATTTGAAAGACAAGTGAATGATTTTGGGTTTCCTAATCTGATTATGCTTAAATTGATATGTAGAGTTTTAGATGGATGCTCCCAACATAGAAAATGGACATTATTAATGTGTCCACTAGAGCAGTGGTTCCCCCCTGCAAAGATCGCAGGGGGGGCGACAGGCCTCAGATGATTTGAGGCCAAATATCATATTAAGACTTTTTTAATTTTTTTATACATATAATTGTAAGGCAATATATGATTGTCACTAAAAGCCTTGTCTCTACATTACAATAAAATATAAAAAATAATTCATTAATTCATTTTAATAAAAATTCAAGTTAGTATTAAAGTCATAAAAAGAAAGAAATGTATAATTCTGTCTTTAATATAAATGTTTCTTCTGCCCGTAAAGTGTCCAAACCTGGCTTTTCTGGATGAGCGCATTTATAAAAAAATAGTCATTGTCCATGCCGGTTTCATTTGGATTATTTGTCACAGTTGCCCCGATCAGATCGGTCTCCTCCATTTTGTAGATTATTTACGACTTTTGAATCCACATAAACACATCGGCAAGATCCGGCTTACTTTGAGCATGTGTTTTAAACAGTTTAATGCCTTTGTGAATTGTTTCCACTTGTGCCGTCCTTTAATTTCTTCATACAGCGGGAATCCAAATGAATGAATCCTGAGTCCAATAACCATCAAAGTCACTCCAATAGTGCTCCTTAATTACGCTTTCATCCTCCTTTAACAAAATACTTCACATTCATCCAGTTTGTGACAGTAGTTGTAGTATTTTTGAGACTTTTAAACTTTAATTTATGTGTGTGTGTGGGGGGGGGGGGGGGGGGGGGCGCAACTTCCAACAGGAGTCATTTGGGGGGACTCTTGGGAAAAAAGGTTGGGAACCCCTGTGTCAGGATTCTTATGATATGTCACGTTTGTAGTTTTGTATGTCTGGTTATGGGTGTTTTCCTCCTTGTATATTATCAAGAGTGTTCTGTTTTGTCTGAGTTATTTTCATTATCCTTGAAATAAAGGTTCATCATAGTTATCTGCATTTGGGTCCTGCTTCCTTCACTCAACCGTAACAGTACCAACCAACCAGATATGGGCCCAGCAGATTCTTTTGAGCAGGAATTATTGGATTTTTATTTTTTATTTGGCTAACTGCTCTCATCGATGGAGGGGAGCGTCCGGGGTTCAGCAGCGACAGGCTGCTCTGGCAGAGGCGCGCCAGATGACTACGGAGAAACCAGGCTTGGTGAAATTCTTACCTGGCTGGATTTTGAATTTCCTCTCGGTGTGTTATCCCCTGCCTGCTAGCCCCAGGCATGCTAGCTCCATGCCTCCCAATTCCCATTATGACACCACACGCATCGGTGTGTTCCGTCTGGAGTAACCCCTTGCTTCTGCCCCAGTTCCTGCTCTTGTCCAGGAGCCGTTCTCTGGAACTCGTCTGGCTTTTGGAGGTCCATGGAGCCTCCAAACGGCTCCTAAAAGAAGGAGTCGCAAGTCCAGGCTAGCAGCCCGAGCCCCAAGAGCCATGGTTCCGGCCAAAGTTCTGGCCCCAGCAGCCATGGTTCCAGAACCAGTTCTGGCCCCAGCAGCCATGGCGCCAGACCCAGTTCTTGCCCCAGCGGCCATGGTTCCGGTCCTGGCTCCGGCCCCAGCAGCCATGGTTCCGGCCCCAGCAGCCATGGTTCCAGATCCAGTTCTGGCCCCAGCAGCCATGGTTCCGGCCACATTAGCCATGGTTCCAGACCCAGTTCTGGCCCCAGCAGCCATAGTCCCTTCCCGAGTCCCTTTTCTAGTCTCTTCTCAAGTCCTAACTCAAGTCCCTTCTCTAGTCCCTTCTCTGGTCCCTTCTCTAGTCCCTTCCCTAGTCCCTTCCCAAGTCCCCTCTCTAGTCCTTTCCCAAGTCCCTTCCCTAGTCCCATCTCTAGTTCCAACTCAAGTCACTTCTCTAGTACCAACTCAAGTCCCTTCTCAGGTCACCTCTCAAAGTCTCTCTCGAGTCCCCTCTCCAGTTTCCTCTGAAGTCCCCTCTCGAGTTACCTCTTTAGTCCCGTTGGAGGTTCCGCTGGGGGTCCTGCCAACTCTATGTCCTGTCCCGTTGGGGGTCCCGCCGACTACTCTCCTGCCAGGGGTCCTGCCAATCCTGTGTCCTGTCCCGTTGGAGATCCTGCCGACTACTCTCCTGCCGGGGGTCCTGCCAACCCTATGTCCTGTCCCATTGGGGGTCCCGCCGACTACTCTTCCGCCGGGGTTCCTGCCAACACTATGTCCTGTGCCGTTGGAGGTCCCGCCGACTACTCTTCTGCCGGGGTTCCTGCCAACCCTGGGTCCTGTGCCGTTGGAGGTCCCGCCGACTGCTCTCCTGCCGGGGGTCCTGCCAACTCTATGTCCTGTCCCGTTGGGGGTCCCGCCGACTACTCTCCTGCCAGGGGTCCTGCCAATCCTGTGTCCTGTCCCGTTGGAGATCCTGCCGACTACTCTCCTGCCGGGGGTCCTGCCAACCCTATGTCCTGTCCCATTGGGGGTCCCGCCGACTACTCTTCCGCCGGGGTTCCTGCCAACACTATGTCCTGTGCCGTTGGAGGTCCCGCCGACTACTCT
Organism: Notothenia rossii; assembly: GCF_949606895.1. Taxonomy (NCBI): domain Eukaryota; kingdom Metazoa; phylum Chordata; class Actinopteri; order Perciformes; family Nototheniidae; genus Notothenia; species Notothenia rossii. Next base: position 26,517,485 of record NC_136906.1, read on the forward strand.
TCTGCCGGGGTTCCTGCCAACCCTGGGTCCTGTGCCGTTGGAGGTCCCGCCGACTGCTCTCCTGCCGGGGGTCCTGCCAACTCCATGTCCTGTCCCGTTGGGGGCCCCGCCGACTACTCTCCTGCCGGGGGTCCTGCCAACTCCATGTCCTGTCCCGTTGGGGGCCCCGCCGACTACTCTTCTGCCGGGGGTCCTGCCGGCCCTGTGTCCTTTGCCGTTGCGGGTCCCGCCGACTGCTCTTCTGCCGGGGGTCCTGCCGGCCCTGTGTCCTGTCCTGTTGGGGGTCCCGCCGACTGCTCTTCTGCCGGGGGTCCTGCCAACCCCTTGTCTTGTTCCGTTGGAGGTCCCGCCGTCTCCTGTCTCGCCGGGGGTCCTGCCAACTCATGCTCCTCTTCCGTGAGGGATCCTGCCGAAGCCTGTCCCGCCGGCTCCGGTTCCTGTCCGGCCGACACCGGGTCCTGACCGGCCTCCGGAGTTGTTCCGTCGCCGCCTGCTTCGCCCTCGAGCCCGGCCCCCTGGGAGCCGCGGTCTTCGCCTTCGAGCCCGACCCCCTGAGAGCCGCGGTCTTCGCCCTTGAGCCCGGCCCTCTGAGAGACGCGGTCTTCGCCTTCGAGCCCGGCCCCCTGAGAGCCGCGGTCTTCGCCTTCGAGCCCGGCCCCCTGAGAGCCGCGGTCTTCGCCTTCGAGCCCGGCCCCCTGAGAGCCGCGGTCTTCGCCTTCGAGCCCGGCCCCCTGAGAGCTGCGGTCTTCGCCCTCTAGCCCGGCCCCCTGAGTGCCGCGGTCTTCACCCTCATGCTCGGCCCCCTGAGTTCGCCCGCTATGGCCTTTGCCCCTCCGTGGAATCTGCCTTGCCCCCGGGCCGTCCACCCGAGACCCCCTCCATGGACTCTGCCTTGCCCCCGGGTCGTCCGCCCGAGACCCCCTCCATGGTCTCTGCCTTGCCCCCGGGCCGTCCGCCCGAGATCCCTTCTGGGTCCTCCGCTGTGCTCTTGGGCTGTCAGCCCAAAACCCGTCCTGCAGACCCCCTCCACCCACCCTGGTGGGCCTAGTGATGCGGCCCTCCTCCGGACCCCCTCCACCCACCCTGCTAGAGGTTTTGGAATTTTGTGTTTTTTTATTTTGAGGGACGTATGGAATCAGCCCCTTGAGGGGGTGGTTCTGTCAGGATTCTTATGATATGTCACGTTTGTAGTTTTGTATGTCTGGTTATGGGTGTTTTCCTCCTTGTTTCTTGTCTGGTCCTTCTTCCTGTGTTTTTCCTCCCTGTCGTTAGTTTCCCTGGTGTGTCTAATTGTCTGATTGTATTCACCTGTCGCCCTTGTGTTTCTCCTCCCCTCCCCTGCCCGGCTGTTTCTCATCTTGTGATTACCCTTCCCTGTATTTAGTCTTGTCTCTTCCTGTGTTCAGTGTTGGTTCGTCTTTTGTTGGTGACTTAGTTCACCGGTGAGTGTTCTGTTTTGTCCGAGTTATTTTCATTATCCTTGAAGTAAAGGTTAATCAGAGTTATCTGCATTTGGGTCCTGCTTCCTTCACTCAACCGTAACACCCTGCTCTAGAGTAGTTCAGGAATTAACTCATATCTGGGTTTTAGTACTAACATTTTGGCACTTCTAGTTTGCTTGTCTTAAAGTCAATGTTTTCTTTAATGGGATTTTGGATAGATGCCTTAAAGGTCCCATGTTATGCTTTTCTGGTTATTACTAGGGCCGGGACTTTAATTAAGATGAATTAATTACACAAAAATTAACGCATTTTAATCACACTTATTTTTGCAACGCGGAACATTTCTCACTGGATGAGTTTCAGGGGTACCGATTATACTGGAGTACCAATTAACGTTCATTACTTCAGACAACAACAAACCACAGTGAACAATAGTCAAACATGAACGAAGAAGCTGATGAGACCGCTTTGGTTGGCCCCGTGGATAGGACATTTTGTTTTAAAAAACGGACGGATGGAAGCGTCAATAAGAGCACGGTTGTTTGCAAATTATGCAAAAAGGAATTCGCATATCACCGCAGCACATAAAGCCTCAAGTATCACCTCAATGCAAAACATATAGCAGCTAGCGTGGACGTTAGCCCGACTCGGAGTACAAGGACCCACACCCAATTCGCGTTGATCAAACAGTGGCCTATGCAACAGAGAGATTTTATTTTTCATCAGGATATTGGAAGAATAGGAGGGATTGAGGTTAATCACTGGCACTTTTTTATTTTATTTTAAATGATACAATTTATGTTGAACTATTTATTACATTGTTGGTGCAACTGGCACTTTATGTTGAACCGTTTATTGTTTTGGCCAAGGTTATTGGGAGAGTTGGACTGAAATTGGTTAGATTTTTTAAATCAACTGTTGGTAAATCAACAAAGTCTGTTATGGCCTCTGAAGCATCAGAGAGATGTTTTCTAATAGTCAGGGTTTCCAATGTTCTGAATGTACTTGAAAGTATTGTGTTTTACTTAAAAAACAAAGTGTTATAGTTTACAGAAGGTCTACCTACTTATAGGCTACCTGAATCTCTGAAATGTGCTATATTCCTAAATATGCTATTGCTACACTTTATGGCAAAAATTGCACTTTCCTGTTGGTCTTAGTTAAGTACCACCTTGAAAAAAATAAACAATGTTTTGTTGCTTAAGCTTATGTATTCAGTCATTATTCAATGGTATACTAAAATCCATGTGAAAAAAATTGCTTCTCACTGTTCTCAGGTCAAATATTTATATGTGATTAAAAATGTGATTAATTTCGATTAATTAATTACAAAGCCTCTAATTAATTAGATACATTTTTTTAATCGAGTCCCGGCTCTAGTTATTACCCATCCCCTTCTGTGTTATGAAGGTTTTTATGCATGTAAATGGTCTGCAGAGTCAAAAACCCTCAAAGTACACCCTGTAGGGAGTAAAACTCTAACACAACTCCCCAAAACGCCTCGTTGGAGATTTCTCATTTTCCAATGTTTTCTTCCTGGGTATCGCGACGTAGGGATACCCAGTAGCCACGCCCAGAGCTATGGCCGCACCCTCTGCCAGCCGAACATATATACTGTTGGACGCTCAGGTTCAGTTTAAAACTGTATCTAGTCAGGCCAGCGAGGGTATTTTTCCTTTCTTGTGAGGGGAAATCTTCATGCATTACCGAGGGCAGAACCACAACGAAGTCAGTGGTTGACATTTCTTGTTAACACTGTTCCTTCAGATGTTCGAGCCGGTATTGTACTGTGTGCGCGGCATTTCACGGACCAAAGTTTTGCAAACATTGCAGCGATTCATGCCGGATATGCACAGCGTAGGACACCGAAGGACGATGCTGTTCCTACTTTGTTTGGACCAGCGGGAGATTCGGGTACACAATCTCTAAGTATTCATTGTTTGTGTATTTATGATGTTCAAAACAAACAAGGTATCTACCACGACTATTTAAATGGGTAAACGACCACTCTGATACCTCGTCCTAAAAAGCCCCGGCAACAGCTTACAAAGCTGCGATAGGGAAGATGCCGAAAACGCCTATGACGGGAGGAATGGCTGATATACAGTGTATATATGTATATTTATTTACAAATGTTCATTTTGTACATTTCTAAAAATAAAGTTTGATGGAAATACTTAGTAGCCTTTCTTCCCTGAATTATTTGCTCCTATAACATATATAGTAGCAAACCATGATTTCATTTTTCATCAAACACAGTAGTAGTTTATTACAGGTAAAAATAACGTACTCTTCTTCCGTTCTACGCCTCAAAGGTCTATAATCAAATCAGTACATGTTATGAAGGTTCTGCAGGGTGTGGAGTATGTATGGTGTGTATATCTTGGCATATAATGATGTGTGCTACTGTTGGTGTTTTCAGCTAGCTGGCTACATAATGTTGTAACTGTCAGCTGCTAGGCTACCTTTCTAATTTCTTTGCAACAGACGTTTTCCACTTCGGTAGGCATCATGGCGCAGTTTCCACAAGTGCACCCAAATAACAACAGTTGTAGGTACAGTTTGTTTAGTTAGCGTATAACATATACGGCTGTACCGACGCCATTGTAAAACTGATGTTCCACTCAGAGCCGAAAAAAGCACTGTTAGACATGGGCGGAGCCTCTCCGGTGGTTGACTAATCAGAACAGAGTGGCCGAGCTGACCAATCGGAGCATACTGGGCTCACAGGGAGGGAGGGAGGGGGGGGCAGGAGCTCCAACAAGCCGTTTAGGAGTGAATACCGGTGAATACACATACTTTACAGAGATGCTGTATGAGAAACCAATGTGAGTTTGGAAAATTGCACAGTATAAATCTATTTTAGTATGCCTCAACAATGGAATTATTATCAGTAGAAGTGGCCATGACATGGGACCTTTAAACAAGGCCTGCGTTCAGCATCGGCCTAAGAGATGATCATGCTTTATTCCACAAGTTAAGATATGTCAGTATACCCGACTCAGGAATTTTGATGCTTGTGTCTAAATTTGACTACTAAAAGCCATGATGCCAACATTAGCCATGCATATGTTGCGCCCCTGATAAAAGGGAAGAATTGTGACAAGAGTCAAAGTTAGGTTTCATTCTCAGATACTCGAGTCAGTCAACAATGCAACACCTTTCAATAGCACATACAACTTGGCTATTAACTAGGGGTGTAACGGTTCTCAAACATTTCGGTTCGGTACGTAGCTCGGTTTTTAGGTCACGGTTCGGTTCGTTTTCGGTACAGCAGAACAAATTATCACAAAACATAACATATTTTTAGTTTTTTTTTTATTATTATTATTAAACTGTGAATAATGTATTCACTCAAATAAATACAAAATATAATAAAATAAACATTAAGGTGCAGCATTTCGATGAACTGAAATAATCTGCGTTTGAACTTTACTGTACTAGTACTCACAAAACAAACTTAGTTTGGGGTTTTTAATTATTATTAAACTGTGAATATTCACTCAAATACAAAATATAATAAAATAAACATTAAGGTGCAGCATTTCGATGAACTGAAATAATCTGTATTTGAACTGTACTGTACTAGTACCTAAGCAGCCAGTTTGACATTATGACTTGCTTGTCAAGAAAAATGAACTTCTCGACATTGCTTGCCGAAAAGGCAGATCTGCTGGCACTAACAATGTCTCCTGCTGTGGAGAACACCCTCTCGCTAGGGACAGAGGTAGCAGATACAGCCAGGTAGCACTTTGCTAACATGGCAACATAAGGATATTTGGCGTAGCTTTGGCTCGGTCTGAACTTTTTGCGAGTGGTGGGAGGCTTAAATGCTAGCGGGAGTTGGGTTTGCACTTCAGTCTTTTTTCTTTTGGTACCGGTGATATTCACGTTCAGGTGATGCCTTTTCAAATGAGTGTGCAAGTTTGATGTATTGCCAGCCGCGTAACCAATTTTAGTTGAACAATGCCGACAAACAGCTTTGGTTCGGTCCACCTGTCTTTGTCCGTTATCCTTGTACGTAACTGCGAAACCAAAATGTTACCAAACCGGAGACTTCAATGATGCTGGAGGATTTTTGAGCTCAACTTTATCTGCGTTCGCCATTTCGCCAATTCCTCAAATTACTGACTAAATTTGAACGCATCCCTGTGACCAGCTCTCATAGTGTGCCTCTCATCCAATGAAGGGACTTGCTCGCTCTATGACGCGTTGAACCCAATGTGAGCAAATTACTCTGAATGCTGCGACGCAGCACCTGAGATTACTTCCAAGAAGTTGTTCACGTTCTCAATTTGTTACGTTTGACGTTATATTCGTTCGGTACACTTCGCTACACACGTGTACCGAACCGAAGAGCCCGTACCGAATAATTTCGGTACGTATACCGTTACACCCCTACTATTAACACTGTATTTCAATCATGAGGCTCCTTGATTACCACATTATCATTGATAAGATAATATAATTGACAACATAACAGAACCCTCACAGAATTATTTAACTAAAATATAAAGACAACATATTACATATAACTGTGTGCATGCACAATACACAAGATGGCGGCAAATGCAAAACCTTTCAATAGCACATACAACTTGGCTATTAACACTGTATTTCAATCATGAGACTCCTTAATTACCACAATATCATTGATAAGATAATATAATTGACAACATAGCAGAACCCTCACAGAATTATTTAACTAAAATATTAAGATAACATATTACATATAACTGTGTGCATACACAATACACAAGATGGCGGGAAGCGCGTGCTACGCAGTATTTGTTTATTCAACCATGTAGACCAGGGGTCGGCAACAGGCGGACCTCGGTCCGGATCCGGACCCAGACCCCGACCTATACAGACCCGGACCTATAATCAATACATTAATAGGGGATTTCAATAGAGTGGCAAAGTCCCTCCCCTTCCGGTGGACCTCCATGGGACCTTATTTCGGAAAAATTATGTATTGGAGTCAATGGAGAGAGAAAGTTTATCTTTCGATCCCGTTTGAATTGTGCCACGAATTACACATATGATGTTTTCAATTTAAAAGATAATTTTGCAAGTCAAAAAAACAAAACAAGATGGCCGTCACTACTGTCTTGTCAACAAAAGGATTCACTACCCTCACTATCACCACAATGAAACACATCCAGAAGAATGTCATGCAAAGCTGCCTGCCTGCCTTCCTTTGATTCTCTCTGAACTGCCTGGTCTTTTTAATGTTTAATGTCAACCATTTGTGCAGATAGCGTGAAGTAGAGAAGATCGCAGATGCTAATGTAGCGTTAGCATTTCTCCCCCGAGCTTAAATTGTGTATTATAGAATGATCGCACCGGTGTGACAGTACTCTTCAAAGGGATCACGAAATATGACTACTAGTCTTACTGTTTAACATGTTGGGTTACTTAATGTAACTTCATGTTAAGGCTAATCAAAATGACAAGGCTGTAATTCTAACTAACATGCTAGCTACTAGCTAGGTAGCTAACTTGATCCAGCCACTCCTGGTCCTTTCATCAGACGGGAAGCGAAAGAACGAGCAAGACCCATTGCTGGCATGATAACAACCTGGTACTAAGCACACAGGCATCTTGTTAAAGTTATCTTATCTCAGCCAGCGCCATATAGATAGATTCTATCTATATGGCGCTATATAGATAGAATCTATCTATCCATATAGATAGAATCTATCGCGCTGATCTTAGCTATCTCTTAGTGGAGGAAAACAGTTATGACATCACTTACGCGACTCTGGGATTTGTAGTCTTTCTAGTTGCGTATTTGTCATAGTCTTATATTTAAATAGTTTTACGACAAACTTTGACTTTTTTGATATGGAAATGATTTTTTAAGATTGACAAACATCATATGTGTAATTCATGGCACAATTCAAACTGGATCGAAAGATACGTTTTCTCTCTCCATTGACTTCAATACAGAATTTTTCCGAAAAACGGTTCCATAGACCGGAAGTAGATGGGCGTGACTTCGCCACTATTTGACGGGGCGATTCTATTTTAACCGCCGCCGACAGGGGGCGAAAGAGACGAGTGAGCGATGCAGAGAGAGAAACACAGAAGAAGAGACGAGAGAGCGACAGAGAGAAGCGGAGAGGATAGTGAGTGAAGAGAATAACGGCCCCTACACACAGCGGCGTGCGTTGCCGCTTCAACGCTTCTGACCATTCACTTTGAATGGGGTGACGTCACGATTCGCCGAACTGCATTGTGGGAGCAAAGCGTAGCTTCTCTTGCGATGCTCGCTGCAAAAGTAGAGCAATGTTCTACTTTTGACGCCTCGACGGAGGCGTCAGCCAATCTAATCATCTGCCAGTACAAGCTCTAGCCAATCAAACCGCATGCTTGTGTGTCTGGGGCGGGAGATTCATGTGATTGGTTGTTGGTCGAGTTTCAGCCCCCCCCCCGCTGGCAAGCGACAACGCACGCCGCCGTGTGTAGGGTCCGTGATTAGCGATTCAGGGAGAGAAGACAGAGAGGAGAGTGAACAGGCGTGTTAGCGGCAGACAGGGAGAGACAAATAATTACACATGGCGCTCTCCAAGAAGAGGAAAGTGGACAGTGAGAACAGAGATTTTAACCCTGAAAGAGCTTTTTAACATTCCCTCTCAAGTCAGAACTGAGGTCACAAAAAATAAGCAGTCTCAGAGCCCAATATGAACAGTCCACCAGGATCAAAATTAAAACTAAATATCGTTCCATGCAGGGCAGGCTAACCGAGGCTAACCAATGAGCACCTGCATGTGTATGAGAATGGCCCTGACACCATTTCAGCCCAGATTTAAACTCCTGGCAGGACAAGCTCGAGCTCAATTCTCGCACTGAATTAAAAAAAAGTGAGTGAGGGACTGCAATATACACTGAACAAAAATATAAACGCAACACTTTTGTTTTTGCTCCCATTTTTCATGAGATGAACTCAAACATCTAAAACATTTTCTATATACACAAAATAACCATTTCTTTCAAATATTGTTCACAAATCTGAAAAAATCTGTCATAGTGAGCACTTCTCCTTTGCCGAGATAATCCATCCCACCTCACAGGTGTGGCATATCAAGATGCTGATTAGACGGCATGATTATTGCACAGGTGTGCCTTAGGCTGGCCATATTAAAAGGCCACTCTGAAACGTGCAGTTTTGCTTTATTGGAGGGGTCTGGGGGGGTCCGAAAACCTAATGTGTCAGTGGGTGACATGTTAGGGTTAGGGTTAAACCTGACTGGTTTTCGGACCCCCCCAGACAGGGTCTCCTTCTGTTCCCACAGAACTAAACTGCATTCTCAATTACGTTTTGCTAAAAACTAGGGCCGGGACTCGATTAAAAAAATTAATCTAATTAATTACAGGCTTTGTAATTAATTAATCGCAATTAATCGCATTTTTAATCACATATAAATATTTGACCTGAGAACAGTGAGAAGCAATTTTTTTCACATGGATTTTAGTATACCATTGAATAATGACTGAATACATAAGCTTAAGCAACAAAACATTGTTTATTTTTTCAAGGTGGTACTTAACCAAGACCAACAGAAAAGTGCAATTTTTGCCATAAAGTGTAGCAATAGCATATTTAGGAATATAGTACATTTCAGAGATTCAGGTAGCCTATAGGTAGGTAGACCTTCTGTAAACTATAACACTTTGTTTTTTAAGTAAAACACAATACTTTCAAGTACATTCAGAACATTGGAAACCCTGACTATTAGAAAACATCTCTCTGTTGCTTCAGAGGCCATAACAGACTTTGTTGATTTACCAACAGTTGATTTAAAAAATCTAATAAATGTCAGTCCAACTCTCTCAATAACCTTGGCCAAAACAATAAACAGTTCAACATAAAGTGCCAGTTGCTCCAACAACATAATAAATAGTTCAACATAAAGTGTACTGTACCATTTAAAATAAAATAAAAAAAGTGCCCGTGATTGACCTCAATCCCTCCTATTCTTCCAATATCCTGATGAAAAATAAAATCTCTCTGTTGCATACTGTAGGCCACTGTGATCAACGCGAATTGGGTGTGGGTCCTTGTACTCCGAGTCGGGCTAACGTCCACGCTAGCTTCCACGCTAGCTGCTATAGGTTTTGCATTGAGGTGATACTTGAGGCTTGATGTGCTGCGGTGATATGCAAATTCCTTTTTGCATAATTTGCAAACAACCGTGCTCTTATTGACGCTTCCATCCGTCCGTTTTTTAAAACAAAATGTCCCATCCACGGGGCCAACCAAAGCGGTCTCATCAGCTTCTTCGTTCATGTTTGACTATTGTTCACTGTGGTTTGTTGTTGTCTGAAGTCATTAACGTTAGTTGGTGCTCCAGTATAATCGGTACCCCTGAAACTCATCCAGCGAGAAACGTTCCGCGGTGCAAAAATAAGTGCAATTAAAATGCTTTAATTTTTTTAACGCGTTAATTTTTCTGTAATTAATTAATCTTAATTAACACGTTAAAGTCCCGGCCCTACTAAAAACCTATTTTCTCACACGTTACGTTCGTTATGAACGTATCTCAAATACGTTTACTTTCTACATATCTTCTAGAAACGTATTTTCTCCCACGTTACGTTTCTTATTAACGTATCTTAAATACGTTTATTTTCTACATATCTTTGCCATTTATTGTCTTGCTTATAATAATGATAATAGTCATTTATAAATATCATTTTAGAGCACACATTTGAAATCAGTAGGCGAGGCTGTAATTTCGCCAGCTGTTACTCTCATGAGCGAGGCAGAAAATAATAGTTTTAACATGCCAAAAAGCTGCTGTGTCGTTTATTGCACCTCAAACATTAAAACAAATCGAGTTACGTGTTTCTGTACTTCCTCTAAGAAGAAAGGACAGTAACAGAAGATCTCTGTGACGCCAGATGTGGTGTTGTTAATGCGATATGATATCCGGAAAAAAAATCTGTTTAGGATGGCCGAAGACACTACACTACCCATAATCCCCAGCTATCGTTTGGGACTACAGTCCCGTTGACAAACCCCGTGATTAATCTTCAAGCTCTGGAATTGGATGTTGGAGTGGTAGCGCGCCAAGGTTATGCCGAGCGTCAAGCTCTTTGAAATGGAACGAAACCACGGCAGACTATTCAAAACTGGACTCGAACGCCCCCCCAGAACTACATATGCTGGCTATTGTGTTTCGCAACTCTATGGCACGTCTCTACTGGGAATTGTAGTTTTAAAAGACGTTTTCCCCCAAATTAGAAGTTGACAGTATTAAACTGTGTACAGCCCTGGAGGTTTAGGCGATAGGAAACACATTGGTGTGTACAAATTTAAAACATGTAATTACTAAATGGGTGAAAATCGCTTGTGTCCATAATGCGCAGCATTAATATATACCCACATGACAGCTCATTGTTACTTTGTAATTCTTCTACTCTACAATTCAGAGGTTAACCTGGTATTTTTACTCCACTACATTTATTTAGTTACTTTGCAGATTCTGATTAATGATGTGAAATATAAACAACCCTTAAAGCAGACTTTAGTTACACCTGAGTAAGATTCAGGGAAAGGTGATTGTCAAGTGCCAACAATCAGGAGAGATATTTGATAGTTGGTGCTTGAGAAGACTAAACATTTATCTGCAGATCTCAATAAAGTATACTAATTACTCGTTATTCTCTACTAAGAGTTAATTAAAAACTGTATATAATTGCTATTTTGCACATCCCTTTCAAGATTTCAAGATTTTCTAAGGTTTATTGACATATCATACACAACTACAGTGTAGTTATGCATTGAATGAAAAACTTGGGTCACAGATTCCTCAACAGTGCATTACAATACATCTACCAATATGTGTGTACCTCCACCATTAAAGGTGGGGTACGTAAGTTTCAGAAACCGGCTAGAGATACACTTTTGTTATATTCCATGGAATGCTCTTAACATCCCGATAGCAATGAATATCTTAAGTGCTTTGACAAAAATATCCATAAAAAAATGTCATCTATGGAACCCGTAATACTGTAAAAACTACAACCAATCCGTTTAGCCGGCCGCTAAATGGATTGGATTGCCGCCCTATCTGTCAGCCTTCCATCTCGTGCACGCACAAATGTATCTCGTGCCCTCATTGGGCGTGCCGTCATTGGGCGTGCATTGCAGCAGTACTTCAATGACTCGCCAACAACAGGCGGCCACTTTCACCATGGCAGAGTTAGGTTCAACATCGTCTACTGGTTGCAAAAGAAAAAATGAAACGGAGCAAATTAAGAACAAAAAGAAAGTGGAAACTAGGAGAAGTCAAACCAGAGTCAATATCCGAGTTGCTTTGGCTGTGTAGTATTGCTAACCTAGATGTGTTTAGCTTTGCCTGATATGTAACGTTACTGCAGCCTGCTCTCGCGGAGGAGGTGCTCTGTAAGGAAGTCTGAAGGAAGGGGCTGATTCTTTTTGGCTGTGTACTTTCAAATTTTAGTGCACTCGAGCCGGTTACTGAAACTTACCTACCCCACCTTTAAACTGTCAAATTCTGCACATTTCTTATTCTATCTACATACATAAGAGTATGATTAATGTGTATAATATCAGTTAAAGTAAGTGCTTCAACATAGTTAACATTGCAGGAAAGCAATATATTAGACGTTAAGTATTTTTTCAGGCTTAATATTTATCTGTAGATTGATACCCCCAAAGCTTTTTTCTTATTTGAAAGAAGACCTTAACCTAAAGTATTATTTAAGGTTTGAATAAAGGTTAATTAGTTTGTCTGTTTTGCACATCCTCCTATTAATATCTCCGTGCACTAAACTGTTTTATTGTAGAGATCAATTACAGTATCTTCTTGATTTTTTATATTCTATATTTCTATTGTTGACCTTCTACTTTCCCCCTATGAAAGCATATACTCTTAATATTTTTTTCATCAAATAACATTATTCAACAAAAATAACATTATTCAACAAAAATAATTCAATAACGTGCTTTAACCACTAGGCGGTGCACAATCAATCAATCAATCAATGTTTATTTATATAGCCCAATATCACAAATGTTACATTTGTCTCAGTGGACTTCACAGTTTGTACAGAATATCAGTATGACAATACGACACCCTCTGTCCTTAGACCCTCACATCGTACAAGGAAAAACTTCCAGAGAAAACCCAGTTTAAAGGGAAAAATGGGAGAAACCTCAGGGAGAGCAACAGAGGAGGGATCCCTCTCCCAGGACGGACAGACGTGCAATAGATGCCGTGTGTAAATTGAAAAGATAATACATTTGCAACATAGGTAGTCCAAATGTTTGGAAATGCATGTGTGTATAATAGGAAGATGAATCCATGAGTATATCCATCCAGGACTTATGATCCAGGACCACAGCCACGACTCAAGATCCAGGACTCGCAATCCATGACACAGGACCGCAGGATCATCCATGACTCCGGATCCCGGCGTATATAGACACCAAAAAGAAAGACATTTGGGGAAGCTGGGTTAATCGGAACATGAGAGTACACAGGTATAGACAGAGAGAAGGAAGAAGTAAGATGTCCCCCGACAAACTAAGCCTATATCAGCAAAACTAGGGGCTGAATCTAATCAGCCCTAACTATAAGCTTTATCAAAAAGGAAGGTCTTAAGCGCACTCTTAAAAACGGATAGGGTGTCTGCCGTCCGAACACAAACTGGAAGCTGATTCCACAAAAGTGGAGCTTGATAAGAAAAGGCTCTGGCTCCCATTGTACTTTTAGAGACTCTAGGAACAACCAACAACCCTGCATTCTTGGAACGCAATGCCCTAGTAGGACAATAGGGTATAATGAGTTCTTTAAGGTAAGATGGCGCCTGCCCATTAAGGGCTTTGTAGGCGAGAAGAAGAATTTTAAATTCTATCCTGTGTTCTATAGGGAGCCAGTGTAAGGCAGCCAGAACAGGAGTAATGTGGTCCCTTTTCCTAACTCTGGTTAGTACACGAGCTGCAGCATTTTGAATCAGCTGAAGCGATTTGACTGACTTCTTGGTACACCCTGATAATAAGGAGTTACAATAATCCAGCCTTGAAGTAACAAATGCATGGACTAGTTTCTCTGCATCGTTTTGAGGCAAGATATGCCTGATTTTCGCAATGTTACGTAGATGGAAGTAGGCGGTCCTTGAAATTGATTTTATGTGGGCGTTAAAGGATAAATCCTGATCAAATATAACACCAAGATTCCTTACAGTCTCACTGGAGGCCAAATTAATGCCATCCATAGTTAATATATCTTTAGATAATTTGTTTCGTAGATTCTTCGGGCCAAGTACAATAACTTCAGTTTTGGTCGTGTTTAACATCAAAAAATGTAAGGTCATTCACGTTTTTAAGTCCTTGAGGCAGTCTTGAATTTTATTTAGATGATTAATTTCATCAGGCTTGATTGATAAATATAGTTGAGTATCATCCGCATAACAATGAAAGTTTACAGAATGATTCCTTATAATATTGCCTAAAGGAAGCATATATAGGGTGAACAAAATAGGTCCAAGCACTGAGCCCTGTGGCACTCCATGGCTAACTTTGGTTTGCATGGAAGATTCATCGTTGACACGTACAAACTGAGAGCGTTCAGATAGATAGGACCTAAACCAGCCTAAAGCAGTTCCCTGTATGCCAACTAAGTGCTCTAGTCTTTGCAATAGGATATCATGGTCGATAGTATCAAATGCAGCACTAAGATCGAGCAAGACAAGAATAGAGACAAGTCCCTTGTCAGAGGCTATTAGAATGTCATTTGTGACTTTAACCAGAGCTGTCTCTGTGCTATGTTGTGTTCTAAAGCCAGACTGAAAATCTTCAAATAAATCATAGTTTTTTAAGTAATCACACAGCTGTTTTGCGACTGCTTTCTCAAGAATCTTTGAGAGGAACGGAAGATTAGAAATAGGTCTATAGTTGGCTAAAACCTCTGGATCGAGGTTGTGCTTTTTAAGAAGCGGTTTTATCACTGCTACTTTGAATGATTGTGGAACATAGCCTGATGATAAAGACATATTCATAATATTTAATAAAGAAGTGCTAATTAATGGAAAAACTTCTTTTAACAGCTTAGTTGGAATCGGGTCTAAGATACACGTTGATGGTTTAGAAGAGAGAATCATTGAATTTAATTGTTCAAGGTTTATGGCTGAAAAGCATTCTAGTTTACTATCTAGTGTAATATTAGAACTTACGTTTCCGGGAGCTGTTGATAACACTATACTGGTTAAAGGCAAGAGGTCATTGATTTTGTTTCTAAGAGTAACAATTTTATCGTTAAAAAAGCACATAAAATCATTACTACTGAGTGCTATGGGAATAGAAGGCTCAGTCGAGCTGTGGCTCTCTGTCAGCCTGGCTACAGTGCTGAAAAGAAATCTTGCATTATTCTTATTCTCATCTATTAATGAAGAGTAGTATGCTGCTCTGGCTTTACGCAGTGCTTTCTTATATTCATTGAGTGTAATTTGCCAAATTAAACGAGATTCTTCAAGTTTAGTGGAACGCCATATCCTTTCAAGTTGTCTCGACTTTTGCTATATTTTGCGGGTTTCGGCATTATGCCATGGAGCTAATCTATGTTGTTTTATTTTCTTCTTTTTCAAAGGAGCAACAGAGTCTAATTTTATTCGCAGCGCTGTAGCACTATCAACAACATGATCAATTTGGGGTGGTGTACATTTTGTATAAGTTTCCTCCCCTACATGCAGACATGCTATCGAGTTAAGTATTGGTGGAATCTCTTCCTTAAATTTGGCTATAGCACTAACAGATAGGTTTCTGCTGCAGGAGCTTTTGGCTAATGCTTTGTAGTCTAGTAACAGTACTTCAAAAGTTACTAAGAAATGGTCGGATAAAGCAGGATTATGCGGTTCGACTAATAGTTGCTCAATTTCAATACCATAAGTCAGAACAAGGTCAAGAGTGTGATTATAGCAGTGGGTTGGTTTATTTACACTCTGACAGAAACCAACAGAATCTAATATAGAGTTAAATGCAACAGTAAGGCTATTTTTATCATCGTCAACATGAATATTAAAGTCACCTTCGATAATTACTTTATCTGTTTTAAGTACCAAAGCTGATAAAAACTCAGAGAATTCTGATAAGAATTCTGAATAAGGACCTGGTGCACGGTACACTGTAACAAATAAGATTGGCTGCAAAGTTTTCCAGGTCGGATGCGTAAGACTGAAAATGAGGCTTTCAAAGGAGGTATAATTTAATTTTTGTTTAGTATTGATAAGTAAACTTGAGTCAAAGATTGCTGCAACTCCACCTCCTCGGCCCGTGCCTCGGGCAATATGAGTATTGATATGGCCGGGTGGAGTGGCCTCATTTATGCTGACATATTCTTCATGTCTCAACCAAGTTTCAGTGAGACAACATATATCAATATTATAATCTGATATTAAATCATTTACCAGTATTGCTTTAGATGCTAGAGATCTTATGTTTAAGAGACCACATTTAATCTTCCTGTTGTGTTGCACTGTAGTAGTTGTTACATTTACTTGTATTAGGTTATTATGTATGACACCTCTATTAGGTTTTACCTTAAATTGTCCTTGGGCAGACACACACACCGTTAATATTGGGTATTTTATTGGGTTCGGGATTCCTATGGATGACTGCCTAGGAGAGAGCGCAGAGAAGCGTGTAAGACTGCGACTCTGCCTCCTGGTCTCAACTCCAGTTTGTCATGGATTAAGTCCACAGAGCCCTGAAATGTTTGCCGAAATGAGATTTGCACCTTCCAAAGTAGGATGAATGCCGTCTCTCTTAATCAGACCAGGTTTTCCCCAGAAGGCTGTCCAATTATTCACGAAGCCCACATTGTTTGCTGGGCACCACCAAGACAACCAGCGCTGAAATGATGACATGCGGCTATACATGTCATCATTGATCAGATTGGGGAGGGGACCAGAGAAGATTACGGTGTCCGACATTGTTTTAGCATAACTACACACCGACGCCACATTAAGTTTGGTGCATTCTGATTGGCGTAAACGAACATCATTACCACCGACGTGAATAACAATCCTACTGTATTTACGTTTATTTTTAGCCAGCAGTCTAAGATGCGCCTCAACGTCGCCCGCTCTGGCCCCCAGAATGCATGTGACTGTGGACGCTTCGGTCTCTAAATTCACGTGTCTCATAATAGAGCTACCAATAACCAGAGTTGGCTTCTCAGCGGGTGTCTCGCTGAGTGGGGAATATCTGTTAGATACGTGAACGGGTTGGTGGGGACCTGCGGGTTTCGCGTTATGCCCCTTCTGAACAGTCACCCATTCTCCCTGCTGCTCGGGAGTTGCCGGGGGACGGCTAAGAGGAGCTACCTTTTGCCGGTCCGCACCGGCTAACATGGGCTTTAATGTAGCTGAGTTATTTTTCTAAGATGCGGAGCCGGGCTTCTATGGCTATGATTCCCGCCTCCAACCTAACAACTATACTACATTTAACACATGTATCGGTACCAGTAAAGGAGGTAGGGGAGTAACCAAACATGAGACAGTTAGAGCAGGAAATAGCACCTGAGGGTGGGGAAAGAGCCATGGCTAGCTATCAAGCTAAAGTAGCTACCGTTAGCAAACCCGAAAAGAGTGTAGGCAACTGTGGAGTTACAGTCGCTAAGAGAAGGAGAGTTTGTGAGTGCTTAAGCTGTAGTAACGTGTGATTACAACGTCAGGCAGTTGCCGTGATCAAGAGTTTTAAAACGATCGATTAAGTTAAGATAATAAGCTATCAGCAACAGAACAGGCACACGGGATACCCGGAGATGACAACAACAACCGGAAGTTACAACATGCTTACCGCAATAGTGGTCCGTGCACACAAGGTACACACAGCATCCTAATAATAACTTTGTATTAGTATATAACATCTGAAGATGTGTAGTTTTATTCATGTTTTTACATAATTTTACAGGATATTGCTATGCTATTTCTCATATTTTACTTCTACACATTAATATCTGATTTGTAAAACATCACAGACAGAAAGGCATATCCGTCATTTAGCTATTGAAATTGTGATTCCATAGATGTTTCTCCCATCACCCAAATCCCCTGACTATTCTCTCAACTCAGTATTTACATTCTTATATTAAAAGAAAATCAGTAATATCTTTAAAAACTACAAGTCCTTTTCTATCAGCTGTGCACCGTTATGGTGTAAATATAACCTATCCACTAATTGGATCAAATATAAAAGTCAGCCGCATTACTATTGATACTGCAAGGAGATGTATTTTGTGAAAAGAAATGCAAGATATTGTTTAATTGTTGATATATTTATGATCCACGTCACATATTCAGTTTTGGCGGCAGTTCTTCAAGTTTGTCCAGAAGTCTTCTCATCAGGGCTCTATAGAGTGGTGAAGTCCCTCCCCTTCCGGTGGACCTCCATGGGACCTTATATCGGAAAAATAATGTATTGAAGTCAATGGGGAGAGAAAGATTATCTTTCGATCCCGTTTGAATTGTGCAACGAATTACACATATGATGTTTGTCAATTTAAAAGATAATTTTGCAAGTAAAAAAAATTAAAATGTGTCGTAAAACTGTGAAGTTACACATTTCTTTGTGTGAAGCGCTCAATGAACTACAACTCTGGTCTTGCACACGTCACCAACACCAAGATGGCCGTCACGCATAGCCGCGGGAAGTCATTTTGCTCAGGGGGGACCTGAAGTCCCCCCAAAAGTGAGGAGGGGACCGCTTAAAAGAAGAAGAAAAAAGGCGGTGCCCGGCTGTCAGTGATACGAGCCGCATAAATTGTTTGTTAAAGGCGAGACACGGCAGGCAAAAACATCGTTTTTCATGCACTGGTCAATTTTGAGATGTTGTGCTATTTTGATTCCATAACATGTTTTCTTTCAGGCTTTTGGAAGGAAAACGTACAAAATACACATTTAAGTGTTCATTTGACTATAGTTTGTCTATTTCCGTCTGTTTATTTCTCCTAAATTCAGCAAAAGTTAGCATTCTAACATTCTTCACGGAGTGCGTCGAGGCGCAAGCTGTCATCCAAAGAACAGGAGGGTTTAGTTAGCGCCACACTGCAATCTTTAAAGGTCGTTTTCTCAAAATGGGTTTTTTCTCCTACTCTTGAGTCCGAAATGTCCACTTCAGTTGCACTTACATACACCAAACCTTCCAGTTATATTCCTATCAATATTATGAAGGCAAGAAGGGTTTGTTCATATGTCATTCATAGCCTGAATTATATAAGATTGTATACCTAGAAACATGGCGAAAATTGATATTTTAGGGCTGTTGACAGTATTTTCTGATTTATGGAGTGATAAAAAGAGATATCCAAAATCCCTTCAGCAAAAAGCCTTGGATGATAATATGACTACAAAATGAAACGAGAATGTTTAACCTGGCTTTACCCAAAGTTCAGATTTCGGTTCCTGAAATGTGTTAAAAATATGCGCAAATTTTATGAGATAATGGCTCATTTGCATATTCAGAAAACTTGTAATACAAGAAACAATTGCCTTGTTGTAGGTAATTAACTGGAGACATTTCTAGCTGATATCTTTAAGTTAAAAAAAATTACCCTATTTACCTGGGGTGTCTCGCCTTAACTCTTAGGCTTAATAAACCATTATAGACCTACATCACTTAGCAACAGCTGCACATGCCCACATGCTAACTATGGGCCTTACAAACCTACATAACATTACAAATAGTCCGAAAATACTATTTACAATATTAATAAAACTATGAATTCAATTTTAACTGATTGACAAGGTAAGACACTGCACAGTGGCAGCAGCATTAAAGGAAAAATAGCGTCTTACCTTGTGTTGGGGCTTCACAAAACTCCAAATGTAGCCTTGGGTGGCACTAATGAAGACCCTCATTAGAGCAGATACATCCACATTGTCCAAAATGTTACTATGGACATGCATCAAAGTCAGATGTGTCAGTCTCTTCTGTGTCATGTTACTCTAATTGTAGAGGTGGTGGGCTGAGGAGTAGCTGGTGGTCCACTCTTTTTATTGGGTTGTTTGTTGGAGAAAAAAAATCCAAAATCCTTTTTTGCGCCATTCTAGAAAGTTGTCACTCTGCAGTGTGTGTGTCACGTCAATTACGTCACTCTCCCGCGACCTACGACCTAGATGACTCGGATTTTATTTATTTGGAAAATAAATTCAAGCCACCTGACTGATGCAAATATGTACTATGACTATTATGCTACTTTATACAGCACATTTTATTTTAAGTAAAATCATAACTATTTTATGTAGTTTAATCATTGTTATTTAGGTGGTCACTCAGTTTTTCAAATGTACACCACTCGCCAACAGGGGGTGCTGCAGCACCCCAGCACCCCTACTTCCCGCGGCTATGCCGTCACGTGGTACATTTCACCTCTTTCTTTCAGAATGAGGCGAAAAGTATTAAAAGAGGTGAAAATCACTACAAGTCTGGGCATGTTGAGAGCTGTACATACGAAAAAGGGGAGTTAGTCGGTTCCGTAAGAGCCAGCATGCGGGACCGGCTTTACAAGATTTCGGTGAGTAACACGAGTGTAATGTGTAACGTTAATGTCAGCTAGCTAACATTAGCTAACAAGGTACACTCTCGTGTTTTGTTTTAGTTGAAAACGAACAAGAGGTACTATTACTGGTATGATAACAACCTGGTACAAAGCACACAGGCATCTTGTTAAAGTAAGTAAGTACAGTAAGTAAATGTATTTTTAGCTATCTGGAGGGAATACATCAGTTATGACAGCACTTACGCGACTCTGGGATTTGTAGTCTTTCTAGTTGCGTATTTTTCATAGTCTTATATTTCAACA
Source organism: Notothenia rossii (assembly GCF_949606895.1). Taxonomy (NCBI): domain Eukaryota; kingdom Metazoa; phylum Chordata; class Actinopteri; order Perciformes; family Nototheniidae; genus Notothenia; species Notothenia rossii. The sequence continues at coordinate 26,537,760 of NC_136906.1, forward strand.
GTTTTAAGACAAACTTTGACATTTTTTGACATGGAATTTTTTTTTAAAGATTGACAAACAACATATGTGTAATTCATGGCACAATTCAAACGGGATCAAAAGACAAGTTTTCTCTCTCCATTGACTTCAATGTATTATTTTTTCTGAATAAGGTCCCATGATGCGGAAGTAAGTGGGCGTGACTTCGCCACTCTATAAACAAAGAACTACGGCAGATGTGTAATATTTAATGCAGCCAAACCGTGTATTACAATGCCGTTATGTGATGACTTCCAAAGAGAAAAGCAAGCACACTCGGAATAAAGTATTGTTTTATTTTTTTTAAATGTTTTCAAATATCATATCGCATTAACATCATATCCCAACATGCATTGCGGCTAAAACATCCAATCAACGAGCTCCAAGCTGAGGATCTTTGGTAATCTGTTCAGTGGGTTTGTGGCATGGTTTGTGGTGTATATCGCTCGAAATGTCCCTTATAGGCCTACGTCTGTTTCCGGTGACTTTATTTACGGCTAAAAAGCATGCTAAAAAGCCCAAGATTATAAAATTAAACGAATAAATAAAAACAAGGATAATTGTGTGTTATTGTTGAGTAAATAACCGTGTGTTATTTAGAAAAGAATAACAAATTAGAAGGAAACAAAGATTTTCAAAAATACAGATTTCAGTATTTTGAGGCTCTGAGCCCCACTTCTTCTCCTCACAGACGGGAAAAAAAGTCAGACATTATACAATTTAAAATAAAAACAAATAAATAAAAAGGTAAAACACTGGCATGTAATTTACGTTAGAATAAATAGAATGGTTTTGAATAATAGATGAGAGTAAAATCTACGTCACTTTACAGCCCCGCCCACTTTTGGGGAAACCAACGCTGTCATTTGAACGGCGATCAAGCCGGAAGCCACAGAGATTTTCTGTTACTGTCCTTTCTTCTTAGAGGAAGTAGCATACAGAAACACGTAACTCTGGATTTGTTTTAATGTTTGAGGTGCAATAAACGACACAGCAGCTTTTTGACATGTTAAAACTATTATTTTCTGCCTCGCTCATGAGAGTAACAGCTGGCGAAATTACAGATCGCCTACTGATTTCAAATGTGTGTTCTAAAATGATATTTATAAATGACTATTATCATTATTACAAGCAAGACAATAAATGGAAAAGATATGTAGAAAATAAACGTATTTGAGATCGTTCATAACGAACGTAACGTGTGAGAAAATACGTTTTTAGCTAAACGTAATTGAGAATGCAATTTAGTTCTGTGGGAACATAATTTTTAGGAGACAGGGTTGGTGTGAGAGAGAGAGTGTGATTAAAATAGCCCAAATGCTTTTACAATAAATAAACATTGAATGTGTTTAATTGAATAGGAAAGGGGTTTAACGTTAGTGGCAGGTTTTGTGTGTGAGAGAGAATAAATAAGACAGCCCAATATAAAAAAAAAAATCTATTATGTTCCGCAACTTTCCGCATATTTCGCAACTTCCCGCCATTTCACCGCATAAAATCACATAAAAACCCTGCATGTTTAATCGCATAATCAAAGATTTTATCCCACATAATCAAGGACTTTTGCCCGCGTTTCTCTGGATGGTCTAATTATATTGTTTAAACGGCATCATGTTGAGCTGACAGGCGACACAGAGGTCCACAGTGTACCCCCCCACCCCCCCCCGATCGATCTCCGTCTCCCAGATCAAGGCCATCTAGTCGATCACAGTTTAACAGATCACACGTCTCCAAAACGAACAAGCGCAGATAGAATACCTTCTCATCCTTTCCAAACATCCTACAATTAAACTACATTAATAAAGGTCAAAGGTAACAGTTAAAATACTGTCAATGTTACGAAAACAATCTATTACACATATCTTAAAGGTGGTAAAAAGGGAGGTGACAAAAGGGAATGGCATTATCCTGCTCAGCATGCATGCATGCACTTTCAGTCATTTTAGGATTCGTGGGACATTCAATACATCAATTGTGTTTTTTATCTCTAAAAGGATTACCAACATCATCAGCACATTCCATTAATCCCAATGAATTAATTGCCTTCACTTTTTGGGGGGTTTTGGCACCACTGCAGCAGATGGTTTTGTAATCTGACCTGAGATTAATACAATGGGAACACAGATAATCTCCTCACATTCATTGTGGTGGAGCATCGCACACAACGCAGGGATTCAACATAGCCCCCCCGGACCCCCCAAGTCCAGCCGATTCATCTGCCTTTTAATGCCTCTGCCATGATATCTATTTAGATCAAGACCCATGATTTATTTATTCTTCCTAAGGTTATGGCACTCCACTATAGTTTAACTTTTACGTTCAAACAACAAATACTTAAAGTTACTCACGTAGTTGTCATCATCATTAAATTATTTACTTACATACAGTTGTCCTCGGAAATGACTCATTGATTTTCTCACAAAATGTCATTAAGCTTAAGGATGAGGGGCTTGCAGTTTCAGCAAAATTGCTGCAAAAGGCATAATAGGCCTCCCAGATGTTGACCCCTAAAGTGTTTGTTACCTGTTGTGTTTAATCCTTTGCTTATACCTCCTTCAAATAGGTGGCATAGTGTGATTGGTTATCCCTTTAATCTTCAAGACAGCTGTCAGGATTTACTAGTGATAACCATAAGCCTATTTGGCACCTTGAGAGGGCTGCTAGGGTGAACACTGTATGAGGCAGAGTGATTCCAAATAAATGCTGAGAGGTTTTGACCCAAAACACAGGAGGACAATAATACATTTGTGAAGTCTGTTTGCAGGATGGGGAATACTAAGAGCAGCGCGTTGTCAAAAGAGCTCCTGGAGGAACTGAAATCCAACACTAAATACTCAGAGACCGAGCTCTGCACCTGGTACCAGACCTTCCTGAAGGAGTGCCCCGGCGGGAAGATCAGCAAGCAGCAGTTTGAAGGCATCTACGCCAGCTTCTTCCCCAATGCAGACCCATCGAAATACGCACAGCACGTTTTCAGGAGTTTCGACACCAACGCAGACGGCACTTTGGACTTTAAAGAGTACATTGTTGCTCTGCATCTCACATCAGGGGGGAAGACGCTGCAGAAGCTGGAATGGGCCTTTGCTCTGTACGACGTCGACGGGAACGGAAACATCAACAAAAGTGAAATCCTGGAGATTGTTAGGGTATATATACCTTCTTCTTTCATTGTGATGGTGTAACAAAATTGTTTTGAAGTACATTTTATTTTATCCCTGAGTCTATTTTCAAAAGCCAGCTACATCTTTCACGCATAAATGTTGTTGAAAAGATTATATATTGGTATATTTGTTTTCTGTTGGCAGATCATTTATCACCCTATGTATTGCCATTAACACCTTTAATCTCTTGATGAATCCATAATGTTGAGGACTTGGTTTCTTAGTTTTAAATCCTTATTTTAGTGTAATTGTTTAATTGCCATACTTTTTAAATTTGCTGTTGAATAAAGACCAACAGCCAAAAAATAACAAAATAATAAATTCACAGTTACATAAAGCAAAGACAAGCAGTAGGACGTCATATTTGAAAAGCTGAAACAAGCAAATGTTTGATGAATTATTGATTTTCAAAATATTTCAGCACTAATCCATTCTAAAGAACACAGGTTAAAAATATTATTTGGTGATGAAATTGAGCATGCACGATTAAAAACTTGTAATTGAATGACTCTCATGCAGTCAATATTCAACATGATTCCTGCTGAAGACCAGAAGGTCCTCCCCGAGGATGAAGACTCACCAGAAAAGAGGGCGGACAAGATCTGGCAATTCTTTGGGAAGAAAGAAAATGGTAACAATTCTTTAGCTTCCTTTAACATTTTTTGTTATACAATGAAACACATCCACGCTTTGCTGCGGTTCTATTTGTACTGTTTTTCGTCTTTTTCCAGATAAAATCTCAGAAGGAGAATTCATTCACGGTGTGATGGACAACAAAGATATCCTGCGATTGATACAATATGATGAGCCTCAGAAGATTAAAGACAAGCTGGCGGAGAAAAAGCAATAATATATAATTGTTTAAAGCGCCCTCATGTGATTTTAAGTTTTTTCTTTTTCTGTTTACATTTAACATGATATGAATGCTTGCCTGCTTCTGTTACTCACTGTCTCTCCCTCTGCGTCTCTCACTGTTTTAGTTTTTATTATTTCATTAATTTATTTGGTCTTTACCAGCCTGGTAGTGTTGCATTTCATATTTTGAACCAGGAAGAAATTAAATAATTGTATTTAATACCAAACAACAGAAGCTAAACACCTGTTGAAATGGCCATTTATGCCATGGGTTTCTAAACTTTGTGCAGTTAAAACTGTGGATTTGTGATAAACATGCACTCACTAATATTGATACACTGTCTCTCACAAAGCCAAAATGCAGTAACTTACAATTACAAGATCATACCATTGACTCTATCATTTTTGGGACAACGTCATGAAAAGAACTAAAGAAAATTACACTTAATAGGCCTAAATGGCTAGCTAGCAGTTTAGCAGCAACTGCCGCCCCCGCAACTCCCTGCTTTACGCACTTTAGTAGATGAGTTTGTTATACCACATCATTCATACACCAGCTTTATCTTAACTGAAATGTAGGGTAAACGGGTTTACCAGTTACCAAGCTAGTTTGACTAAATGCCACTGCTAGCTAGCGGACTAGCAATGCGTTCCATCAGTCAGAAGAAGCTAGAGCCTCTGACTGGTGGAAAACATGTGATTTCATGTTGTTAAGCTACATTTAAAATACCACTTTTGTGTAAAATTAAACATGAATGTATTACTAAAATTGAAAAGCAAGCAAAGTTAAAACAAAAGCATTTAATGGAGAGAAGAAAATAACACCAATAAACTAGTCAAGCTAAATGCTAATTAGCTAAGCTAGAAGTTACTGTTGGTAAACTACTGGTTAAACTCAACTTTAGTTAAATCTTATTCTTGTTTATTTCAATACGAGTTAGTTATCATCAAAAAAAAGAAACAAGTGAAATAAAAAGCAGAAAAACATCAAATAACAAATGTAAGTAGGCTTCTGTGGTTTCCCTTTGCCTTAGAAATTGGACAATGACAGTTGTCAGGAATCAGCATAAAAGGGATACAATTTCACAACTCTTTTAGGCTAACTGTTTCCCACTTTGACTACATTTTCACTTCACCGTTGCTGCTCTGTAAGGTATGGGCCTCTGTATATCCTGAGTTGACCTCCATGCCAGCCAATTTACTCTCTCATGTCTGGCAGTGTAACAGAGCTTGGATTCATTCATTAGTTTGATGGCAAGAAAAGCCAGGGCAAGAGCTCCTTATGAGAGGAATTAGGCTCAGGTTAACAATCTGCCGGTGTCAGCCAATCCTATTAGGAGCTGAAGGTCAGTTGAGACTAACAACCTCCTTACTTTAAGTGTGTAATGTGGGTGAAGAATACATCGCTGGTTATCATTTTACTTTAGTATACATATGTAAAGAAAATGGATATCTCAGTGAAAGAGATTAGACAATATATTCTGATGCGGATTACGTTCATCCTGGAATGTGCTATGAGAACAGCTTTTATAAAAATTGGCCTATCAGATAGATGGATTATCATGAATAACAAGAATAGAATAACAATTCCTCTGCTATCTTTTATTACGTAGTTTATGTTTCGTGTAATTTTTGTAGCATATTTTTTACTTAAAGTGGAGTTTTCTAATGCTTTGTGTGTATCTGAAGCCCACAAACGGTTGAATGCATGTCACTGTTGAATAAACATTTGAAAAACTGACTTTTAAGGGACTGTGTGTAAAGTATTCGGGGCAGGGGACAGAAAGTGGGAGGATAATGTATGTATTTTTTTAGAGTCCTTAATTATAAACATATAATGTTAATCAAGTTAAAAGTCGGGAGACATTCACGAACACCTTGTAGAACTTGATGCTTGCTTTTAAATCTCCTTTCAGATAGCTGCAGCTATTTCACCTCTTTTAAAAACATCTTCCCCTGTTCTGGAAGAACAAAGTGATATAGAACCCAGTAACACCTACTGGTGTTGGTGACGCATATTGGTTCACGGAGAGAGGATTGTCGTAGTACATCCGACTTGTCGAGCTTGCAAAAGTATAAAACTAAAGATTAGTCTTAAAATCTTGCTTTCACCCCGCCACCTAATAATAAAAGGTGTCATATTATGATGACAAACACATATATTGACACATGTATATATTTTAGTAAGCTTCGTTGTAGCTACAGTACTTTCTCGTATCTACTGTACTTACAGTACAACAGCTGGGTCAGGCTATCATGCATGTAGTCTGCATCAGAAATTAAATCAACAAAAGTGTGTAATTAATAACAACAGAATAGGACAAAAACATATTTGTCATACATATTTCTTTTAGAAATGTGGTCCTGTTAAGGACACCCATAGCATGTAAAATATGGATGTAATATATGTGATGCTATATGAAGAACACCCACCTGTCACCCAATGTGTCTATGCTATTGTGAAGCCACATTTGTAAGCCTTCATTCAATCAAAACGGATGAGTAATTTTACAATTCACCCTACTTACAGAATAGGGACATTATTTTACCTTTTGTTTGTAGCCTTTATTTAACCAGGTGAAAGCCCCTTGAGATCAAAAGATCTCTTTTTCAAGGGTGACCTGCAGGTCGACTTTTAAAAGTCGACTGCAGTTTTTGGCCCTTCCGCGTAGGCTTCATCGAGGTTACTGCTTAGAGACACATTTTCTATAGTTCCTAGTTTAAAAAAAGTTGCATTCAAATAATTTTAGTATACAATTTGAGTGCATAAAGTAGATCATTTTCATCAGGAATACAGTGGTTTGCATAAGAGAAGCCTAGCTTTGCATCATCTTGTTCCAAAGCCTGTATTGGCTTTGGTTAATACCTGGCAGAATGCAAACTTCACCGTTGTCATCCACCTGTCTTACTCTCCCTTCCAATCTTTACTGGATTGGATCCAACGGCATTTGGTGAGCTGACCTTAAGGTCAAAAGGCACAACTGATGAAACCATGAAAAATGATTCTACCTCAAATGACATTTACATAATAACACACCGTGATATTACATTTTCGAAGAGGGGATTTATTTTGGACAATGCATTCCACAGTACACCGTCTGGACAGAGGTCACCTATGATCAAACATTCATAAATCAACAGGAACATCGGATTTGAATGCACGTTATGGAAATGTTAATCACACAGAGGCAGTAAACTCAACCGTTACGTCATCATGAAACTGTTGAACATTTAATTGGAACATAATAACTTGTTACACTTAGTGTACAACATTGACACACACTGATAAAACCTCTACAATAGATGTGCTATTTAAACCTGCGCATGAAGCCTTTTGGGTTTAAGACAAAGTAACCATGACTTTCCTTCATTTATGGAAAAAAAAATGAATGCACTAAGGCAGTGGTTCCCAAACTTTTTCTGTCAGGCCCCCCTTTTGGAGAAAAAAAAAAGTCGGGCCCCCCCAACACAAGTCAGGCTCAATGGCGGCGCCAGATATTTATTTTGGGGGTGCTGTGGGATGCTTGTTTCATAGAGGGTGCTCAAACATTTAGGGTTTCCCATTAATGTACCGGTCGCTACAATGGAATTTTCTACTGCAACAATCCCCACGCATGTACCCGCAACTGTTACAATGAAGGCTCGATAATCAGCTTGCATAGGTGTAAGCAGGGGTAAAGTGCTATTTTTATAGGTGGTGTGTGGACCTCACATAGGGGGGTCCGGGGGCAAGCTCCCCTGGGAAGATTTATTTTTAAATATTGAAGTTAAATGCATCAATCTGGTGCACTTTGAAAGCAAAATGAAGAGATCTATGGATACCTCTCTCAACACCCATATGAAACAGAACTGTAAACAAATGTACTTTTTCTTTATGAATATTTTACAAATCACCCTTTTAAACTTTATTCTTTTTTTACTGTCATAGTATTTCATACCTGTCTTTCATTTATTCTCTTATTTTTTTATAACTATAATGATCATATAAACGTGTGCCTCGGAAATAATTGTTTACATTAATGGTGACCAAAACATTTGAGACCCAATGAGATAACACTGAGAGAGTCCTTTAGCTCACTGAGTCTCTCAGTCTGACAGGAGAGGACTCTCCTCCACTTTGTTGTTGAAAACACTCCTTATATCCGTTAGCGTAGCTCGCTAGCACCAGAAGCTAACAACAACGATCTCCGGTACCGGTGCGCTCTCTCTCTCTCGCTCGCGCACGCACACAAAATGTCTCGTTTCACACATACACAGAGCCGAGCTTTAATGAAACACAGAGACCCAGACGTAATAGTACTGTATCATATTATTTTTGAGTCAATAATTTTTCAAATTATTATTTTTTCTTTTTTTTTTTACAACCATTTTTCCTCCTGGTACCCCCCCCCCCCCCCCCCATGCCTCTGCGCCCCACACTTTGGCAACCACTGCACTAAGGCATTCATAATGGTGATGGTGATAAGGCAGGTAAGCATTTATATATATTCATTTTTTTAATAGCATATATTTTTATTGTGCCTGGCAGCTGGATTAGAATTAGGACTTGCATCTTAATTTGAATAGCTCCATGCTTTTGAGATATTAAAATAATTATCCAAATAAATTCAGAGCAGATAGACAACAACAATCTAGAGACGAAGACAGACACACATGTAAACACAGACACATACTGTTCATGCAGTCTCTGATTAAATGGGTTTTCATTTAGGATAATCTGTATCACAAATCCACTAACCTGTTTCCTCTATTGACTGAAAGTGTATTAGGTCTATTGTAGGTTAACAAATAGTTTAACAGTGACTTGGAGGAGGGTTATATTCACAGACAAAATCAATATATACATTTAAATTGAACACCAACAAGAAACAACCTGGATATTTTCTGAGATATATGTTTTACATTTTGGAGTAAAACCCGAAAATGTAGGAGAACATGTTTTCTCTAACATTAATAAATGATACTTTTGCGAGAAAACATTTAAAAGGTATTCCCGTAAATGTGTGAAATAAAATCTCATATTGCTTATAAATGTATTATGTTTTTGAGATATGAGAGAAATACAATTGAATAATTCTCTGAGATAATAAGGTTATAACAAGAATAAGAAGAATATATATATTATAAGATTATATATAATCAGATAAAAGTAACTTTATGATCTCATATCCAAGTTGCTGCCAGACAATTTAAATTCTAAAATTCAGATTTTTTTCTCTGAAAATACCCTCCATTCAAGCTGCAAAATAATAATATTTTTTGTTTACCTACAAGGGCCTTAACACACTGTCTTTTTTTACAGAGGGGTTATTTAATTGATCTTTGCTATTTGTCATCAACCACCATCATAGATAATCTCTGTACATTTACCAAAAATAAAACAAACAACATTGTACAAACACCTCACTGGCCTCAAAGCTCATTTGGGCCTGTTAAACATCTGACAGCAAAATACATCTAACCTTTATGTACAAATGTACACTGATGCAGTACAATATGTCAAGGACATTGCAGGTATATAACCGTTAGGCACTAAAAGGTGTTTCAGTGTAACTTGGACCACCTTTTTCCTCCGGACTGATCCATAATAGACCCTGGCCTAAATCTGTGTTTTAAAATTAAAGCATAATCCAAACCACATTCCTAAATAATGTATGTGTGTGGAGTTTTATTCTTAAAACAGTTGAGGTTACTGGATATTAACGCTGTACACGTAAAAGTCTTGTTTTTTTGTGTGGGAGAAAGCTCCTAAATGTACAAGATGCAGAATACCTTGCGTTAATTCAATGAACTATACCAAAAAACTACCATCATGGTTCAACAAATTGTGCAGCTCTCCATATACAGAAAAAGCAAGATATTCCAAACATGCATTTCCACCAAAATGAACCAGCAAAATATGAAAATATATCATATTCAGTCCAAGATCTCAATGTGCTTCAAAATCCGTATCTAAAATAAAGTTAATATCGATAATCAGACTTTTTTTTTTTAAAGTTTGGTTTACTCGAACTGTGAAAAATATAGATTGAAGCTAAACTGAACAATTTAAAATACATATCATTTTTTTTTTATAGTATCCACTTAACAACAGGTAAACAGCAGAATATGTTAAATGGCATTCAATAAGCTAATGTTGATTATGAGAGGGTTACAATTTAGAAGGAACATGCCGGCACTTTGACCCAGTGGCGTTACCTGCCTGCGATAAACCTTCCTCCTGTTATTCTCGTCACAGAGAGGATGAGCAGACCTCAGTAGTCTGCACATGCACTGTCCCTGGATCAGTGTTATCAGAAGTGTTAAAATACTGAAGCTCAGGATGGTTTATATGTCCATATCCACGGGTCGGACTTCTCCTGTGTTGTTCTCCTTCACCCACAGCTCTCTGTCTCTGCCGGGGTCCACGTTCTGCAGCAGCTTGTCCACCGGCTCCACCGTCTGCAGAGACATGAGCCCATAAAACAGCAGCATTTAGTGTCATCACCTCATGTGAATACTTGAGTTTGTTCATCCAACACTTTGGATCAGAGCCAGAGCTTTCAACAACTACTTGGAATAAAATCAGGTATGTTTTTAAAGGAATATTTTTATTTCGGAAATACCGGTACTCATAGCAAGTAACAACAATTTTATCTCATCAGACAGCTCTTTATTTAGACAATATATGTATAGAAACTTCATCAGGATAAAGTCTTTTAATGTCATGTGGGGAAAAGCTTTTAGAGGTTTAAAAAGCATTTTGATGCGATAACATTCTTCATCTTTTTGTAGCTTCCCATTAGTATTTATTGTGGGTAAAAATGCGAACATTTAATGTGTCACAATAATCAAGTTTTAGTCTCAAAATATACAAAGGGTCTCTGTGATGAGGTTAAATCACTGTTTTTGTTAATGGAGTCTGGTGGCTTTGAAGAGAGCATAGACAGTGGTTTGCTGTTAGGAAGGGCTGTCTGACAGCAAGGTAAGCATTGTGTTTAGGTGTCAAAAAATTATTTTGTGGATGCCTCAGGTCCACATCATTACATTTCTTGTGACATTCATTATTTGATCATTTGTTATTTTCCACCACTGGATACAATTATGATATCTGCACATTAAATATAAGGCTAATGCAGCAGCGAGCTTAGCATAGCAAACGAAAGAAGAAAAGGTGGAAAGAAGAAGAAGATAAAGAAGAAGTAGACATGCTTATTCATCTCTCCTGGGGGAATTCACAGAACAATAGTGAGGGAGGATGGGGACTTCGGTGACTGATTTACTATATATATGATCATTCTGTACTATACAGTACATACACAGCCTATTCCGTATTCTTTTTCATTTTTTCTGGTCAAATATTAGCTCACAGCCTCTCTGTGGCCATCAATGGTTGCATTCACCAGTGTACTATTTTATATTTCGAATATTTTTTATCAATCAAATTATTTTCTGTATTTGAGGAATACTCAATTGGACATCAAGGTTTACAGTCATTTTTTCTTCCATTATTGATCAAATTATCAGCTGAGAAAAATGATGAGCTGCACCAGTGATGTCAACTGGCTTTGACATGATTTCACGTGCCACTTGGTGTGAGAGTGGATGTTTGACAGAAGGCGCCCTGCGGTCCATGTCTCCCCTGTCAGCCTTTCATCCAACACTCTGAGCCTCAGAGAAACCCACCGAGACGCTGTGCTCATCTATTCAGGAGGTGAAGAGTAAACCCTGTAAATCTAGCGTGACGTATTCTGTCAGCACTGCGGGAATAGCACGGGTGATTCTCAGTGCGAAGCTGAAGAGACAAAACCCTCACAGGTGATACAAACACTAGAGATAAACCTGAATGAGCATTTCTTCATAAAACATACACCCTGATTTTTGTGCTAGTCAGGATGGAAAACAATCTCATATTATGAAAGGGGGCTCACACTCTGGTTGAACATGTCCGTCTCGTGCCTCAGAGTAGTGTACTGGCGTAAATGCTGCTGGATCCACTCGATCCGCTCCACCTCCAGCTTCTCCAGCTCCTGAAGAGGAACAATTTTCACATTTAGTAACAGAGGAAAACTGATTACCCTGGTGTTAATTTTAGATTGGATTTACTTCCTTATTGTTTGTCCCAGCTGCTGTTAGTGTACACATAATAATTACAAAAGCAAAAATGTTCCCCCTTCAAATATTCCTTCTTAACGAAACACCTTAATGCTATGCAATATAACGTCCATTGTAGATCAAAAACAACAATTTAAAGTATATTGGGGTCAAAATGACCAGGATTTTTTCAATTTTATATGAAAAACAGGAGGTGTTCATATCTCACAGTAGTTTTGCACTCATATCTATACTTTTTATTACAATTTTTACATTTACATTTTGGTTATTTGTTTTATTTTTCAAAAAGTAATTCCTAACCTTTTGCCATGTTACCACATTACTGTAAATACAAAGAGCTGAACCAGGTAAACTAACTGTTTGTTTGAATGGAGTCTGGTGGCTTTGAAGAGAGCCACTTGATTTGTATAAAGGCATAAAAAGCATTGTTTTAAACTTTCATTTTAGTTTAAAAACAACAACAGAAAAGTTGATTAAAGTTTCAAATTAGCAGGATTAAGGTGGTTCATTAAGGGGAAAAATATCTCTCATTCTGGGTTTCTCAGTGATTCTCGTAAGGTACATTTTTTAAGATGCAGATTTCTATTCTCTCCAAGGGAAGATCTTACCATGCTGGTGGTGACCATTTCCTCAAACCACTTGCACTGGGTTTGGTTGTAGAGATCCACGCAGCGCATCAGGTCGTCTCCTGGAGAACACACACAGAGGTCAGAGGTCAACAGAGAGCTGAGAGTCCACAGATATACAACGATCCACATATCATGTTCAACATTTGTATTGTTTTAATGGTAAGTGTTTTACATACATAGGATGTTTCTGGATAAATATTAATGTTGCATTTTTCTGCTGTAGATCACAAAAACATAAAATGGAAATACAGAAGTTCAGTACAGGTACTCCAAATGTGTACTTATGTAAAGCATCAACTGTACATTTCAACAAACATGTTATCATCTTTTTTTTGCTTTCATGTATGTTGTTGTTATGTGTGTGATTATTATTTTAATACATAGTAGTAGCATTAATAATCAGTGCTACAAATGCAAAACCTTTAAGGACCAGCAGAGGGCACTCAGATTTCACGCTTCATTGATTCAAAGATGAATAATTTGATGTGAACTGTTATCATGGCTGTCTTTAAAGTATAAACCAAGCTATAAAGACTAGTGGATTGCTTTTTCACATATCATGTCTCTTAGTTCTTAAAAAAAGAAAACGATATTCCATAACATTTAAGCTCTGTATATCCTGAAACCTGAAGAAGAGGTATAAGAACAGAAGCTTGCCTGAGGCATATTAGTATTCTCTCAGTGAAGGACAGCAGCACTGATCACCAACACAGAGCCGATATGATTTAACTGTAACTGCGGACGCTATTGATTACTGCTGTGGTCTGTGACTAACCTACTGAGATGAGGAGAGAAGGAGGAAATTATACATTCTGATGACGCCTGAGTAGAACAATTACAAAATGGACTCTTCTTATTAAAATGTCAAAGAATATTTCTGGTAGGACCGTAGGACGTGTCTTTGGATGTGCTTGTTGTACTAGTCGCTCCAAATTTAAACCAGTACAATTATACAAAACAAAATTGCCTTCACATATTTATATCCATCACATGCAAAGAATGATTAGAGAAGCATCACATCTATTCTGTAAATCGCCAGTAATAAAAGCATCAGTTGTTAGGGATAATTGCACCGCTTGTGATTTTGTTCATAAATGTCGCCACATCCAGTTTGCATTGGGTTTACCCGATCGACAAAAGATAGGGGCTTCCTACAGCTTAAGGCAAACTAGATGTAAGACTTGAAGACTTTATGAAATTCACTTACTAACATTTGAGAAATCAAATGAAATGTTCTGCTATCCAGAGTCAGGTGATGTTAATGCTACAGACATTTAGCAGATTATTTTTAAATAAAGCAATGTCAACAAAAATAATCACTGAATCATATTTGATCATTTTTAGGACTTTTGAAAGATTTATTTAAAACATATTTATACCAATTAAAACCTTATTTTTAGATGAATCCATTCTATGCCTTTAAAGTGGCCCTATAATTCTCATTTTTAGGTTCATTTTGTGCCTCTACTGGAACATGTCTCCATGCTCTAATGTTCAAAAAGCTCTTTCTTTTTCTCATACTGCCTGTGCTGCAGCACCTCTTTTCACCCTCTGTCTGAAACCAGAGCCCAGTCTGCTCTGATTGTTTAGCTGGCCGGCTCTGTTGGGATTGGTCAACCACTAAGAGATGTCCCGCCCATTAGCCTCAGGCACAATGTGTTGGAGCGCTAGCCAATAGAAATGCGAGCGTTGCATAGTGATATCACTGTGTTTCGGAAGTAAATAAAGGAGTCCAATGGAGGCATTTCAGGCAGGGGGGGTGAAGATACACAGTGATTTGCAGACCATGTACATGCATACAAACCTATATAACACACTACAGGAAAGGGAAAAGCATAATAAGGCCCCTTTAAAGACTTTTAAGGTCTGTAGGATCCCTAGACTAACCTGACACTTTATTAAACAATAATGCTTCAAGATCATTTCTTTGACTTCACTCTTAAAATCCCAAAGCAACAGATGTTTGGACTGTGACTTCTGACCTGCTTGTGTAGATTTCCGCCGAGCCTTCTTGATGTCCTCCTCCGTCTTGTTGCTGATTTTAATCTCCAACTGCTGGGTCTTCACCTCCAGATCTTTCTGCCGGTCTGCCAAAGCTCTACGGGACTACACACACACACCCACACCCACACCCACACACACACACATTTAGTGGGATGTGCAAACATACAGTAGAAACAATGAGTCATTCAGCATAATCCTCAGATTTACTGTATATGTGCAGGAGTCATTAAGGCCTTTTCATGTTTGTCATCCCATCCTTTAATCTTTCCTTAATCCTTAAGTACCAATGAGCTTCTCCTCCTATTCATTCCTGAGGCGCCCACTGGTGTAACAGTGTTTGAAAAGTAAACATACAGTAACAGTGATGCCAAGAAAATCTGCTGCCGAGCTTCAACCCACTGATGCAGTGAAGCACAGAGTGAGCCAAACGTTTGTTTATGGCTGGAAATGATTTGTATTGCTGGTATTAAGTCCAGTGATGAACTGTAAACACTGAATGGAAATGTCCTGCTTCAAATGAAATGTCCTGCTTCATTACAAATGAAGAGTTATTTGCTTATTTTAATAATTTATTGGATTACAAATCTAAAGATTGTTGTAACGCTGCAGCACTTAATATTGATTTGCAATACCGAAAAACGAATAATTAATTAGATTTAATCAAAACCATTATGCAAATACTCAAACAAAAAACATATTATTAAAGTAAAACGGCTGTTACATATTGAGCTTTAATTTCTATCATGTCTCTTTACCAAATCCAAATGAAATGTGAAAAAGGGAGATTGCTGAATTGAGAAGCCTTGAGTATTTTTTGGCTATACCCGTGTCTAAGAAAATATAACTTAAATAAGTAAATGTGCCAGCAGTAGACTAACTGCATATACTGTATATGTGAAGCAATGCTAACTCAAATACAGAGTGACCTTGCTCCACATTGTTCTGATCTATTATTTATACATATTTTAAATATCTGCATAAGAAACCAAACTATAAGTGCTGCACATTTGTCAATATACATGATTCAAATCTTGGAGACGGAAAAGTGCGCGTTAGCACACATCATCCACATAATGACAATACATCACAACATTTATTTCAATGATTGTAGTTGTGGGAGGCAGCATGAACATACCATTATGTTCCAGGTGTAGGCGGTACTGAAGCTCTTTTATTATGTAAGCTTCTGATATAGAAAACACTGATGTGCATGTTCTTGTCCAACTAAACATTCAATATTTGGAGATTCACTTTTGGAATGAATGCACCATTTGGATCACAGAGGGCAAACAGTTTGTGCAAATACTATAATTTCCATCTGAAAAGCACAGTGCACTGTATCATATATGTATTTAATAATATGTGATCACGTGAGACTCCATACCTTCTCCACACTTGCATAGCGACTCGCCAGCTGCTTCCGGAGGTCGGCGATGTGATGGTCGTACTTTTTCAGGTCTTTCTTGAAGTTGTCGCATCTGAACGTCAGCAAGGGCTTTTCTACCTCAGAGTGGAGCTGGGGAAAAAATAAAAAGTCTCTCAGCTGCTGGTTTAATCTTGTTGTGTCCTTTGAGGGAAGGCAAATAAATAAAAAAACATCCCTTTAATCACATCAGGAAATCGGGAAAACAACTGTTAATAAAACTTGGTGAAGGAGTGTAATATTGGGCTGAGAAAGGACCCAATCGAATATATAGCGGGTTATATTTCAATATTTCACGGAAGGAAACAGCATGGGGGAGGTCTGCACTCTTAAAGTGCATTTCTATTTTGGCTATATTATGACTGGCTCAGGGGGTTAAATGGATTTCTACCAGTCAGAGGGTCAGTGGTTCGATCCCCAGCACCTGCAGTCAATATTTCAAAGTCTCCTCTGGCAGGACACTTAACCAGGCACGTGTACGGTATTGAAGTGTATGTAAGTCTTATAACAGCTTAAAGACCATGTCAATAAGTGCTGTGTTAAGCAAATGATGGTCTATGAGAACAAATACAACACACACCTGTAATTCAATAAAGTCAACTAAATATTATTATTGTTATTAGTTTGAAAACATAAATCCATATCCCAAGTACTATTCTAGATTAACTTACAGTAAGACCTGTTTTGCAGATACATCGCTTAGGTATAACTCAGCTCCTTGTCGGAACAATGATTTTCTTTTGATTGGTGACTACTATTTAAGTACTACTTTTTTATTACAACTAACTGAACTTTTGCATTGCTTTATTTTTCTCTGACAATTTACACATTTCTTGTTAATGCCTTTTAGTTAATAAAAGCCTCTTTGAGACGTTGTCTTGTCCTATTTGCAGCACCTTTGCTGATCAGCAGGTGTTCCAGGTTTGTTTCTGGATCTCATTTTCAAACAATGACACCTTCTCCTGGATTACCACAAGAGACAGCCTATTTGTAACACTCTTGTGACTGAACAGACAATCATTAAAATGAATATCTATAACGTCATTACTCTAATAAAGCCTGTTCTACAAATGCACATCCATCACCATAAAGGATATGATTACACGTTTCCATTTCTTCCACCAAGCCCTTATCTTAAAATATGAAAAAGCCAATTTTGTATGACACTTCAATAAACTACATATTGCTTGTGAGCAGTGTTGGCTCTCCTCACAGAATGCTAATCTGGTGCAAATGCCAGAGCTGGAAGATGAAAACGTAGCTTATTAGAGCGCGAGCCGGTGTCTCTGCAGGCTTGATAAGACTTCTCATTCCCTGCCTGACCACGCTTTACCTTCCCCTCACCCATCTCATAATGAAGCAGAGTGTCAGAGCACTGGTGGAGCGTGGGGGGGGGGCTTCACTGCCCTGGGTGGGGGCTCATCACAACACGTAACTAATTAATCAGACAACAGAGGGCTACTGAAGAGCTGCGAGGCGGCCGCGGCGTTATTTAAGGCTCCATCTGATGCCACGGTGCGGTTCTGCATGGCTGCTAATCGGAGAGCAGACAGGTCGTTTTCTTCAGTCATCGCTGACGAGGCTGAGGTAAACGAGCCCAGACACCTCAGGACATGGTCAGATCATGTGTCCATTACTTCAGATAATTGAAAACATTTAACACCTGACCTGAAGGGGCAGAGAACTGCACACCAAGGACATCCACACAGAGATGAAGGAGGACTAAATGTTTGTGATTTAGAGAGCTATCAAAGGTTAACTTAAATGTCTAATATGTAAGGTTTCTGCATTGTAATGTCTCAAAATGAGACTATTGTTGTGTATGTTAATGATTTGTGTACATCATCTCAAAACCCAAGTTATGTGAAACATTTCAACCTAGAGAAATCTGTGATTTGAATCAAGGTAACGATGCGCTTCATCTCGTATAGAGTATGCATATTTCATAAGCTGTCATATTTCACATTTAATCATATTTTAATACGAAAATTCTTATAATACATTCAAAATTCTTATAATACATTTTTCAGATCCTAGTCATTTTAAAATATATATTTGAACTAATAGTTATTTTTGATTAATTAATTCTAAAAACAATGATGAGTTTCAAAAAATTATGCAAATGTACACATATATTATTTAATATTTAAACAATTTCATGTACTCAGGTAACAGTTATTTATTGTGCGTTTAAGGTGTTATTTACCCTTAAACCTAAAATCGTTATAGACCGATTAATAATTGGTCTAGAAAATGTCAAAAAGGATAGGTAGAAAAGACAATTATTATATACCAAAGCTTAAGGTGTATTCTTCATATTTCTTGCTTTGTTTGACCATTAATCAGAAACCCCCAAAATTGCAGTCTCTTAAATATATGTCAGAGAAAATAAGCTCACTGAGTGTTTTTCATTTTCTTTTCATTGATACCAATTCTTTAAAAAATTGCTTTAGATTAAGATAACTTTCCATCCATTGATGAATGGTTTTCAGGTCTACTGTACATGAGATCGATATAAATGCATTGCCTCCTCCATTTTCCTGAGCAGATCTTACCTTGTTGGAGAACTTGAGGTGGACTTCAGCTTCATCATGAAGACTCTTCTTCAGCTGAGTCCACGCCTCTCCCAGAGTCCTGAGGAAACATCAAGTCAAATAAATCCACTTTACTGTATCTACTGACTTTTGGAGTAAATGCTCGGTTTCAGTAAAGCAAATAATCACCCAGTTTAGCTTTGAACAAAAAATCGATTTAACTGTGTTTCCATCGTTTCTCAAGTACTGCACTTAAAGGTGGGGTATGTCATTTATTTCAGATACACTTTTTGTTACATTCCATGGAATGCTCTTAACATCCCGATAGCAATGAATGTCTTAAGTGCTTTGACAAAAAATCCATAAAATAAATTCATCTGTGGAAGCCGTAGTACTGTAAAAAGCACGACCAATCATGTGAGCCGGCCCGGCTAAAATTACTGGATGGCCTACCTGCCTGTCAGCCTTTCCATCTGTGCACAAACTTATCTTGTGCCCTCATTGGTCATGTGTACGTTCGTGTGTGTTGGAGGAGTGGCTCTGTAAGGAAGTCTGAAGGAAGAGGCAGATTTTTTTCGGCTGCGTATTTTCAAATCTGGCGCACTCGAGCTGGTTTCTCCAAAGTTACCTACCCCACCTTTAAGTCAAATTGTATATACCTATACTTCCATCAGTATTATTATAATGACAGCTTTTACATTAACTACATTACATTTCATGAGGAAAAATTGTAGTTTTATCAGTTACTTTTTAGTTTACATGTACAAAAGTTTGTAGTTATGCTGCCATCTCTAACTCATTAGCTATCCAGCGGCTCATATAGAGTGTCCGCCAGGTAAAAAGGTTTTAACATTTCAGGCAATGTCCTCCCTTCTATCTCACCATTTCACCACTGTTTCTTTATTAAAGGCACTTTCTGGGCCAAAACAAAACTATGAAGTTTATGAAGCAAGATCCATTATTAAAGTATGGACCATCCAAGACTTTGACAACATTACAATTATATTATAATATGTTTTTAAAAAAAAAGAAGGAATGAATCAGACTATTTTTGCTTATTGAGTAGCACAAAGGACATTTGAATTACATTTTTCTTCTACTAAGTAAAACAAAACTGACACCAATGATGTTGTATCCATTGTAAGCATATAGTAGTAGTAAATATCTGACACAATTCTAAAATCTGCCATACAAAAATAAGTCTAAATTGTAATGAATGTTAAGAAACGCACCTTTTACAACCTCTCTGATTGTCTGACCGGAATACAATCGATATCTAACCTCAGTTCCTCCATTAGTATCATTTTTGCGGCCAAAAGAAAACTGTTCTGTATTGGAGGAAACTCCAGAGCTGGAGAGCAACCAAATCACTGCTTCTCCAGCCAAGCCTCGGTTTTTTTTAATCTATGAATTTTGAAAATCTGCTCAAAGATTTCAGTGTCGATTTGCTGACAGCTTTGATAGCAGAATCAAAAAAGTAGTGTGTGACTAAGTCTATTTTAAAATCTCTATTTTGAGACACAGTTGTGTAATTGCTAAGCCTGCGTGCTGCGTGCTGCAGAGCGAGCGATGGAGAACACCCGGTGTTGTCACAGCTTCTGTTTACAGAACTCACCCTTCATCCTGCGCTGCCAGGGGGCTCAGAGACAGCTTGGAGAGATTCTTGGCGTACTCTTCTTCAATCTTTATCCTGAAACAGAAAGAGTGAGATGAGCTGTGTGGCTCAAGGGAGAACAGAAGCTGCTTCAGTGAGGTATAGTCGAAAACTTTTACGCACTTCATTTCAAAAGTGCATTGCAGCAGAACAGCAGAAATCAAGATATACTTTATTTTCTTTGTTTTGAACTCAAATACAAAAATAATCAAAGATAATAAGCAATTACTTTAAAATTGATGAAAAAGGCGTAGGCTGATGCCAAAGCTACACGTACAGCTTTTACATTTATTAGTTTCTACAATTTATTTATATAAATAAAAAAATGTCAAACACAGTGTCACTTACAAATACATACAAAACACAATAACATACATAAGGGAAGTATTAAATGAATAGATAAAAATAATAGTACATCTGGCTTTTCTCTTTTCCTTCCAATTTCCTTTGCCTTTTATCCACTTTTGTTTTGCATGAATCTAATTACGTAACATTTGAGAGCCTACTTACTACAATTTGCTGCAAAGGCGGACATCTAGCCATTACCTGTATTCATGTAAAAATCTGCAGTTTCAGAGATTGGAGTATGCTCATATCTTCCCTGAGGGACGTTCAACCAGAGAGTCCATGCTTTTACCCTTTGTGACATTCACTTCCTGCACAGATCTCACATTTACCGTCCACACCTAAAGAAGGTCACGAGGCCAATTCTTTGACTCAATGTTTGGATACTGCGCAGCACCAAGAAACAAAGCGAACCTACACAGAAAGGTCAGCGCTGGGCATACATCCTACTGAAGGATTTTGTTGGACTGCATAATCTTAGTGATCCTGCGACCTCATGCAGGGAAGAAGAACCCTCATTACCGTCCCACGACTCGGACTAGCGTGTGAATAGAGCTTTACAAGTGGGTCGGGCTAATTATATAGATAGGCGTGAGATCGGATGTAAAAGTTTGAACTCCTAATTAGTCACGTTGTTTATTTAAGTGCTGTTTCAGATTCAGTGGCAGTTCAAGCATTTCATCTATTCATATTCTGTGTGCCCAGTTGAGCTCTATAGGCCCTTTAACAACAGGGTACAAGCATTAATTGCTGCTGTAACAAAAACGCTTGGATCCCTTTAACATCCTTCATAAATTGATTATGTCAAATGAGTAAAGCCACCTTTGAAAGGATTTCATACGCTCCATATACATCATTTTGGTAAAGAATCACCATTTGCAAATTTGGCTAACAACAATTTATATATTTTTTAAAGGTGACCTATCATGCAAAATGCACTTTTGTACGTCTTTGATACATGAATATGTGTCCCCGGTGTTCCAGGGAACTCACCAAGTGTCAGGAAACACAACCCTCTCTATTTTCCTCCATACCCAAATCTCTTAAATAGGGGCTGCAACGTATCTGATACAGACTGATCCAGATTTGAACACTTCTATGACGTCACAGAAGTGGCGCTACGGCTATTGGGCCAACTCCACCAATCAGGAGGAGACCGCCACGGACATTGCCGTTCGAAAGCGCTGGAGACGCTGTAGAACATATGCCAGGCCTGTAGATCGTGCTGTTCTCACAGAACCAGCCCATGCAAAGACAGTGTTAAATTGAGCGAAATGAGGAATGGCTAAAATACATGATCTGTTTGATATTTTGAAAAATAAAAAGTATAAATATGCCTTATATAGGTATGGTCCTACAATATATTATTCAAATATAGCATGATAGGTCCACTTTAACTCCAGTTGATTTTTTATACAATGGTAAATGTCATACCATAGAAAATGTAAGTTCAATTGCAGAATGATACAATTAAATAATGTATTCCCTTTTTATTCCCTTTTTGTTTTATGAGTTATTGGATCATTCCTCACGATCAAACACATTTCAAAATAGAAGTGTTCCAGGTAAATTAACTAATAAAAACCAACTGAATATAAATATTCAGTGACTCATTCTGTAAATCTTAACTTTCAGTTTCCATAGTTTCACCTCAAGGACAAAAGCATGCAGAGTTACACATACTGATGGTGATAATGCAGAGAGACAATCCTGACAGCTCTATTGAACACCAAGAAGGTGCATTCATTGATTTTCTTTAACAAGTACAGTGTGCAGGTTGAACATTTACCAGAATTAGAAAAAAAAAACTAAAATCCAATACAATGAAGTCAAAGTTTTTGACATTTTGCATATTCTTTCTTAAAATAATCTCAGTATTTCCTCAAACAGCTGGTATGGTTAGTTTAGTTTTCAGCACAAGTGAAACAATCTGAAGGGTATTGTATATTTCAATTCATCTTGTGTGTTGTCTTCCATTAAAAAAAGCAGCATTTTGTCAACACATTTCCATTTAAAGAGTAAAGAATATACCGAAATACTGAAAGAATAATGTTTCATTTCGGTCTCTAATTGTATAAACTGACACGTTTTTTGTGCTTTATAAATTGAATTCCTTATTAACATCACAATAATGTTAGTTTTAAGATATAACTGTCAGTTTTGTGGACATTTCTGGACAACCGAGCAGGTTTTCTTTTAAAGTGAGGTACAAGAGTTAAGCCTCTCAGATGTGAGTGTGTAACAGTGTGAAATGAAACGGTTACCTCTCGTGGATAAACTCGGACATCTCCTTCTGCATCTGTTTGCCCTTCAGCTGCTTCTGCAGAAGTACCTCGAAGCCCGCTACCGAGGTCGTGCCCTGTGGGTCTTTCTTGTCGGTCTGAGGATGAGGATGAGGAGGAGGAGGAGGAGGAGGAGAGCATCATTCAAAAGCATCAGCGCTACAGAATGACGCCTCTGTGTTGTTTATGCGTGACTCACACTCGTGTATGTCAAGGAGGACATGCGTTGGTGTGTGTATGCGTCAACCCCCTGATGGATGGACGTGTATTATGTGTGTGTTTCTGATGAGAGGTGCGGCACTGTGTCATGTCTGTCTGTGACAGGACGGATGAGGAACAAAGGAGCCAGATTTATTTCAAACAGCAAGTCTGAGCAGCAGGTCACTGGACACACGACACATGAGACGCAGCAAACAGACAGGGAGCCAAACAGCCATGAAGACGCAGGAAATAGGCATCGGATTTCACTCAATTCTGCACGCTGAAGGCTTTTTCGATAGAGATCTAATTCTATGGAAATGTATGGAAAGTGAAAATTACAGCCGCCACTAGGGAGACATTTAGAGCGAATGATCACTGTGTTTGCAGAGAAGCAGGTCGATCCAACATGAAAGTATTTGTTTTCTATTCACATTGTTGTTTTTAGTCGCATCATTTAATGTACGCTTTTAGCAGCACTTTACATTTACCAGCAGAGATTTATTGGAAAAGGTCAACATAATGTGTTGACAGGAGCCTTCTGGTGCTTTTCTGGTGGGCGGGCTGTGTGGCTGCACAATATGAAGAAAATATGCAATAATGTTTTAGAAAGATAACACCTGCAATGAATAAACAGACATTATAGTGTACTAAGTTGCATTTCTGTAGCTTTCAGCGTTCTGTTCAAAAACACATACTGCCTCTTAAATGTTTTCATTCATTCATTCTTTAGTTGAAGGAATTGGACAGAGCAGAGAAGGTAGCCAAGAAAGTGGTTATATTTTAAAGAGTAGTTTTAATCCACTTAAAAAATCTCTGAGGTCCAATTTCATAGTCTTTTGAGACTAAAACTATTTAATATTTAACTATATTCACTGTAACTTGTTTACTATATTTTGTGCAGACGTTTTGGGAAGTTGGACCAAAGAGAGGCACAAAGTGTTTCATAGTAGTGAACATGGGAACATCTGATTTGTTAGTTAGTTAGTTATTGATTGCGTGCACGCGGATACTTGCAATAAGCTATATATATATACTGTATATACTGACCCAGCCAATGTATCATTTAAGGTGTCTTGTATGCAGTGCATCTACTTCTTGCTTTTCATAGATTCCAGAAGACAGAGACTATATTTAGTTGTGCCTAACAGGTATACATAAAGTTGGCACATATCTTCACCAAAGTCTCACAGTCCATCATGGTCATACGTTCAGCAGAACTCACCCAGAAGTAGTCGCAGTAGCTCCATTCGTTGGGCTTCAGGAGCTGCTGCTCCGGACTCCCTCCAGGCAGAGGGAACGTCACACAGTTGATCTGAAGCAAAGAGAAGAAACACAGAGATGACAGAGAGCAATGAGGGAGAAACGTACAGGAGATAAATAACAGATCTGTGAGGAGACAGGAAAAGAAGGAAATTATGTTTCTAGGAGAGGAAGGTAACATAACTGGGTTCCATTTAGACAGTTACTGACTTTGGACAAATAACTTTTACTTAAATACAGTTATCAAAGGTACTCGAGTGTTTCCATGTTCTGCTACATCATAATTCTACTTCATTACACTTTGGGAATACGTTCTACTGCAGTACATTTATTTAGCAGACACAGTTACGCTGCTGTAATTTAAACTGATGTCTATGTGCATGCTGCAGTATGGGTAACGATTTCAATATTTTCTATTATTCAGTATGTTTTATGTTTTTATTTAATTATATTGTCCATTACTTTTACACCCTATCCCTGGATTTATGTCCATTTTGCCTTCTTTCCCATATTGTTAAGCACCTTTTGAGGCATTTCTTCAATGAAAGGAACTGTTAAAAGTACAGTTTATTGTTATTTTAAGTAAATACAACTTAGTTTGGCTTCATTGCCATGGATCAGATGTGTATCTGCTGTTTGAATATTAAATTAATTAACTCTCAAATCTTTCAATAAAAACGATGGCGCAGGTATCTGTGCTGTTACTATAATATGAGTACTGAGTCCACCAGTGCATTTGGATCATGCAGATGAGAGGAAAAAGGTCAGCCGTGGATAAACAAACATATGTTGGCCATCCAGAAGGTGAGTTTTACAGGCTTCAGGGAGAGAAACCTGTCATCTCCAAAGAACAAATGTGTGGCGCTGCAGATAAACACCCCCAGCACTCAGCCTGAATACAGACTCCATGGGCCGCAGCGTCTTCAATTACTCCTGGGGGTGCAATTATGTAATGTTCACCATCTGTGAGCCCTCCCTCCTGGCACGGCAAGAAAACCCTCTGTGCCATGTGAGCCGCTGCAAACTACAAGGGCATCCAGACAGGATGCTCCATCCGGCACAGAACAGAAACACACTGAGTCACAGTGCTCACCACATGAGCTCACCGCTGTGCTTCTCACACACTGAAGAAAAACACGCGGCGTTCAGCAGCTGCCTCAAATGAACTGCTTCGTCCTGCTTCTCTTGCCAATGGAAAGGTGTGACCGAGACAGATTGAATTTTGGAAAACAACCCTGTCAGGATGTTTAACAGATTATACTTTGTGTGCTGCTTTACCAAAAATAATAAAGGGAAGCAGGAGACTGAAGAAGAGAGGCAGGTTTGGAGTAATGGTCACGTGACACGCTTTTGGCCCTGGAGGAGCCCAACACATAATAGGGCTTGGTGAGAAACCACATTTTGAGACATACAATGTGGTATTGTGGTGACATATTCAACTTATAAAGTTGAGATGTTGAACTTTTTAGCAAGCTGGTTTACACATCCAGCAGTCAAAGAGACTGATAATTCATTAGGAGTCATGTTTTCTATTCGCTGCTGAGCAAATAGTTTACAGTATGTTCTTAAGCTAATTGTTTCTAACATTGCTATGAAAGCTCTTAGAGTGGGATACAAGACTAAAGTTGTGGCTCAGACAGATAATCAATGAACTGAAACCCACTATAAAACTTTGTCACACGACTAGGTGAGCTGCAGATTAAGCTAACAAGTTTTTGGTTCATGAATAACAACCTCTTTCACATTTTTATAATAAACACAACAGTGACAAACTGACAGACTATTATCACTTAATATAGCAAAGCAAACTGTTTGCCTATATATATCCAGCATACCGATTAACATAAGCATCTATTTTAAAGTAGGGAATGTAAACGTTTTGATTGTTAATGTAAACATATGGATTTGTGAAGAGAGAAACTAGAGTCAGTAACACGCAGGTATGAAACTATTGGCTTATTGAGCAGTCTTTTACACACAGTGTAACATTATCTGGATTCCTGCTGTCATCCACATGTTTCTGTCCTTATCTGAAAATCCAATATCTAACATTTACTCTTTTATAATAGTCACTCTTTTATCCTTGTGTTGCTTGTTGCTGGGCAGGTCACTTTACTATACAAGCAAAGCTCTTTTGACTGGGATGTCTTCCTACAATGATACGTGTTTAGGTTGATAGAGAAAAAAACTCCTTACCCATTATTAAACTTAACCAAGACTTAGCCCCTGTGCCTGAAACACCTCCATTGGACTATTTTGTTTACTTCTGTAACATAGTGACATCACTATGTAACACTCACTATGTAACACTTTTGGCTAGCACTCCAACAGATTGTTCTTGATTTGCTAAGGGACGAGACATCTCTAAGCGGTTGTCCAATCACAACAGAGTCAGCGAGCTAACCAATCAGAGCAGACTGGGCTCTGGTTTCAGACAGAGAGTGAAAAGAGGTGCTGCAGCACAGACAGTATGAGAAACATAAAGAGCTTTTTGAACATAAAAAGCACGTAAACGTTTCACATTAGAGGCATACAATACAAATATGAAACTGATAATTAACAGAGTGTACTCTTTAGGCTCCGAGACTCCCTTTAGATTGCACAAACAGCATATTTATTGTTAAAACTGTAACTGTAATGTACACCATCTGTGTTAAGCTGGCTGTACTGAAGTTTTGCATAAAACTCACAAATATTGGGCTTAAAAACCTCCAATAAACACTCGACACCGGCCTCTTCATTCGCTGCCCTGCCACCGCAGCACTTCATCTGAACAACTTTCAATAAACAACTTCAAAAAGAGATGAAGAAAACTCTTTCTTCGTTATATGATCACTGAATAAACCACAGGAAATACTGATATGACTACTTGCCTAACAGGCACACTGATAAGACTGTAAACAGCTAATAAACAAGAGACACATCAGGGCACGGTAACAGTACAGTCTAAAGAAACAACAGGGAGATTTACTCCATGTGCCGAGCAGTCACTTTGTTCATTTTCTGCCTCAGAGATCATACTGATTGTCATGGACACCACATTTTCCATTACACTGGCAGCACATCTATCATGACTGTTGTTTGTTTGCCTCTCACATCCAGCAGAAAATGAGACCATTTATCTAAAGGAACGCTGTGGCGCTAGCTTACTGCCCCTTTATGGCTGCTTAGTGATGTGCTCCGGGGTCCGGGAATATAATATTAATATAGATTACCTTCAGCATGTCATAAATCCTCCGGAGGGATCTGAGGTCAGGCTGTGGGACTTTGATGTTTAACTGCCATATTTCATCTTTGAATGTTACAGTTTAACATGAAACAGAGCTGGAAAACAAATATGAGTGGGCTTTGGAAGCTCATTTCCGCCATTGTAATGAAATAAAGGTCTGCTGAGATATTATAATGAGAAACTTTCTTGACATAATGACTTAGTATCTGAAAAGAACGACTTGGTATCGGAAAAAAATTACTTAGTCTCAAAAAACGATAAGTGAATAACTTAAAATAATGACTTTAAAGCTCAGGATAATAACAGTACATCAAAAATAATGACATTTTATCTCATACAATGACTTAATGTTTCAATAAAATGACTTAATATCTCAAAATAATGACTAAATATCTCAAGATAATGACAGTATCTAATAAAAATAACTTAATATCTCAATAAAATAATAATGCATAAACATCTCGAAATGTTGACGTAGTATCTCAAATAATGACAATATCTTGAAAAAAGGACTTATTATCTCTAAATAATGACAAACTCTTCTGGAAATAAGGACTTGCTATTTCCAAATGATGACCTCATGTCTCAAATGTATGAGTTGATTTAAAACACGAGGAAGTGTTTGCAAAATAATAAGAAACGTATTATAACTGACTAACAGGATCTTATTTTTGGACATGGGCTTCTATAGAGTGCAGTTCTGTCAGGTGAATTGGGACATTTTGTCCAAACAAAGCATTCATAAACATTCAAGTCTCATGAGGGTTTCGTATCAAGGCTACAGGCAATGGTTGTTTCATTACTCATCTTTATGTTTTTTTCCTTATTTATTTTCCCTTTGCTGAACACAGAAAAATAAATTCATGACACAGTTGAAAGACGAGGCCCACGAGACCGATGTGTTTGGCTGTGGAACAAACGGCAGAAACAAATCCATATCTGAGCCGAGCATTTCAGCAAATGTGACTGTAGGATGCTCTGCTGCTGTTGCTAAGAGACAAATGACTTTTGCTGTAAAAGACCACCACCTACACACACACAAAGACACACACACACACACACACACACACACACACACACACACACACACACACACACACACACACACACACACACACACACACACACACACACACACACACACACACACACACACACACACACACACACACACACACACACACACACACACACACACACACACACACACACACACACACACACACACACACACACACACACACACACACACACACAATAACAAGCCTCTATTCCCCCTGCATTCCTCCCTTATCTTCTTCAATGACCAATCAAAAGGCCCGGTCCAAATCCCGCCAACGAGCCCAGATGACTGTCTTAACGAGCTGCTAATCCCCCACCCCACCCCCGAAGCATACGCAACATAGCAACAAGTCAAACCGCACGTGAATAAATGTTTAATAGCTGAATAAAAAAAACTGCATTTGCTTTGATTGGTCACACCGTGTGAAGGTGACAACAAGGTTACAATGGATCCTATCTGAGGTGTGAAAAGCCTCGGCGTCCAGCGGGGGTCCATTTTGCCAACAACAGTCATGGACGTGAGCGTCTCCATGACAACTGTGGAGGGTTGTGTAATGCGAGGTGCACCGTGACGAACAAAAAGACACCTTTTGTGGACTGACGACATCCAAGCAGCTGGGTGTTTTGTTTATTTTACCTTAACTAACTGCAGCGGAAATATTTAATATTCATGCCTCATCCCGGTTTAAACTGCTGCAATGTACACTCAATATTGGTATCCAATTTATTGTCTGCATTTTCAAAAAATCTAATTTCTCTGTAATTCAGTTTATAAGGAACTATTTAAAATATACAATTTTATTACAATATCCAAAAATTGCTTTAATGCCATTACATAGATTACATTTCTTTATTTGTTATTTAAAAGCACTTGACTCCTGGAACAAAATATATACCTTAAAAATGTGTTCACTTGTATCGTTTAGATATTTTATAAATGTGTTCTTTTAATTGTAATTATTTTAAATGAAATGATCTATTCTATCCAATTCTTTGTACAAACTTTGACTGAATTAACTTGATCAAACGATCCACATTCAATGCAGATTTCTATGGTTTTTCACATCTTGTCCTTATTCATGAATAAAATGATTTGACCCAATTGGACCTTTTCAATGGCTTTTAGTTTTTAATAATGGCCTCTCTATCTGTTACTATCCCTCTTTGTTGTTGTTTTCCTTTTCTTTAAAAAGCCCTACAAAGAGAAGAAGATACATTCTTCCAAACAATACATCTTCAGTTCACCCCCCCTCCAGTGTTTCCCATTTCAACACCCATTAATCAGTGCTATTGCTTTTGTCACCATGGAAACTGGACTTGCTGCATCTCACGCAGGTCTGCTGGGCTTTTCACAATAGACAGACTGACGGCTCCCGTGGCTGCAGCAGGTCAGTGAGCCCAGCGAGCGCAGAATCAGACCCTGAGAGACACACAACCACCTCTTGTCTGTCTGTCCCCCCCCCCCCCCCCCCCCCCCTCCACCACCACACGGCCCCCTTCCCACAGATTACATAACCACAGCTTCAATATGGGCATCGTAAGACACTGTGACATAAAGAGCCCATTCAATTCCTCCTCCATGTTCTGTCATAAGCCTCAGGTACAGATGAACCCAAATACTACTACAAGCTAAAGGGGGGGTTCCTCATACTCTAGGGCACAAAGTGTTCACTCCCCAAACGCTGCTGTGTGACCTGTGCTGCCCTGCACATTACATGCGGAGCCCTTTGAGGGGAGAACAAGGGGGGATATCACATGGAGAAAGAGCTCGGTGACAAACAAGCTCAGAGACCGAGATCTTTATCTTCTTCTAAAAATACCAACAGCTGTCTGCAGATCAGCTTCACTTAACATTTAGTGAAGATGGTAAACACATTACAGGGTCTTGAGAGCATTAATTAATCGCTGACAGGCAATAAATCAATATTATGGATCGAGGCCAGTCATTCAGCGAGACAGAAATGAGTACAAGACTCCTGGGCAGCTTCTTAGTTCAGACTAATGTGGTAGCCAATATGCAGGGAGCCCCGTGTTACTCCACAAGAACCCATAATGCATTATGATGTGAGCATGAACAGGATGTCAACAGATGATAGTAAGAACTTATTTCTGGAGATTGAGAGACAGCAGAGGAGGAGGAGGAAGAAGAAGAGTGAAGTTGGAGCTCCGGGGTACTCACCGTGATCTTGGTCTCCTTGACCTCCCTGATCTGCCTCCTGGCCGGTGAAACGGAGCCGGGGGGCTGCGGGGCGAGACAGGAGGGGTCGTCAAAACTCTCCTCAGTGTCAAAGCTGGCTTCCATCATCCTCCCTCTCACCTCCTGCTGCTTCTCTATGCTGGGAAAGCCTCACCGCTCTCTCCTCTCTCTTTCTCTTTCCCTCCACTCACCGAGGCTGCCTTCAGTCTCACAAGCTATGGAGTGAGTGGAGAGGAGTCGTGTTGCAAGAGGTGGGGGGAGGGGAGAGGAGGTGTAGCGCTGGGAAGGTAGCGTAAGGGGATGAGGAGGGGGATTCTGCGGCCGCTGTGGGAGCGTGACGAAGTCTAGCCCCCGGATAAGCTGCTGTCACAAGAGTTTTAAGGGTTGAAGGCTGCAAAGGAGATAGATGCTGCCTGCGAGGGGGTCTCTGTGTACCCTCCACCCTGCTTCACCTACACCCCTCAACCAACCATGTCCATGCAAAGGAAGAGAGAAAAAAATCCAGCTCCTGGATGGAGATGCTGGAGCGTAAAAGGCGAGGATGTGGAAAAAAGAAGAAATAGTAAGAAGAGGAGGGGGTTTATTTACACAATCACTGCTTCACCTCCTTCCCCCAGGAGGCGTGAGAGTGTGGGAGGAGGCAGCAGAAGTGGTGGAGGTGGAGGTGCGGTGGGGGTTGGTTTGATGGAAATGGTTGAATGATTATATTTAAATGACTAATTACGATTGGGAGGGAAACTGGTGGAGGAGGAGGAGAAAGAGAAAGAGAGCAGGAGGGGAAACAAGCAGCCAATCAGACGCAGCCTCTCTGATGTGTGTTCATGTGTCGGGAGACATGTGTGTTTAGGATGGAAGGGGTTATGAAAGTGTGATGAGGAGGCAAATTCAGGGACCGTAAGTCAACATAATGCACAACATTTGACATATTTGTGTATTAATGTGTTCTGTATGCAGCACTCATGTTCCCAGTATGTGTGTGTTTGCAAGGTGGCAGCATCTCTCTCACATGACAGCGCTTCACCCGAGGCATCAAACACACGCAGCGTGCAGAGCGGAGCGGCTACGATCCGTGATCACTGCATCCCTCATACCTTCTCATCCACCTGCGCTGCTCTAACAACACGTCACATGCACGAACGGGCACATGAACCACGTTCTCACCTTTGCTGAACAAAACATGGCGGCGGCCGTCAGCTCTGACCAACACTATCCCAGTCCAGGTCTCCCCGATCCGCGGCCCCAGTGCTCCCAACCGTCTTGGCAGGCCTCCTTTCCAAAACTGACAAAGTCTTGACAAGTGGAGTCCAAATCTCAGCCGCCCATATGGCACCGACTGTCCGTCCATCTACACTCTCCTGTGTGATCATGACACGGTATGCCCTCATATGACTCGTAATTAGTCACGTGTGTTGGCATGTAGTCGACATTGGCCCAGGTCCACCGGAGCGGATCTGCTTTCAGAAGGCAGGGCGCGGCAGCAAGTGCTGATAACAGATTGTGAACTGAAAATGTTCTCACATGGGAGAGAGCAAGTGTGGATTTTAGGTTTTTGCAATCAAGCCGCTCCAAAAGAGGACAATAGAGAAAAGCAGCAAGTCTTCAAATTTAAGGTGCTGGGATTTAGGGGTGGGCAATTAGATGGATATATTGGCTATAGATGAATGGAATCCATTGCCGGTTGTATTCTTTGAGCACTAAGGATTTTGGGCTGGCTTTTCCAGTGGCAGCGGCTGTTAGCGTAGCATTGTCAGCGAGATTCGCAAATACTTATGCAAATTGCCAGTTTAAGAATATTTTACCTGCACTACACGTGTGCAACAACCACACATTGGCCTGTTTAGGTCCTTCAGCTTGAAACCTGAATTTAATGACTACTAGATTATCAAATTATAGCTAATTCACTTTCTTGTAATATCCAATGATATGCACCTGACATAACGGATGAGTTTGACAACACAATAACAAGACTGTCTTCTCGAGAGGAACAACACTATCAGTCAATTCAGCATATCCAGATGAAGAGGAGGAGGTTGAGGAGGATGGATGGATAGATCAATTAAACAAAGATATTGTTTTTTTTCCCAGCTTGACCACATTTGCATTTGCAAACAAAGCAGATCATTCTTACTGCCTACCTGTTTGCTCATGGTGGGTCTCCTCAAAGCAACATCAGCGGCCTCTGTGAGACTGGTCCTCGGACTGCTGTGGCATCCGTTGGCTGAGGACAAAAACAATTACAATCACGTATTATTGATTAAAGTGAGGGCTGGAGGCTTGCTTTTGTGAAATGACTTCTCATAACTGAGCAGATGGGAAGAGCTGGATCAACAGATTCAGAGGCAAATCAATTGCAAAGGTCAGATCTTGAAATGTGACATCCTAATGCTGGTTTGTCCATGGACAGATTTGTTTTTCCTCAAACCAATATATAGATTTTTCAATGCAGTTTAGGTTATCTTTGTGGCAATTGAATGGTAAGATTTGTTGAATCTTCTTGTCACTACATTTGTCTTAATTCAGGGTTCCATTCCCTACATCCGTTTATCCACATATTAAAAAGGGATGTCATTAAGGAACTACGCTCCGGGGTTTAACGTCTCTGTAGCAACCTCCCTGGTTTCATGCTTTGGGCCCTTAATGGTTCTTCATTGTGTGTGATTCATGAGCTGTCTGTTCGCTGCATATCAACTCGTCCCATCTCCAGCTGAAGGTAAACACGTGAGCCCAGCAGAGTGTGAGCCCCTAGGCCACATATTAAAGCCGCGGACGCTGGTCGAAGTAGGAAAACCAGGCCAACTTAAAGTAATAATCACAAGCATCAAGACATGTACCACCTTTGTTGACCTCTGTTAATGACCAGCAAGAATCAATAGGTCCCTGGCATATGTAATTGCGAAGAACAACAGTAAGACAAATTCACACCAAAGCGAGGAGAAACAGACATTATATTACCCGGCGAGGGCTCAATAAGTCTAGATGATGAAAATGGAGAAAACAGTCAGCCCTTTCAGACTTGCTTTTAGCCTAATCATAAAGAAAACAGATAATTCAACATCTGTGTAAATATGCAAATTCAGTTTTCCCTCCAGAGACATAGACGAGAAGATTGATGTTTCTCTCGTGCATCTTTTAAAGGGGCCCTATTATGCTAATATTCTGGTTCTACTGTGACATTTCTACAAGCTTTAATGTTCAGGAAGCTCTTTATTTTTAATTTGGCCGGCTCTGTTGTGATAGGTCAACCGCTTAGTGTTGTCCGGCCCCTTAGACTATCTCGTACAATGTGCTAGCCAATAGAGTGTTATATAGTAGTAGTGTCACTGTTTTATGGTAGTAAACAAAGGAGTCCAATGGAAGCGTTTCAGGCAGGGGGGGGAAGTGTGTCGGAGAGAAACTCCCTCTGGAGGGAACTTTGGGAAGTTAGCCTTTGCAGACCATTTACATGCACAAAAACCTATATAACATCCTACAGGGAAGGGAAAACCTCCAAAAAGCAAAATAGAGGTGGAAACAGGAAGTGGTTACTGAAGGCAGTTTATAACAGCTGAGTAGGTGTATAAACCAGGGCTCTCAAGTTTTGAACAGAGTTCAGAGTGAGATTTTGGCAGCGGTGTTTGGTACTCCAACTTCTGGCTCCCCTCAAAGTTCCCATGAAGCCCTCTGTATCGCGAATGTCAACGGGGGGGGGGGGGGGGGGGGGGGGGGTACCCTGGAAAAGAAATCTCTGCGTGAGAAATACAAGGTGTGGCGTGTGAGCGTGTGAATGGAGTGAAATGCGTGAGACTTGAGAGCTCTGAAAACCTTTGTAAAAAAGTATGAGTTACAACACATGACTGATAGGGTTTCAAATATACAACCAGAATCATTTTGTTTCATTATTCTATTCTTGTCAAGGCACACATCTGTATTAACATCAGATTGGCTCTCAATAGACTGTTGAATTCATGACGTACTTTTGGAGGCCGATCTGGCAGTAAGCGTGGAAAGGGCTCCCTCGACAAAAGATCCATGGAATTCTTCCATTGGATTTTGTTATATGGCAGAAAATAGCCTTTGTGGCAAACACATGTTTATAACACCTACTTTGTTTGTTCAGCAGGATAGTCTCCACACATTAACACCACTTTATGACTTTGGAAGATTAATTGCAATCTCCAAATGTAGAACGCTCATGTTAACGCTATAAACAAACTACATCACGGTCACATGGCTGCATATCAACAGCGCTAAGCTAAAGGCAGACTTGTGTCAGTGTGATGACGTTTTGTACTTTATTCAGTGACTTGTTAGCAAACGCCATTTTTATGACACATATGAGCTTTGGAAATGTGTTGGCACGTATTTTAAGAACAAAAGGTGAACATCTCTTAAGCTTGTGTTAACCAAATGCCATTTTATAGGCATCTCAGTGTTAAAAATGCTAACTCATTTCCAGGGTTTAAGGACTCATTACTGCACCACTTTATTCCACAATCCCTTTTTTTTAAAAGGCGATCACTTCTTAAAATGTAAAGACAGAAATTTGAATCTTTATCTAAATTGAAGCTTCAAATGTTAAATAAAAGAACCAAAAAGACTCTTTTGGATTATGCATTATTGTACATATGTTGCTGCACGCAAATATACCTGTGATGCCTTGGCTAGTGTTCAGAGATTCAGATGCTGCCAGACTATTTTGCTCTTTCCACCAGTTTCCTTCTCCAGAGGTGAGAGGAGACGTCCAGGCGGATCAAATAATAACCTGGCCTTAATTAGATGTCTCTCCCTCTTTAGGTGGGTCGCACTTGTCTGGTTGAATGCTGACAACCTCCAGAATTCAGCTGGCTTTCCTTCTAAGTGTGTTTGGGCCACATGCCAGCAGAAAGAAGAAAACCATCTGCTATCTGCTAAGATGCTGTTAGTGAGGATGCTGGCAGCGCTGAAACATAATAAGCCAGTCATTAGGAACATTTCCTCCAGTGAGGTTCTTGATCATGTGGGACGCAGCAGAGAAATGTATTACAAGGGATTTGTAAAAAAGCTTTTGGGAAAATGTGTCTTAGTCTCTTGGAAAAAGAGTGATTAATTATAATGTGTCCATTTAACTGCTCAGCTGAAGGAATCTGGTTTTAAGGATAATACGCAGATTACTTCTGCTGATGACTGGATGCCAAGGGCTCAGTGTCTAAGGAGTTGTGTTGAAAAATTATAACCTGTGGCAAACATTTTAATGAAAAGAGCAATTTGGCAATGAATACAGATGTCACTAGCTCTTTATATTTGTCATTCCTTACCTCCTAAACCTTTAATCTTCTAAAGTAAACTTCAACTTCGCTGCTTCTTGTGCTCATGTTTCGTATTATATGTTGGTTCCCTTTAGAAACTGTGTTGAAAAGAGGCTGGCTGAGGGAATAAAGGCCCAGATTTACCATATGGTGAGGAGCTCTGTCGTGCCAGCGGTCTCTGTGGGACCTCAGCTGACAGGGAGGGACGTCGCCATGTTGTTTCTGGAACGATAAAAACAACAGGGAGATGACAGCTGAAAGAAAAAAGGTAGCACAGAACATCAGCCCCTTCACAGCAAAATCTGCACATTAATATTGCTCTCCAGATGGCGGCAATTATGCCATCAGCTTTCATTGCAAAAGGCTTTTGGGCATGCGCATCGTGTTTTTGCCACACTTGGAGCACTTTGGTGTGGTGAAGTTGATCCAAGTATGCAAAGTGAACGGATGTGGGTCCTTCCAATTTATTTTTGCTTTAATCTAGGAGATTTTCTGTTTTTTTTTTCTTGCAAATGTACAACTTTAAAGTCTCAGAAATGTATTTTTTTTTTGCTTGTGGGATTTTTATTTTTCGTGAACATACAATTTTTATCTGTGACTTTGTTCTCAGAATTGCCCCCTCCTCCTGCAGCTTTGTATTTATCATTTTACTTACAATGGCTCTTATAGACCATAATCAAATGTACACTTAATTAAAATGTATATATGCAATCATTTGGGTAAAGATGCTGATCGCATTCATGTTCCTCAGGGGATAAACCTTCTCTATTTTGGACTTTTCTCTCTCACACTGATGTGAGTGGATTCTTTGCAATACTTTTTTTTAAATCTAACTGGCAGTTCATAATAAAAATGTTCAGCTGTTCATGCTCCACAAGGAATAAAATGTTCTGATTTCAATGACAGTTCCAAACAAACCTTCTATTGTGTGCATGTACAGTAGGTGTAACACCCACAAACCACTTCTGGGAGGAATAGGCTTTTTAAATATCATTCAGTAAAAGCGAGCAACAAAAAGTGTTTACCTGCTGTTAAAGGTT
Organism: Notothenia rossii; assembly: GCF_949606895.1. Classification (NCBI taxonomy): domain Eukaryota; kingdom Metazoa; phylum Chordata; class Actinopteri; order Perciformes; family Nototheniidae; genus Notothenia; species Notothenia rossii. The sequence goes on from NC_136906.1 coordinate 26,575,012, forward strand.
CAAATCCAAATATACGTTATTTCGGGAGGCGTGTGGTGCAGTGGGTTGTGCGTAGGTGTACGGATCAGAGGTTCAAACCCCACTGCAGTCAGCATGTCATTGTGTCCCTGAGACACTTCACCCCAAATTGCTCCTGTGGGGATTGCCAACAGTATTGAGTATGTAAGTCGCTTTGGATAAAAGCATCTAACAAGTAACATGTAATGTAATGCAATTTCCTAGAACACTATAAAAGATTAATGTATAACCTCCTGGATGATTTCCTGATTTACTTCTGAATCTCAGCCGTCTACCAAACAGAGTAATCAGGAATCATTCCACTTAGTGTTGCGTGAAGTCCTTTACGCTGCAACAGCTGTGGCTGAATCGCTGTTACTCTGTGGTCCACAGAACTCAGAAACTCACCAAATGTCCAAATACAGTTTGTGTGTGTGTGTGTGTGTGTGTGTGTGTGTGTGTGTGTGTGTGTGTGTGTGTGTGTGTCTGTGTCTGTGTGTATGTGTGTGAGAGCTTTTACAATAATGTTGCTTTTAAATACAGCTTTGAGGAGCAATACACTCTGAAAAACGGATTTGAATATCATATTCTCTTCATTTAAACAAGCTTGTTTCTTAAATTATACCAATTTATTATACTTGATATTACATTTTATACTGCTTTTTTATACTATAAATTATTATATTAAAGTATAAGCTTCCACCTTGTATAAATCCTATACCGACGTATATTATCTTATGTTAATGTCAAAATGTTGTTTTGCTCTAAAAACAGAAAAACACTAAGGATCATCACATAATAATATATTATTTATTAAATTGTGTAGAGATACTAGTACTGTCAATTAATTTAAAAAAATTGAACCGTGTTCATCACTATAACAATGTTTAAAAGTAGTTTAAAATACAGGGAATTACCTTTATTTTGATGTGAGATAAAAACAAATACAGATGTTTTCGGTTTTTAAGGTTACTCTTTACTTTATCATAAGATGATTTCTAAATCAGACAATTTTCCGAACCTACAGTAGGAACCCTGTCCTATTATCTTCCACTCCTCTACAAAAATATAAGAAACTGGTGCATTGTTCAGCAAAATGCTTTTCCTCTGTTCACACCTGACTAAAGCAAACGAGTGCAATTACCATTTGTCATGGATCAGGTGAGCCGTTGCCTTACTTCTTCAGTCAGTGCGATACACGTATTGTGTGCCGCTTCCTTTGCCTTTTCACAGCAAATCAATTTGTGATAAACATCTGTGCTGTAATTACAAGAGGAAGTTTGAATCAAACTTAAGAACGTGATTCATTTGAGTTTCTTTTTTTTAAAGTGAAAGTTTCTAGATTAATTGCAAGCCTTCAAGCATTTACATTGACAACATAAATTGGTTTCAATTTAAGAGCTTACTCTGCTGCAATTAATCAAATCCCCACAATGTCACTTTTGCATTGTAATTTTGATTTTAATTTTGTATCTTTAGTTCCATTGTGATTTTTTGTCTTATTATAATTGTTCACTTTCCCTATTTATCTGATTCTAATCTGCGGTTCAGGCTCATCTTATCTTGTGGCTAATGGTAAATAGTTTAACGTTTCTATCAAATTAAATGCTACAAAATGAAAGCAAATGTCCTCATACACAATCAAATGTTTTGGCCTCAGTTCGTCTTTTGCAATTTCCTCTCTAAATCCCACTCTCATATTTACAACACCAAAGGGATTAAATGTAAGATTTCCACTGATCCTCATTTGTACACCCACTCCAATAAAAGACTAAAACACAACAAGCAGCTTTCTAATACACACTGTTGGCATCTCTTTGACACACACAGTCTCTGCGGTAGCTTTCTGAAGCTCCGCCTTTACACCAAACAACAACAAACTGTAACAAAATAGTAGCTCCTGCAGCATATGGCTGCTGAATGTAAAAATAGCTTTAGTTTTTCCCTGCTGCTCAGTGTGTTTGTAATGTGATCCAAAGTGCATCACTGCCAGAGTTGTTGTTGATGCAGCCTTTCGTCAGTCCTGTGGGAGTCTACCCTATGGGTGTTATTCCCAAATGAGGTGTCAAACACACACACTCCAGAGCAGATGTTTGTGAAAGGTCGCCGGCCTCCCAGCCTCTGTACTGTATTAATATAACTCTTTGCTCTCTTGTTAGGTAGCAGTGGGTTAGAGCAGAAGACAACATTCCCTCTAAACCCTCAGATCTCGCTGCTGAGGTTCTGGCTGTGCAACACGTTCAAGATAATCACATTAAAGCGGAGCGAATCTGCAGGTCCACATGAACGGACTGCTGAGACTCGATAATGGGGGGGGAATGATAATGAGTCTTCTTAGATTGCAGTGCGAACAGCTCAATAACAAGATAAGCAAATTACATTTAAAAAAAGGAATTGTGACTGTCCATTTCGTTCGTTTTGCTTTGTAGGGAAAACCTTCTTTGCAGTATCTTATTATGCGATAGCCGACATTATCTTAATTTAACTGTTTAATTTGATGATGATGGCATAGTTAAGTTGAGTGCTATTGGTTGCAACTCCTGTATCTCATCTGCATTTTTCATGCAAACATTTCAAAAAATGCAGATTTTAAGCCATTCAGATACAGTATGGAGATTTCCTGCTTTTAATGATTAAAGATTTATATATTTCAATAAATCAACTTGGAATTTGAAGACGTGGAATAGACTGTTTTCACTATTTTCTTTAACGGTTGAGATCTGTCCGGACTAAAGTGGTTTACCAAAATTAAGAAAAAACCTGATTATAAAACTTTTTTTCTCATATTTTTCTTTTCACTTGAATTCAGTCTGCAATAGGAAAAAACTGTGTATTTTGTACAGTTGTATACATTACATTCTGATTGAAAATCAATTTACATCAAACATTTTTAAAATGTATTGAGCTCAACCAATGATGACATCTGTTTTATGATGATTATGGAGTCAGAAGATTACTGTAGTTTGACTGGATAACACTAACCATTATTACATCATCATCCCCATGCTTCAAAACAAACCTTCCTCACAACAATCCCGGCAGAGGTTGCTTCATGTTTTGCGGCCGGTCTCTCACCTTTACTGCAGCTGTTGACGTAGTAGCGGAGTCCCTCTGGTGACGTGTAGCTCCTCCACCCGGGGGGCAGAGGTCTGAGGTCAGTCTCCTCTCTTGGTGCAGCCGAGCTCACAACCGCTGGCTTCTGTTGAAAGCAAACATTAATTTAATCCACTTTAGATTCTATGACTTTATTCTACTTCAATGTTTATAATATACTAACGGCAGCTTTATATAGATATTCTCCTGCACTGGGTCCTCATACTGTATAGCCATCACAGTATTCTGTTATTTCAGTCAGACAACTCACGTGTTTCTTTAAGGTGGGGTAGGTAAGTTTGAGAAACCGGCTCGAGATATACTCTTTGTGATATTCCATGGAATGCTCTTAACATCTAGATAGCAATGATATCTTTAGTGCTTTGACAAAAAATCCATTACAAAATGTCATCTGTGGAAGCCGTAGTGCTGTAAAAAGCACGACCTGCCTGTCAGCCTTGCATCTGTGCACAAACGTATCTCTTGCCCTCGTTGGTCATGTGCGCGTTCGTGTGTGTTGGAGGAGGGGCTCTGTAAGGAAGTGGCAGATTTTTTCCGGCTGTGTATTTTCAGATTCTAGCGCACTCGAGCTGGTTTCTCCAAAATTACCTACCCCACCTTTAATATGTTTATTATAAGCTGCATATAGTTTGAGTTTGGCGTCTAGGCTCGGGCCTCATCACTCCACAGATTTACAAAGAACATTGAGTGATGATTAGATAACTATCCCCGAGCCTACAGGTGGAAGCTGGGGTGGTGGTGAGGCAGGCAAGCAGCAGCAACATTAAACAGAGCAGCAGGAACATGAACGTAGCAATAGCAAGTGAGCACAGCAGTGCAGCAGCAGCATAGCGAGGCAGACGCAGGAAGACCTGGCAGCTTAAATAGAGCGGCATGTTTAGGAGAATGTGTTTGGTTGGTTGTAAGAGGGGCGAGGTGCGTCACGTGTTAATGTATCATTGGTGCTCGAGTTGACCGCCTGAACTAGCTCGCAGGCTTCGCCCCATTAATGTGAATTCTTTAAATGTATGTTTCATTCACATATATTATAGTGTAAAATATAATTTATTTGCTGTTTTAAATGTTTTGGATTCTAATGTTTCTGACATTACTTGTACTTTATAAAATATATTCAATGAGCACTGTTGAAGGGAGCATGTAACTCAAATATTTTATAGCCCACAACTGCTTCACAGTTAGGTGCATAATATAATAAAATAACTTAAAGATAGGCAAACAATGTTTCCTGGTGTTTACTTCATGTAAAATATCATCATTAATCATCAAAGATGACATATTATGCTAATGTTAAGCATCTGATTGGTTAGCTAGCTGGAGAGAAACTCCCTCTGGGGGGAACTTTGGGAATGTAGCCTTTGCAGACCATTTACATGCAATAAAACCTATAGAAAACACTACTGGAAAGGGAAACCCCAGAAAGCATAATGGAGCCTCTTTGAGACTAGGCTACATGAACATCTCACAATTTAATGCAATTCAACAAAGTGGCCCTGGCATATATGCTGTTGTTGTGTGTTTGGGGTTCTGGTTTAATTGGATTGTAAACCCTTTTAAAATGAGGAGAATGTGTTCCAGTAGGTTACTAAGTGCTACTGATTTGCTGGAGGGTACAGGAAGAACAATCTCTCCTAATCGAGTTGATAAATCTTGGGACAAAAATGAAGCAGAGCGTTTGCTGAATAATGTGGACATAACTATTGAGGACCCTAATGGCTATGGAAATGGATAGCTCGATTAATCCTGAGTAAGGGAACATTGAGTCGAAAAGTCCAGCTTCATTACATTTTATGCATTTCCACAAGCTTGCATATACAGTAAATGTAAATCTCATGGCAGCCTCTGCATTATGTAATGTTATTAACATCAAATTCCCATTTTTCTTTTCAGAATTACTGTGAATAATGGTGTTTTTCATATGGTGAAATACGAGCCACTAAATGGATAAATAATGATAAATGCTGCATCTTATCAGCAGTCCCCAGGAGCCTCCACCACTGAGGCCGCACGCACGCACGCACGCACGCACGCACGCACGCACGCACGCACGCACGCACGCACGCACGCACGCACGCACGCACGCACGCACGCACGCACGCACGCACGCACGCACGCACGCACGCACGCACGCACACACACACACACACACACACACACACACACACACACACACACACACACACACACACACACACACACACACACACACACACACACACACACACACACACACTGTATTTTGGGCCAGAGTTGACTGCAGTGTGCTTTACAATGAGAAATCTGCTTTTAATCTGCACCCATCGCTGGTTGGCTTGTTCATTTTCAGACGCAGTGGTGCGTAGCTCAGATCTGTCTGCTGAAGTTCAGCAAGCAGCACTCCAATCAGACTTCTGAGGGAAGGTGGGCGGATGGGTTTGGACAGATACGTATATAAATGGGGAGATTATTAGCTGAATGATAAAGGAGTCATATCATGTTCTATTGCTCGCATCGGCAACAGGGCAGAGTGGGAGGATAAAGCCGATTGATGTGAAACATTAAAGGACTTTTCAATCTCTGCTCCTGATTTGAGTTTGCAGGGTGAGCTGCAGACAGCATCTGCTGCAGTATTTTAGATACACAGGGGAAGTTTGCTACACAGAAATGGTAGGAGACGTAGAATTTAAACTAATTTACAGCTTGTGTTGCATTACATTGTTTCTAGCAGGACTTTTTCTTGTCAGAAAGAACATTTATGTTGACAGTTGACAAGCTCTCATCAAGCTAAATGGGGAGGGGGCACATCTGCACCCTTCAAATTTGTCTTTAAATTATTTATGGCAGACAAAGCGCTACATTTGCCAAACCAAGTAAGATATTAGGGTCAAATCATCAGGGCTGAACTATGTGATGATGATGATGATGATGATGATGATGATGATGATGATGATGATGATGATGATGATGATGATGATGATGATGTGCAGTGCCAGTTACGCAAACTGTAAGCACAAGCCAAAATGATGTCATGTCACTTTTACATGTGACCAGATGATGTTAAAACTATAGGTTACTTACGTAACCCCAGTTCTCAGAGTAACATGAAGTGAGATGTCTCACTATGGGATGCGCCTCATCCGCGGAGCAAACAGAAGCATCAATCTCATTACGCCAATCCTGATTGGCAGGTGATCTTGACGTCAGCGTCAGGGAATCCACCCCCTATAAGTAGCTTGCGCTACGCTGCATGCGTCATTCAAAATAAGCACATCTTCTCGCTTCACCATAGCAAGGAGGGCCGTCTGCTGAGACATCTCACTTCATGTTACTCTGAGAACTGGGGTTACGTAAGTAACCTATAGTTCTCATTCATAACACTCCGTTCGATGTCTCACTATGGGATATTGTAGCTCCCGTATTGCCAGACGAGCTTATCTCGAAAATCACCAAACCAACCAGAACTTAACAGGTAGAGCTCTGACTCAACAGGGTGCCCATCACTGCTCGGGCCACACTGGGAGCAGAGACGTCTAGCCTGTAAAAGCAGACAAAAGTGAGCGGCGAGGACCAGCTCGCCGCTGCACAAATGTCTTGGATGGAGACACCCTTGAACAAAGCCCAGGATGTAGCCAGACCACGAGTCGAATGAGCACGCAAACCCGAAGGTGCCTGCAGACCCTGACTCGTGTAAGCCAAAGCGATTGCCTCCACAATCCAGTGAGAGAGCCGTTGCTTAGTAACAGGCTTGCCCTTCTGAGGGTTAGCCCAGGACACAAAGAGTTGGTCATTACGACGAAACTCTTTTGATCTATCCATATAAGTGCGTAAAGCACGGACTGGACATAGCAAATTCGGCTGCTGTTCCCCGGAGGGACACAGCGGCGGAAGAAATGCCTCAATGTCAATGGGGGTAAATGAACCAACCACCTTAGGTATAAAGGCAGGGTTGGGCTTTAGCAACACTCTCGTTAGCCCTGGGGCGAACTGAGTGCATGAAGGATGTACAGATAGCGCATGAATGTCACTGACCCGCTTTGCGGATGCCAGGGCCAGTAACAGCACTGTCTTGAGTGACAGGTGCGGGTCCGGCGCCATGAGGGGGCAAAAGGGGTCATTGCCCCCTCAGTTGTATTCTTTGCCCCCTCACTTTGAGCATCATTCATCCATCAAAAAGTACAATAAATGTCACAATTATTAAATAACTTTAAATAATTATTTTCCCCAATATGTTTAGATCAGATATGTGGGCAGGTAGTCAAGCAACGTGTACAAAATTCTCAACCCCAAGTGAGCTTGTAGTCTTAATGTTAGCGTGTGTGCTTAGCTGTAAACACAGTCGGATGGGTGACCAAAACGTCCCGTTTTCCGGGCAGAGTCCCCTTTTTCGGTGGCTGGTATCCGGTTGAAACTCCCGAAAATGTTCCCGTTATTGAACGTGTGTTAAAAAAAATAGAGCAAGGTGAAATCAAATGTTACATGTCAGTAAAAACAGAGTAATAGTGTTGTGCCTGTTTGTAGCGTGAGCGTATTTCTTCTTCTACTACTTCTTCTTTTGTCTTTAATGGCAAATCGCTTCCACTTGGAGCATATATCGCCACCTACTGTTGATTTATTAAATGTTCATATTAAATCCTTGTCCTCAGACCAGTGTTTTTGAGGAACTTGAAGATCAGCTTGTTTACTTCATTTCTTGATTTACTTTCGTATATTGACTTGAAATCCATGTTGTTTGACATCAACAAAAAATAAGACAGACAACTACAGATATCACCACACGTGATGGTTACGTGTTATTATTTAGGGCTGTATGGATCAGGTTTTTGCCAAAGCGAGCCCTTTTACTAGAATAATAATATGTTATGTATTATATCAACCATATTGGTACAATGAGCGACATCTAGTGACAGATTTTGGAACATTGATTTGATTTTTCTCATGGCAGTTTAGATACAAACCAGGGGACTTTATTTTTATTTTTAATCTGTGTCTGTCCAATTGGTGTAGTATTTGATCCAATATTACATTTGGTTTATATATTAGTCACTTTCTTATGAAATGCCAGGTTTTAGGCCTTGATTTGAACATTCAATCCTGAAAATAAAAAATCAATCAGATTAATGTTTCTTTAATCCTGACCTGACTAGAGTAGATAGTAAGTAAGTAAATCTGTATAGGAAGACGAGCTAAGGGATAGAGGAGAAAAGGTTATTGTATAATTACAGAGCCTGTCCATTTATAAATGGAGGAAATCAATGTTAGTCTGTTAACCAAAGTGCAGCCATCTGATAATGTACTATCTATTATTAAAGACCAGAGGAAAATAACAGAATGAGAGGGGTCAATCCGGAAAACAAATAAAGAAGCAAAGAGATTGTAGAGCAGTGAGAAGGAAAAAAGCTTGGTGTGTCAATTCATTACATTGCCAGTATTTTCCGTTGTTGTGAAAAAAAAATCGCCCCCTCTGATTTTTTAACAGCCCCCTCAGTAATTTCATCCTGGAGCCGGGCCTGGACAGGTGCTTCATGTCAGCTTCTTCCAGGGGTTCAAATGGAGGTTGAGTGAGCCCGTCTAAAACCACTGTCAAGTCCCATAAGGGCACCAGTGACCTGGAGACAGGAAGGAGCCTGCGAGCTCCCTTCATAAAACGGCAGACCAAAGGATGTTGGCTGGCCGTCTTACCCTCAAAGCCCACATGGCATGCAGCAATAGCAGCCAGGTAGACTTTGATCGTGGAGAAAGCTCTGTGTTTTTCAATTAGGTCCTGTAGAAATGATCAAATCACTCCCACAGGGCATTGAAAAGAGGTGTGCCCTTTTTGAAGGCACCATTCCTGAAACACCCTCCACTTACAGTCATAGAGAGACCTGGTGGTAGGGGTTTCACCAACTAATCGACTAGTAGACTAGTTGACTACCTTTACCACTAGTCGGCGCTGTAGGCCCTAGTCAACTAGTCGCAAAAAAAATTGAGGTAAATGAGGTGCTGCAAAATGCTACAAAACACGTCCGATATTCTTATGTAAGGCAGTACTTCAATGAAGATGTAACCAACTCCACAGTGAAGTGTCAGTTGTGTACAGTTGTACTGAAGTACAATACAAATGCATCTGCTATGCGCAACCATCTGAAGATGAGACACCCGCTGCAGACAGCTAGCACTAGCAGTAATGCTAGCACCAGTGAGCAACGGACCGGCGTCAGAACTGAACAGAGGCAAAAGAACAGCAAGAAAACACGGGTCAACAGTGATGCGGATGATGAGCTACGGGATTACTGCCAGCGGACACCGCATATCCCCACAATGGATAATCCACTGGAGTGGTGGGCAGAAAACGTGCACCGCTTCCCCCGCTTTCGAGGAGCTACCTGGCTATTCCAGCCACAAGCACCCCGAGTGAGAGGGTTTTTTCCCTGGCAGGCAACACTGTCACCCGAAAGCGGTCAAGCCTCCTTCCCTCACATGTCGATGCGTCGGTTATCAAACCAAAAATATGGAAAGGTGGACGTTATCGTGGAGGACAGCGAATAAAGTGTTGCACACTGGATTTACGTGGCATTTATGTAAACAAGAGTTTTTTGCTGTCGATTTTGGTGAGTCCAGTTACTGTTTGTTATTTACTCAGCCATGTAACACAAATTAAAATGCAGTGTTTAATGTTACTGTATGAGTTCCAATAGAAAATACAGTTGTACACCTCTCTTTGTGTGTCTTTATTATGACGTAACGACTAGTCGACTGCTATTTTGAAAAACGTGTCGACTAGTAAATATTGGTAGTTGTGAAACCCCTACCTGGTGGAGGAAGCTCGTGCACTCTGAATAGTGTTTATCACCTTCTGAGGGAGCCCCACTGTATTCAGATTGTACCACTCACGGGCCAGGCCCATAGTGCCAAGCGCTCTGGGTGTGGGTGAAAGATCGTCCCCCCCGCCTGAGACATTATGTCCCTGCGTAGTGGGAGCTGCCACGGCTGACCGCACAGCAGCTGATAGATCTCCGCCAGCCAGTACATTGAAGGCCAGTGCGGAGCTATCAGGATCATTGTGTGGCGCTGTTCCCTCACTCTGGCCAGAGTTTGGGGTATCAGCGCCAGGGGTGGAAACGCGTACAGGAGGACCGGAGGCCAAATGTGCGCGAGCGCGTCCACGGCTGTTGGTGCGTTTTGATCGCGCATTGAAAAGAAAAGCTGACAGTGAGCATTTTCTTTTGATGCGAACAGATCTACCGCGGCTCGGCCGTAACGCACCCACAGTTGGCTCACAACCATTGGACGTAGAGTCCAGTCTGCATACAGTGGTACGCCTCTGGACAGCAGGTCTGCTCCGAGGTTCATCACACCCGGTACGTGCGTCGCTCTCAGAGAGAGGAGACGGCCGCAGCTCCATAAGATCAGTTTGCGTGCCAGCATGTGTAACTGGAGGGAGCGCAAACCCCCTTGTCGGTTTATATACGATATTGTGGTCATATTGTCCGTCCTCACGAGGACATGGTGTCCTCTGAGAAAAGGCAGAAAGCGTTTTAGGGTGAGGAACACCGCTAAAAGCTCCAGATAATTGATGTGCGCCCGCTGGAGGTCTCTGCTCCAGAGACCCCTCACAGGTCGACCCTCGTAAATGCCACCCCAGCCTGTCAGACATGCGTCCGTGGTGACCACCTTCCGTGAAAGGACAGTCCCCATCGATACGCCCCGTACTAGAAAAGTCGGGTGTAGCCAGCGGCGCAGTGCCATTACGCATCTTGCCGTAACCATCACTCTCCGCGCGCCATGACGCGCGAGGTTTAGTCTTAGAGCGGCTACCCAGCGCTGAAACTCCCTCATGTGTAAGCGTCCCAGTCGTATGACCACAATGGCTGACGCCATGAGCCCCAGCAACCGCAGGCATGATCTGAAGAGAACATGTTTGCGCAGCTGGAAATGAGCGAGACAAGCTCTGAAAGCTTTCACTCTTTCCGCCGACAAGCGGGCTGTAAAGGGCACCGAGTTTAAGCGTAAACCCAGGAAGAGTACAGTCTGTGCCGGGCACAGCATGCTCTTCCCTGTGTTTATTATGAAACCCAAGTTGAGCAGGTGCTTTACGAGGACATTTGTCTGCGTAATAGCCTCCTGCTCCGACTGTGCGAGGAGCAGCCAGTCGTCTAGGTAGGTTTCCAGGCGAATACCCTGTTGTCTCAACGGGGCTATCGCGGCTTCCGTACACCGTACAAACACCCTTGGACTGAGAGACAGCCCGAAGGGAAGCACTCTGTATTCGTAACAGACCCCCTGAAATGCGAACCTCAGATATTTCCTGTGTGGGTAATATACTGGGATATGGAAATACGCATCCTCCAGGTCGACTGATCTGACCAGTCGTTTTGTCGCACGAGACGCAGCAGAGATGTGTGAGTGAGCATTCTGAATTTGTATCTTTTTAGATACGTGTTCAGAGCCCTCAAATCTAGTAATGGCCGAATTCCATTCCCTCCCCGTTTGGGAACGAGGAAATACTTGGAATAAAAGCTGCTCTGACTCCGCTCGGCGGGTATAATAGATATAGCCTTCTTTTCTAGAAGCGAGAGGATCTCTTTTTCTAGAATGTGAGCTGACTCCCCTCGGGCCTGTGAATACAGAACGCCCGAGAAGCGAGGGGGGGTGACAGCGAATTGGAGTCTGTAGCCCCGTGTAACTGTCTTGAACACCCAAGCAGACGTTGTGAGCATCTTCCACTGTTCGTTCCAGAGAGCCAGCGCAGATGTCACGTCTTTTGCCCTCTGAGTCTCTATTTGTTGTGTTATGGGGCCCTCTAGTGTCTGAACACGGTGGTACCCCGATTTGACAGTCCCCACCGACACTGCGCATGCGCGTGACGGAGGTGCCTTCACAACCCCAGCCGGCACTGCGCCTGCACGTGACGGTGGTGGCCTCACAGCCCCAGTCGTCACTGCGCATGCGCAGTCTGTCTGTGGCGGCGGTGCCTTTACAGACCCGTTGCTGGACTCCGGTTCTGCAGCTGCCACTACTGATGAGCCCCAGACCGACACAGTGCAGGGCTCCATCTCTGTGGCGGACGCCCTCGTGGCCTGATTTCCGTCCGGTAAATCAGAGGACATGAGGGAGTCCTGACCCGACAAGCTAGCTTGGCGAGCTAGCCGTCGGCGGAGGCTCTTCACGGTGAAACGGGCACAATGCCCGCATGAACCGGGGTTGTCGATAGCCTCCTGGGCATGTTGCAGCCCGAGGCAGGACGAGCAGACGTGGTTTGCGTCTGTGTCCGAAATCTTCAACCCGCAGCCGCAGAGCCGAGCCTCCAATTCCCTGGCTCCTCTGGTGTGAGGGAGAGACGTGTCCATCTTGTTCGCCATTATGGCGACGTGGGAAGGACGCGCTCGTAGCAGGTGCGTTGTCGAGAAAAAAATCCTCTCCAACCTGTCGTTAATCCGGAGAAAAGACGACGGTGTAAGATTTATTCCCGAAGAATATTAACTGGTGTGTTAATATTCTTTCTTAGTCCTATTCTTCTCTGGTGTGAGAAGAAAGAAAAAAGACGTCCTCACTATCGTGGTGTCGGTAGCGAGGAAGTTAAGCTAGCAACAGGTGTGCTGCTAGCTTGAATCAAAACCTTACCTTTTCGATTTCCGGAGAAAAAAAAAAAAAAGGAGAGGTCGAGTGTGGTACGAACTGGTATGTTAGCACCGACAGTCTTCTTGCAGAAGTATATATAAAAGTAGCCGGCGAGCGCCCGTCGACCGAAGTTAGCTTGGTTAGCTTGGTTCCGTCTGTGGACTGTGTGAGCTAGCCCGGCTACCAATATAGAGATGTGCTCTGAAGCGAGAAGAGGTGTTTGAATGACGCATGCGGCGTAGTGCAAGCTACTTATAGGGGGTGGATTCCCTGACGCTGACGTCAAGATCACCAGCCAATCAGGATTGGCGTAGTGAGATTGATGCTTCTGTTTGCTCCGCGGATGAGGCGCATCCCATAGTGAGACATCGAACGGAGTATTATGAATGAGAACAGTGTTTTTACTGGACTCTACTTTACTGTATCCAGCCCACTTCTGGTGCAATTTTAGTCAATCAAAATGAAAAGCTTCAGGGGGCATATGATGATGCGTTTACAATTCTGCCCCAAACTCCCATGACGGACAATACATTATCAATATACAATAATATATATTATCATAATAACTTAATAACTTAGTGTAATCAACGACTTGAATACATTATTTATTTCCATTCTGTGCTTGATGTATGAGCTATTGATTTTACGTCTAATCAATATATTAATTTGTCAAATTTGCTATTATCTAGTTATTTTGTCATAATTTTTGTTTGTATTCACTGCTCTTTAATAAATAATGTCCAAAACTGTCATCTATCCTACATTATAACTGAATGATTGAATGGCTTAAGGACAAACTCTTATCATGAGATTTCACACGTCCTCTGGCTTGGGGTGCATCCAAATGCTATCTGAGCTTTAATAGAGGAAAAAAAAGAAACAAAAATATCGCTGCCAAATCCCACAATCCTCTGGGGTGCTGCTCTCAATGCAACCCTGAAACCAGGATCTTCCCTCCACTCGTGTTAGCTCACTTCTCCCTGAATACGGGAAACTAAGAAGACAGGTTGTGTCAGGAAGGACGCCTCACGCTGCTTTACTGAGCTTATTCACAGGACTGACAGGCGAACAAAGGAGGCATTGAGCTCATTTCCTACCAGGAAAATGAGATTAATGAACCTCAGCCCTCTTATAATGGAGTTTACATTCATACTCCTTATTCAAAGGGTTTTATAAACTCTAACAGTTCACAGAGGTCCAATTTACTTTAAAAGAAGAAATGTTGTATGAATGGTCTACTGTAGAAAAGCAATCAAAGGAAGCAATATATGGTGGAGCCAGAAAACATAAGGAAATGTGTTTAAAATAGTACATGGGAGTATTTCATTATCATAAACCTTCTCTTGAATTTGTACTGTATACGCTATCTTAAATGATCTTCTATATTGTATTTTTAGATACAACGAAAGCACCATTTTCCACATGGTTTGTTTCTGTGTCCTGGGGCAGCTGCTGAGAGTCTCAAACAGAAGCAATTATAAGAAAACAAGAGGCAAGGCTTGGAGAGAAATGTACAGTCACTGCAAACAGGATGCTGCGAAATAAAGCAGAGGGCATGGAAACAGCAATGGGGCTTTTATTCTCTCGGAGGCTGAAAGAGAATATAGCAGCTTATTACTCAGCCTGCTGGCAGATTGCCTTTTGTTCCTCCCAGGGACAGCTTTGATAAGGATGTAAATGCGAGAGACTGCACTGACGCTCAGAGATGCTATATATTAGAGGAATACAGGCTGACAAATTAAACAATCCATGGGAAACTTAAAATAGAAGTTTACAGCCGTGTTTACCCTCCAAAGTACAAATTAAAGTTATTTGTATTAATTTAAAGACATTTGATACGACTCCAACATGATTGTCCAGGGATGTCCATAACTAAATACATTCTTAGTGGACTAACACTCATTCGATTTTGTTGACTCATCAATAGTTGATTTAAGTGAAAGATCTGTACAACTTTTTGCAGGAATCATGCAAAAGTTTAACTCAAATCTAGTTGTGTATATAAAGCTTTAGAAAAACAACTGTTCAACTGAAGAAGTCTTCGTTCCTACCCTCAGGTCATGAAGGATGGGTCATGAACGAGAGAACGAGATCTCAAATACAAGCGGCGGGAAATGGATTATCTCCAGGGTGGCTGGCTTTTCCCTAAGGGAAAAGGTGAGAAGTCGTTGCCCCTTCCAGTAGAAAAGGAGCCAGTTGAGGTGGTTCGGGCACCTGGTAAGGATGTCACGTGGCCGCCACCCTGGAGGTGTTCCAGGCAAATCTTGAGATTGAGGGATTTTATCTCCATGCTGGCATGGGAGGGCCTTTGTAAAGCCCGGTCAGAGCTGGTTGATTTGACCAAGGAAATGGAAGTTTTGGACTCTCTGCTCGAATTGCTTCCCCCGCAAACCAACAATAAGCGGTTGGACATGAATTAATTACGAAATCTTAGTTCAGCAAGACCACAATAACTAATAAGTTGACTAGTTGACTGAGAGGGAGCAGCCTTAATCTCCAGATGTGTTGATTTTGAATGTTTGTGATAAATTGAAGATGAGGTTTCCCTAAAATATTGGATGAAAAGTTGATTTTCTACAGATATGTGCTGTTCAAAGGATAGAGAGAAAGCTACAAACATATACTGATTTTACAGAATATGATGCATTGCTGCAAATTAAACCTGCCAACAGTACATACAGTAAAGAAACCAATACTTTTACCTATTAGTATTAACAACATTGTATTTAATTATTTTACTTAGGAAAGGTTTTGAATGCAGGACTTTACGAGTATGAAGCATTTTCACTGTATACAGTATATGTGATTTTACTGGAGCAGAGTTGGAAAAGTGCCAACGATAATTGTTTTAGATTCATATCCCATCGCACACCAGATCTCTGACAGTTATTCTCTTTTTTTGCATCAGATATCAGTTTTTTCTCACAACCAGGGTTCTTTACTGTAAAGAAATGATTCTATGAAGTGGACAATACAACGTTTTACATTTAAAATATAACTTATTTTGGAGTTTTGGCAATAATTGTTCTGCTTGATACAGATACAAGCTCCTTGTTGCTCTAAATAGGAATGAAGGCAATTCAAATACGTTCTTACCATGCTTCTATGCTGTCGTGCTGCACAACTGAATCAGTCAACCCTCCACTGGAAATATGAATGAAAAGACAGAAAGGATTATTAGATGTCATTACTGTCCAATATGATCCAAAGCTTGCAGTGCTGTGGCAGCTCAGAGGGAATGGAGACACACTGAATATCTTTCAAGCTCTTTTTTTCCACTTGTTAAAAAATAAAAAGGCCTGGCAGAGAGACGTGCTTTGGTTTGGATCATGACATTTTCTATGAGTCTTTGTTGGGCAGAAATGTCCAGTGCCTTTTCCTCTGTGTGAGAAACACAAAAGAGGACACTGTCAGACAGAGTCGTGGTGTACTGCGACACAACAAGGACTTTTCTGTCTTCACGACTTCTTCCCTTCTGCTAAATCTCATCGACTCTGTATGCAGTGAGTGACAGTCTGGTAATATTCAGCTAAACAGATGAGGTCTGTCTCAGGAGAATGAAAGCATTTGTGATTGCACTGCCCGCCCTTTTTGGACCATAAGCTAGATTTTAGCAACAGGTTTACATTCTATTGTGCCGATGTGCACAACAACTGTTATCTAGAATCTATGGCAATTTAAGTCAGATTTAAAAACAAAAGGATGCAAAGGTAAAAAAATAAGACTTTAAAAAAAGACATGTCATTCAAACTTTGGGATGAACACTCTTGGGAGTTGGGAGCCTGATAATTTATTTCGGCAAATTACTCAGACCTACTAATTGACCTAACAGAAGGGATTGAGTCTATGTAAATGTACTGCTTGGCTCAGATCCACCAACGTCAGCAAGATCTCCCCTCTATTGACTCCTGAAGAACCAGGTTCAATTACAGTTTTTCTCGATTGCTAACACACATTTTCTTTTTAATTGCTCAGTTTATCAGAAGACTAAACACAATTCACAAAACCCCACACCCAAAGTGCAAAACACCTAATTTCTCCTGCTAAGTGAAGAACTGCACTCAAAACTACATAAACACTTACGAAATGCAAACTTTTGCACCAAATATAACACACTTCATTCATAATACTGGATGGTTTGACCACCCAACTACACACTGCGTAGCATAATCTAAAGCACTTTCATTTTTTATGGGCTATGCTCTGTACATAGAGGTTTCTGCAGAGAAAGATTGCTGGAGTATACAGAAATACAATAAATGAAGAAATACAAATGAGTCGTTGAAGAATCATATTTTATTCAAAAATAACATTGTGCAGCATGCATCTCAGCACATAGTTACTTCGGATCTCTCTAAGTGTGATGGCATTGTTTGCCAAAACCCAGTTTGTAACTGCTGCTACCTGTGCCTCATTGGAAATCCTTAGCCTTCCACCTCTTTTTTTCTCAGTCCTTCCGATAAACAACAAAGATATCTTGGTTGGTCAGTGTCTGTGTTGCACAAAAGAAAGTTTACCACAGTAAATTGTGCAGGATTTTTGTGCAGTTATAGTATGCCAGCAATTCAATTACTGTAATGAAGTAAATACGTTTCACACAACAGATATAATCACTGATATATCATGAGTTATGCAGAGCTAAACACTGGTAATTAACCTGTTATCAAGTCTAGTGCCGGATTACAGAAGCAACAGTACATCGGCTTAGATTAGGCTGAACCCTCTGTCCAGCCTCTCTCATCGTCAAACCATGGTTGATAACATTTCATTTCATTAGAGAGTATTGTTTCTCCTCCTCTCACTCTCAGAGCTCTTCCTCTTGCTCTTGCTTCCATGTTGGCATCCATTGTTGCTGTCAGAAAGTACTCACCTGTGGTCTTTTTATAGTGCTAACATCCTGATTGATGAGCCAACAATTATGCTATCAGGTGTTTGGTCAGGTGGAACGTGTTTCTTGATCATTGGCCCATGTGTGAGATATTTTGAATATCAGTGTTTTAAACCTGCTAACACGTGACTTTATGTCAGATTCCTGTGTCTTACGTGGAGAAACGTGTGCAGTGGTTTGCAAAACGTGCCATGCTGATTTGCAAATTGTGTGAAAAGCTGAACACATGTTTGGAGTTTTGGAGATTTGAGCCGATGTTTTGCTCTTTGAGTGTCAGTTAAAATAATTGTGCTTTATGTATAATTTTAGTGTTTTAGCAATCGAGAAAAACTGTAACTGCTGTTTCAATTCAGACGACCCGCTAAATCTGTTTAAACCAGGGGTGTCAAACTCAAATACACAGTGGGACAAAATAAAAAAATCTGTACTAGTCGAGGGCCGGACTGGTTCAATGTTTATTGCAAAACGTATTGAAATGAACTTATGCACATATTAAACTTGTAACTAACAAAGCTTACATTATTGTAATGGTAATCAGTTCAGTGGGTGTGTGGTATCGCAATGATGCTCAAAATGTCCCTTATAGGCATACGTCTGTTTCCGGTGACTTTATTTTGAAATTCAGTTCCTGAGGAACGGCTGAAAAGCCCGAGATGATAGAATTAACCAATAAATAAAAACAAGGATAATTGTGTGTTATTGTTGAATAAATAACAGTGTTATTTAGAAAAGAATAACAAATTAGAAGGAAAAAAATATTTAAAAAATACAGATTTCAGTATTTTGAGGCTCTGAGCCCCATTTCTTTTCCTCACAGACGGCAAAAAAAGTCAGACATTATACGATTTAAAATAAAAACAATAATTGTGGCTTGATATTGAGTAAGACCATGTTTTTATGAACCACACAGCTTCCGGTCTTCCAAGACCCGACCGGACAAAAAGAAGTGTTGCAGGCACGAAACACACTACCAATATAAATACATTGCTTTTAAAATCGTTCTATGTGACACGAAAAAAAGGGGAAAATCGTGATGGTGAACACGAACCAATAGATTAAATGTCGTGACTATAACACAAAATGCCGTGAGACTGGGTTGAAATCTATCGATTAGATTTATGATTCGAATTTTGAAACTACAAGAAGATAAGGAGGACTTTTTCAAAAACAGTAATAGAGATTTTTGTCCAGAAGGATAGGCAAATGGACTACATCTTCAAGTCAAGGTAAGACCACAATTTTATTGAAAATGGGATCTTACTAAGAACAATCCAATATTTAAATGATAAAATTACATTTTTTGGGTATCCTTTTGTTGAACTGTCTGTTTAAAATTAATCGAAGCATCAGACTAAAAAAGCTTTTGAAAATAATAGAATATTTTGATTTAGGTCAAAATGTATTTGTAAACCTGAGGAGTCAGTGCCAGTGCTTCACCAGCCATGAACCTCACTGCAGAAGCTTATATACTGTATAAACATCTACGTTTTTTGTGCCCCACCACTTTTGTACATAAAAACGCCACTGCTCAAATCAGACTTTCTTGTCAGCATGTGGAGCTTCTGACCTATGTGATTCCAAAGTGCCCACCCAGCTAGAGGGGAATGTTCTCACAACTTTGGCTAACATTAACTACAGGTCCTAATAAGGTTTTAAAGAAACGTTTTAATCTGATGTTCAAAGAACCTTTTTAGGATGTTTATTTTTTTCAAATAATTTTCCTATAATGTTTAAGGTTAATTAAGACATAACGTTTTAACTGCAACATTCAGAGGATGTTTTGAGGATGTTATTGAGGCCTGAGATAACAGAACGTTTTTTTATAAAATGTTCCTTTAATGTGATATGTTAGTAAAGGTGGATAAAACATTAACGATGTTCTTTATAAAACTCAATGTTACATGATAACAAATTAAGAACATTCTCCAAGCAACATTCAGAGGATGTTTTCAGGATGTTATTGAGGCCTGAGATAACAAAGTGTTTTATAAAAAGTTCCTTTAATGTGATATGTTAACAAAGGTGGAACGTTTTGCCTGCAACATTCTAAGGATGTGTTTTGGACGTTGTTGGGTAACACATTAACGATGTTCTTTATAAAATGTTCCCTCAATGTTACATGATAACAAATGAAGAACATTCTCCAAGCAACATTCAGAGGATGTTTTCAGGATGTTATTGAGGCCTGAGATGACAAAGTGTTTTATAAAATGTTCCTTTAAATGTGATATGTTAACAAAGGTGGAACGTTTTGCCTGCAACATTCTAAGGATGTGTTTTGGACGTTGTTGGGGTTAGGGAATGCTCCGGTTTTTGGACAAAATTAACATGGGATCACTCCGGTTAATGTACGTACTTCGTCTCACTGGAATATTAATGGCCAGATTGAATACAACATCGACCCAATGTCTCCGGTCAATGACAGGAGAGTTTTGAAAGTGACAAAACACTGTTCCACACACTGTTTCCAAACACTTAAACAATGTTTACCCAGGATTCAGACACCTCCCTTGGCTTGTAAAATGCGGTGATGCGCCCTGGAGGTATCCTACTATTTAAAACATGTATACCCAGGATTCAATCACTTTTCCTGGCTGTGAAGCATTCTGTTCTCTGGGTGCAGTCTGGGTGCAAGAGTCATGTGCTGCGAGGAGCTCTCTGGGTGCGCTCTGTGGGGTCTCGCAGCCCGCTCCTCTCTGGCTCTGCTCCACGCCTCTATTCACAGCACTTGCATGTGTCTTGGTGAAAATATGGCATTGTTTTGTCTATTGGTCTCAAAAGTGTTTAACTACGGAGAACATTCATCTTTTTTCCCCAAACCCTCTATTCTCACTGCTTTCCCCCAGGTTTCAGAGACTTATTGCTGGGTATAAAATCTACATGCATCACTCTGGTAGTCTGATACCTTCACAGCAGTGACTATGGAGGGGGGGGGCTGTAATAACACCTTCTCCTCCTTTCATAGACCTTTTGCTGGTATACAGCAGTGACTATGGAGGTGGGGGGGGTCTGTAATAACAGTTTGACCCGGGGGTCCAAGCCCTTATTGCTGGGTATAAAATCCACGTGCATCTCTCTGGTAGTCTGAGGCCCTAAGAGCAGCGACTCTGCTGTTTTTAACCTGCTTGTCCATTTCACCATTCAAATGTTAAAGAAACGGACAGACTTCCGTGCACACCAGCGGCTGTCGGATTAAAACAGTTTAATACACTTTTAACACTCATGTAGCCAGGATTCCTGCTCCTTTCCTGGGTAACACAGTGAGGTGACGCAGCCTGTCCTCTGGATGCACTCTGTGGGGGGGGGGAGGGGTCTCGCAGAGCCACTCCCTCCTCTCTGGCTGCTGCTGCGGGTATAAAAGCCACGTGCATCACCATGGATCTCTGCATCTTCCCGGTGTCCGTCCTGGATGAGTGAAATAATCAGAGTTCTGTGTCCAATCTTGCTACTAATTGATATATTTTAATAGGAATCTCTGTTTGACATGTGTTGATATTATTCTATTTCTTCTGAAATAGCACATTGCGAATGACCCATTTTAATTAAAAACTGAATCAAAACAGTGTGTGCCCTCTCTGGGTACACAGTCATCCTCTATTTACACCACTTTTCATGGTGTGTTTGTGCCCTGGTTGTCTTTTGACTGAATTTAAACAGTTTCCCCGCCTTTCAGAGACTTATTGATGGGTAAAATAATCATCATTCTGTATAAATATGTTTGTCAATATCATGTATGCAACATGATAAGTTGGGGTCCACAAAGCTGACACAAGATACCCGCATATAAGCACTTATCTGATGGGTAAAATAATCATCATTCTGTATAAATATGTTTGTTTCCGCTTGCTTTCCATCAGCACCTGGACATAATTTCAAACGGACAGTGACTATGGAGAGGGGGGGGGGGGGCTGCAATAACATCTTCCCCACCTTTCATATACCTATGTCTGGGTATAAACGCACTGTGTATTGCCCTAGATCTCTTCATGTGTGTGTCCCTGTGAGTCTGAGGCCCTAACAGCAGCGACTCTGCCATTTTTACCTGCTTGTCCATTTGGCCATTCAAATGTTAACGAAATGGACAGAGCCCCAGTTTTCCCCCTAAAATGCTTTTTAATCATTATCTTTGCATTTAAATGATGTACGGTATAATTCATATGGTTCCTTTACCCAATGCACATAGTCTGGAGCTCACTGGGGTCCTGCATATGCTTTAATCAGGCTTTGTCCATTTGGCTATCAGTTTGTTAACGAAATGGACAGAGCCCCAGTTTTCCCCGTAAAATGCTTTTTAATCATTATCTTTGCATTTAAATGATGTACGTTATAATTCATATGGTTCCTTTACCCAATGCACATAGTCTGGAGCTCACTGGGGTCCTGCATATGCTTTAATCAGGCTTTGTCCATTTGGCTATCAGTTTGTTAACGAAATGGACAGAGCCCCAGTTTTCCTCGTCAAATGCTTTTTAATCATTATCTTTGCATTTAAATTATGTACGTTATCATTCATATGGTTCCTTTACCCAATGCACATAGCCTGGAGCTCACTGGGGTCCTGCATATGCTTTAATCAGGCTTTGTCCATTTGGCTATCAGTTTGTTAACGAAATGGACAGAGCCCCAGTTTTCCCCCTAAAATGATTTTAAATCATTATCTTTGCATTTAAATGATGTACGTTATAATTCATATGGTTCCTTTACCCAATGCACATAGTCTGGAGCTCACTGGGGTTCTGCATATGCTTTAATCAGGCTTTGTCCATTTGGCTATCAGTTTGTTAACGAAATGGACAGAGCCACAGTTTTCCCCCTAAAATGATTTTTAATCATTAAATGATGTGTGTTATCATTAATATGGTTCCTTAAATTAATACACATAGTCTGGAGCTCACTAGGGTCCTGCATATGCTTTAATCAGGCTTTGTCCATTTGGCTATCAGTTTGTTAACGAAATGGACAGAGCCACAGTTTGATTTTTATTCACTATCATGGGGCTATAAAAATCAAATTCCGGGTAATGCGGAGCACAATTGTACCTTTTAGTATTTTAATTTATTTGTATTATATATGTTTGGGCTATAAAAGTGACATTTTTGGATGACTTTGTCAGTTTATGGAGCTTGTCCCACAAATCCTGGAGCTTCCAGGCCGAATTTGGGAGCTCATAGGCGGCCTGCCATGCGCCCCCACCCGTGGAAAGAAGAAAACATGAAAGAAAACGGTCAATTATATCTTAAAATAATCAAAAATGAAATTTTCAAAAATTCTCGAAAAAACGACTGAGTGCCAATGGAGGAGGGGCTAAACTAAGCTCAAGCCCCGGACACTTTTACACCCCCTCGTTGCAACTTACAACGGAGAGGGGAATCCAAGCCCCCCCTACCTCGTCCAAAAAATTCATTCATCTTTTTCAGACTACTGTCTGCACGAAATCGGAAACCCGGTTTTTGAGAGGACTCAGAAAAAAAACGGCTTTGTAACTTCATGGAGGAATTCATCCGCTTTATGTGCACTCAGGCTCGGACACATTTGTTGCCTCGGAGCATGGTTCTTAACAAACTTTAAGTTTTTGAAATGACCTCTGGAGGAATGCAAGGCAAGTTGTCAGGAAACTCTAGCCGCATTATGAGCAGTATTGTCGGACACATCATTTTTGTACATACCGCTTCAACTGCAGTCTGGCTTACATACTGTTTTGAGCCACTACCCTCTGTCATGGTTGCAAACTTTGAGTTTCCCGGACACAATTGTTGCCTCGGAGAGTCAACAAGCGGAGTTGTCATGTGATTATGAGACACTATTTTCAGATGTATTTTAACACTTTTACCCGTTTTCTACGGAGGCAAGGGTGAGTTTTCACGGAACTAGGAGGAGATACACTGCCATTAACTCTGAGCACCATGAATCAAGTGCGGTGTGGCGGAGTGGGACAATTTAATTCCGCAAGTAAACTTTTACTTTTGTGACAGTGGAGGAACGCAAGGGGGGTTGTCAGGGGACTCTACCCGCATTATGAGACACTATTTTCGGATACATTTGAACACTTTTACCCGTTTTTACGGTTCTCCAAAAAGCAAACTCTTACCTTTGTGGTCCGTGTACCATGCATTGAAGCATCGTACCCAATGTTTTTTGTCCCAACTGATTTCTCACTACTGATCGAATGGCAAACGCGACCCGCCATCGGAGGGCCTCCGCCGGCCCGGCCTCGCGGCGACATGAAGCATTTCCAAGACGAACCGTCTGACTCAGGGGTCCCACCACAGGTTCCGCAGGGGGGTGGAAGTTCCACCTTCCCACTTCGCCGCGGAGTGCCAGGCAAGCACCTGTTTCTCTAATCCTCCACTGTTGCATAGCGGCCTTAGTCGGCTGCGGCATTCAGCAATTGGCCTTGCTCCGGGCACCGGTTCCCTCAGGGACCACGGCTCGGTGGCTTCACATGATATAGGGTCGACCCTACTTCATCACAGGCTACCTGTTTGATCCTGCGTAACAACCACATATATGCTTGTCTGCAAAGAGGGAAATGCCTGGTCCCGCCCGGGTGTTCCTCTTTTGTGAGAGTGTATTGAAGCATCGGACCCAATGTTGCCATCACCAGCCCCGCGGAGCTGGGACCATTTAAGCAAGTGCAGCGCATTCTCCCCGACAGTCCCCCAGCAAACATGGAGGCTCCTGCCGGGTGCACCAAGCGTTCTCCCCGACAGTCCGCCAGCAGACCTGGAGGCTCATGCCGGGTGCATCAAGCATTCTCTCCGACAGTCCGCCAGTAAACCTGGAGGCTCCTGCCGGGTGCACTTCGTGTTCTACCCGACAGTCCAGAAGCTTACACCTGCTGGAGGCTCCTGCCAGGTGCTCCGCGCCGTGCACACCAGCCCCAGGCTTTTTGGAAATAAACCAAACGTGATTTTGCAGGGCATTACGTAGCTCATTTACCCATGTGATGTTGTGCAGTACATTACTGAGCTCATTTAATGATATGGTGTACCAAGAGAAGTGGGATGCTACCATGTCCCAACTGGTCTCCAGAGGAATATAAGGAGAGTTGACAGGGGACTCTGCCCAGTGCTTTTGGACCGAATGAGGGGTGTGTTAGAGGGGAAGGCTCTGGCTGTTTCTGCAGCCTCTGCTTCTACCTTCTCTCCCCACCCCGATACCAGCGCGTGCCTGCTGTAAAAGGCAGGTGCACGGGCTCTCACTGCCACTAACTCTGAGCCTGGCTCCCAAGCAGCACGTTCTCCCCGGCAGTCCGCCAGCAGATGAAAAACACCCACCTCTCCGCCTCTTCCGAGGGACGAGGGAATCGCGCGGGGGGCTCTGCTGGAGGCTCCTGCCGGGTGCTCCGTACTGCATTTCACCGGGACCTGGCTCGAAAAACTCGGAACCCTGACTCCAGTGCGGTGTGGGGACCTCGCCCTGGCCGTCCACCGTGCGCCTCCGGGTACCTGACTCCCCTGCCTCCTCCGGGGGCAGGTGTGAGGGGTTCAATGCCTCCTCCCCCCGCTGCGGCGAAGGCCGGAGCGGGATGGAGTGCCCGGAGGTACTGTTATCCCCACATTTTCGTACCCAAAACTGTCTTGTGAGCTCGTGGCAGAACCATGAAACAAAAAACAATCAATGTATCGGACCCATCACCAGCCCCGCGTTGGTGCGGAGGTGGGAACAATTTAACAAGGTGGTAACCCAAGTCCTCCCCTTAGTCCGTGTTCCCTGCATTGAAGCATCGGACCCATGTGCAACCATGGGTCCGATCACCGGTTAGCTAACGCATATAAACGGAGAAACAGAAAACTATTTAAATACAATTCATTGTGTGTGTTTTAGGAAGGAGGTTGTCCGAATGCCCGGTGTGCAGACTCTGCTATCTGGCTTTGAGTAAGCACCTTAAGCACAAACATGCAGTGCGGAACCTGGAGGTAAGAGGCATCATTCTTAAAATGGCCAGTGGCAGAATAAATGTTTGGACAAAACCCTGTCCCATCACAGGGTGTTCGTATACTGGGAAGAGACTACACCGTCATGTAACTCGTGACCACCCTGAGTTCTCCCGAGATGAGGCACATCAGGTCTAGCAAGGCTGAAGCATAGTGTGGCCATGCAGTTGCTCCATGACCTCCGAGAGACTAATCCCATCATTGGAATTGCTACATCATTGGATATAGACAATGAGGAGGAATACCCGGTGCACCCTCCACCCTTCTCCCCACATACCGAGTGTGACGAAGAGGACTGCAGGCAGGTGAGGCTGGAAAATGTGGGGGCTCAGAAGGATGCCCTCATTGATGAGGTGAAGACCCAGCGCTCCAGGCTGAAAGAGGGGCTAAAACCCAGAAAGCAGAGTGCCACTGCTGCTGTGCTTGAGGAAGACAAAGAATGTATACGATTTAAGGGCCTTGCAATCTTAAGTACCCCCGGCATGAACACAGTACCCTCCGGCAGCAATACCCCTCTCAAGACCCCGGTGAAGACTGTCATGCGGTCCGCAGAAGCCTCCGGTAGTGAGACCCCTCTCAAGAACCCGGCCAAGTCTGTGATGCGGTCCCCAGAAGCCTCCGGCAGCAATACCCCTCTCAAGACCCCGGTGAAGACTGTAATGCGGTCCGCAGAAGCCTCCGGTAGTGAGACCCCTCTCAAGGCCCCGGCCAAGTCTGTGATGCGGTCCCC
This sequence comes from Notothenia rossii, assembly GCF_949606895.1. Classification (NCBI taxonomy): domain Eukaryota; kingdom Metazoa; phylum Chordata; class Actinopteri; order Perciformes; family Nototheniidae; genus Notothenia; species Notothenia rossii. The sequence goes on from NC_136906.1 coordinate 26,601,254, forward strand.
AGAAGCCTCAGGCACCAATACCCCTCTCAAGACCTCGGTGAAGACTGTCATGCGGTCCGCAGAAGCCTCCGGTAGTGAGACCCCTCTCAAGACCCCGGTGAAGACTGTCATGCGGTCCGCAGAAGCCTCCGGTAGTGAGACCCCTCTCAAGGCCCCGGTGAAGACTGTCATGCGGTCCGCAGAAGCCTCCGGTAGTGAGACCCCTCTCAAGGCCCCGGCCAAGTCTGTGATGCGGTCCCCAGAAGCCTCCGGCAGCAATACCCTTCTCAAGACCCCGGTGAAGACTGTCATGCGGTCCGCAGAAGCCTCCGGTAGTGAGACCCCTCTCAAGACCCCGGTGAATACTGTCATGCGGTCCGCAGAAGCCTCCGGTAGTGAGAGCCCTCTCAAGGCCCCGGCCAAGTCTGTGATGCGGTCCCCAGAAGCCTCCGGCAGCAATACCCCTCTCAAGACCCCGGTGAAGACTGTCATGCGGTCCGCAGAAGCCTCCGGTAGTGAGACCCCTGTATGCCAGAAGACCCGTGCGTCTGTCTCCAATAAGCTGAAAGCCAATCTGGCTAAGGACTGGCCCTCTCCCCCAAATCGCTGGTCCACTGGGAAGGGACGGGGGAATACCATGCGTGAAATCACGTTGCCTAAAAGCATGGAGACATACATTCAGACATACAGAAGTCATTGTGAGGGTGTCGCACCGACAGTAAAACGGAAAGAGAATTGTATGTCCAATGTCAGCCGGATAAAGGACTTCCTAGTATTCATGGCCCATGGTGTTGACCGGCTGTCAGACTGGCTGTTTCTAAAAGACACAAAGAGGGTCCGTGGCTGGAGCGAGTATATTTCAAAGTCGGGCCAGGCAGTCACAACATCTCTGTTGTTCCTGAAGACTGTGCACCATTTCCTTAGGTACTTGTCTGCGTCAAAGCTCCGGGGTTGCAGGCTCACCCAGTCTGATATGACCCACATCATCAGAGAGGTGACAGCCAACATGAACGACTTGAAAAAGTCCGTCACTGTCCACCAGTTTAAGGTGAAGAGGAACAAGCTGGATCGTCCACCGAGCCAGGCGGAGCTTCTCGCCGCCATGGCGGCCGCTGAGAAGCGCATCCCTGATCTCCTTGACCTGATGGCTAGCAATCCGACCTCAATCACCCAGTACCTGCTATATGGCTATCTAACCCTACATTGGAGCCTCCTGTATGGCCACTGTCCGGGTGTGTACGCAAACATGACCAACACGGAGGTCTTTGAGGCGGACAGAAGGGGCACTGCTGAGGGCTACGTCATCCAAGTGCAGGATCACAAGACTGCCAAGACATTTGGCGAAGTACAGCTGGTGCTTACAGTAAAGGAGTTTAGCTGGGCCATGCGGTGGATGGGGATAAAAGAGGGCTTGTCGGGTCCTCAGAGTGAATTCTTCCTTTTCACAACGTGGAAGCACGCTTCCAAGAACATGAACGCTCACTTGAAGAGGGCTTGGGCCGATGCTGGGCTAGAAACAGCCGTCACCTTCACCATCTTGCGCACTGCCCTGGCTGACAATATCAAGCATCACCAAGATCCAGAAAGCAGGTTGATTCTCGCTAGGTTTATGTGTCACGACGTAAGCACTGCAGACCGGTTCTACGCAAATACGCCTGGAATAAAGGAGGGATTGAAGATCCGCTCCATGTTCAGGGCGGCAGCAGCTGCAGCAGCATCATCAGAAGGAGGTCTACCACCGTCAGCTACCTCCGAAGAGGGCTCAGGGGCGGAGAGCAGCGATACCTCTTCTTCAGGGCCGGTTGATACTCCTGATGAGGGGACAGGGGCCGTGGACTCAACCTTTTTTCGGCTAATATGGCCCCTAGGCCCCTGCTAATCATGTTTTTATTATGTTTATTATGTATGTTTTGTATACTGTTTTTGTAAAAATTGTGTGATAATTAAATAAATAATAAAACATTAGTATAACCTTGAAGGTTCCCAGGGGCAAATACAGTGCCAGGTATCAGACTATTTAAACAATGTTTACCCATGATTCAGACACCTTCCCTGGCTTGTAAAATGCGGTGATGCGCCCTGGAGGTATCAGACTATTTTAAACAACTTTTCTCCGCCTTTCAAACACTTATTCCTGGGTTATAGCCTGTCATTTTGCACGATATAATTTAACATGTAACCTCTCCTGGAAATGCATATTCTGTGCACTTCCAGGAGAGGTTACATGTTAAATTATATCGTGCAAAATGACAGGCTACAACTCTCTTCCAGACGTTTAAAAACACTTTCCCCGACCATGTAAACATCATTTCTGGCTTGTAAAGTGCGGTGATGAGCCCTGGTAGTGTCAGACTATTTAAAGGGTTACCAGGAGCATGAGAATATCCTCCACAGGGGGGGGGGGGGTGGTGCCGCTGCGCTCTGCCTCTATCCACACAACTTTCCCCCGCCTCTCAGAGACTTATTGCTGGGTAAAAAAGCCATGTGCACCGCCCTGGTTCTCTGCACGTGTGTGCCTGTGAGTCTGAGGCCCTGAGAGCAGCGACTCGGCCGTTTTTACGGATTTCCGTCCATTTGGCTATCCGAATGTTAACGAAACGGACAGACTTACATGCACAACAGCTGCTGTCGGATTAAAACAGTTTAATGTGCTTTTAAAACTCACGCAGCCAGGATTCCTGCTCCTTTCCTGGGTTATAAAGTGATGTGACGCAGCCTGTCCTCTGGGGCTGCTTGCTCCTCTCTGGCTACTGCCCACATGCAAGCATTCTTCCAGGTAATGTCTGAGAGTCATTTCAAATGGTTTCAAACTGCTCTGGGTGTGCGCCATCCGTGGAGTCTCCCCGCCTTTCAGAGACCTATTGCTGGGTAAAAAAAGCCATGTGCTCCGCCCTGGATCTCTGCATGTGTGTGTGCCTGTGAGTCTCTGGCTACTGTTCACATGCCCGCATTATGAGGCACTATTTTCGGATACATTTTCACCACTTTTCCCCGAGTAAAATTAGGTCTGTCACTTTGGGTAACCGCACCACTCTCGGAAGTCTCCCGAGAGCGGACGTCCATTGCCTCTAAATAGGGTAACACATTAAAGATGTTCTTTATAAAAAATTCCGTCAATGTTACATGATAACCAAAGAAGAACATTTTGAAAGCAACATTTGGATTATGTTTTCAGGTGGTTATTCTTTTTTTATAAGACGTTCCTGTGATGCGAAATATTAACACGGTCATGGTCAACGTCAGATTTATTTGTAGTGCGCTTGTGGCATTTGTTTGAAAAGGATGTCTAAAGAAAATCTGATGTCACCACATTTTCCTTTAAAAAAAACAAAACAAGCATGCAATTCATGATATTGCACGTTTGCGTAGGCATGTCTGAGTTCCCAGCTAGACATTGTTGGTTCTAAAAACATTCTGAGAATGTTACCATTCATTGTTCTAGGAATGGTTTCATCGAGAAGTTTTATTTTGGTTCCTAGAATGTACTTCTGAAAAGTAGGATAACGTTCTCTAAAAACATTTTTAAAATGTTTGGTGATAACATTGTTCTAACATTATACCCCAAGTTTTTTTGTTGTTGCACATATCTCTATTGTCATATGGATCGAATAACACTTAGAAAACCAAAGAAAGACATATAGAAGAACGGACCGACTATCACTGCCTGTCCCTGAAACCCCTGTTAGCGTTTGTATGTGTTTGTTTCTACTGTGTGTGTCTCTCGCTCCCCCCACCTGCCTGCTGGTCTGCCCTACACGGCTGGGAGCAATCTACAATCAACCACACCTGCAACCTGCTCATGAGCCACACTATGAAAGCCTGCAGCCGGCACTCATTCCCTGCCAGATTGTTGCCGTGAACAGTTTGTTGCCAGCATATCCTTTGACAACTTTGCCTGCTTTTGCCTCACACTCATTTTTGTGTCCCTCCCAGGAGGAATCCAAGGCCTTCCACACTCCCAAGACCAGCCAGGCCTCTCCACTCTGCAACAACTGTTTCCCACTGCTGCCATAACCAACCTCCACTCCCAGCTCCCCTTTTCTAATAAACGAATGTTACTTTCAACAGCTGATTCCGAGTCATCATTTTACATGTGTTAATATTCAAATTCCAATAGTTAAGTAAACTATCAAAATCATCCTAATGACCACAGTGGTCAGTCCAGTTACCCAGGAATTTTGAGTTGAACAATTACAGGAATATTATGTCTTTATGTTGTAATAATGTAAAAATATTTTAGTACATTTTTACCACAGAACATTTGCATAATGTTTTAAACATAAAGCATGTTATCCTTCTCTAAAATAATAACATTCTGGCAAAATAAAAAAATCTAACTTGCAGCTGAAAACGTTTTAAGAACAGTAGGGCATAATGTTCTAACAATGTTATCAAAAACATTTTAAGAATGTTTTTAGAGACCGTTATCCTACCTTTCAGAACAAAATTCTGGGAACCAAATAAAAGCTTCTGCTGAAAACGTTTTAAGAATAGTAGGGCATAATGTTCTGACAATGTTATCAAAAACATTTTAGGAAGGTCATCACCAAACATTTCAAGAATGTTTTTAAAGAACGTTATCCTACCTTTCAGAAGAACATTCTGGGAACCAAAATAAAAGCTTCTGCTGAAAACATTTTAAGAATAGTAGTGCACAATGTTATCAAAAACATTTTAGGAAGGTTATCACCAAACATTTTAAGAATGTTTTTAGAGAACGTTATCCTACCTTTCAGAAGAACGTTCTGGGAACCAAAAGAAAACTTCCCGCTGAAAACATTCCTAGAACAATGAATGTAACATTCTCAGAATGTTTTCAGAACAAACCATTTCTAGCTGGGCAATTTTAACATATCATTTCTGCATGTATTTTGTTATTTAAAAGTGTTGGTATAACACTGCATGGTCCAATATGCTGGTATAGCCACATGCAGCATTTCTATACGTATTTCACCTTTCCAACATTTACTTATATATAAGAATACGAGTCCCAAATGTTGTTCTGCTGCCAAATGTTGTACTGCTGTCAAAGCCCACTTTTTACTAGTAAACCATTTAGTTATCATATAATGTTTACTGTTTTTCCTCAACCAACCTTGTTATAGACAAAATACACTTTTTGAAATCTATCAAAAAAGTAAGTATGATTATGTACAGGGAGATGATCATTACTGCTGTGGCCGACAGTAAAAAATAAATAAGTCTGTATTAAAATAAATCTTTACAATTACTTTAACAGGCTTCATCCTTGGGCCTCTTCAGTAGACTCGACTACTGTAATGGTGTCTTAACAGGTCTCACTAAAAAATCTATAAGAGTTTTAAAACATTTTTAAAGCACTTTGAAATCCCTTGTGCTGAAAGGTGCTATGTAAATAAACGTAATTTGCCTGGCCTTGCCTAATGTCATGGTTTTGGATTGTTGTTTTCATTTTCCACCTTTTTATTTTGAAATGTTTTCGTCCTTGTGTCTTGTCTGGTCCTACTTCCTGTGTTTGCCTTCCTGTCTTTAGCTTCCCTGGTGTGTCTGATTGTCTGATCGTGTTCAAATGTCGCCCTTGCGTTTCTGCCTCCCCTGCCCAGCTGTGTCTTGTCCTGTGATTACCCTTCTGTTTATTTGTCTTCTCCTGTGCTCCATGTCTGTTCGTCGTCGTTTCTTGTCTATGATACCTGTTAGTCTCGTTGCTCTTGTCCATGCTACCTGTCACACTCCATGTTTGTTAATTAGGTTTTTTGTCCTGATCCTTCCTCGATTTTGGTATGTTAAGTTGTTCCTTGTTTTCTTTTGTCATTCAGCTTTGAAAAATAAAGCTCATCAGGATTCCAGCCTGTGCTCCAGCAGCCATGTTTCCGGCCCCAGCAGCCATGTTTCCGGCTCCAGTTCCAGCCCCTGCTTCCATGTTTCTGGCTCCAGTTTCAGCTCCACTACTGGCTCCCCGGCCGACACCAGCCCCCTGTGTCCTGTCGGCATTCAGACCGACGCCAGTTCCCCGTCTCCTGTCGGCGTTCCGACCGACTCCAGCTCCCCGTCTCCTGTTGGCAGTCCGATCCTCTCAAGTCCCTCATCTAGTCCCTTCCCAAGTCCCTTCCCTAGTCCCTTCTCTAGTTCCTTCTGAAGTCCCCTCTCTAGTCCCTTCTCCAGTCCCTTCTCTCGTCCCTACTCTAGTCCCTTCTCAAGTCCTTACTCAGGTCCCTTCTCAAGTCCCTTCTCTAATCCCCTCTCGTCCCTTCTCTAGTCCCCTCTCAAGTACCCTCTCAAATCCCTTCTCTAGTCCCTTCTCAAGTCCCAACTCCATGCTTTGCTCCGTTGGGGGTCCTGCCAACTCCATGTCATGTGCCGTTGGGGGTCCAGCCGACACCTGTTTAGTCGGGGGTCCTGCCAACTCCATGTCCTGTGCCGTTGGGGGTCCAGCCGACACCTGTTTTGTCGGGGGTCCTGCCAACTCCATGTCCTGTGCCATTGGGGGTCCAGCCAACACCTGTTTTGTCGGGGGTCCTGCCAACTCCACGTCCTGTTCCGTTGGGGGTCCATCCGACACCTGTTTCGTTGGGGTCCTGCCCACTCCACGTCCTGTTCTGTTGAGGGTCCAGCCGACACCTGTTTTGTCGGGGTCCTGCCAACTCCACGTCCTGTTCCGTTGGGGGTCATGCCAACTCCACGTCCTGTTCCGTTGAAGTTCCAGCCGACACCTGTTTCATCTGGGGTCTTCCCAACTCCATGTCCTGTTTCGTTGGGAGTTCCGCTGAGGGTCCTGCCAACTCCGTGTCATGTCCTGTTGGTGGTCCCGCCGACACCTGCTCCTCCGGGGTTCCTGCCGACACGATGTCCTGTCCTGTTGGAGGTGCCGTCGACATGTGCTATGCCGAGGGTCCTGCCGACACCAGCCCTTGTTTCGTCGGGAACACCTGTGACTATCCTGCCGACACCTGTTCCAGCAGGGGTCCCGCCAACACCTTGTCCTGTCCTGTTTGGGATCCCGTCGACACCAGCCCTTGTTCCGTCGGGGGTCCCACTGACAATATCCCATGTTCCATCCAGGTTCCCATCTACACCTGTCCCGCCAGGGGTCCCACCAGCTCCTGCTCTCGATCCCAGTGCTACGGCAATCCAGCTGACACTGGAGGGGTCCCATTGCAGCGTACGTCGTCCTCCGGAGCTGTCCTGCCTCCGTCCTGTCAGTCCTCCGGAGCTATCCCCTCACCGCCTTCGTGCCCGTCCTCCGGAGCTGTCCCGCCGCTGCCTTCCTGCCGCTGCCTTCCTGCCGCTGCCTTCCTGCCGCTGCCTTCCTGCCGCTGCCTTCCTGCCGCTGCCTTCCTGCCGCTGCCTTCCTGCCGCCCTCCGGAGCTGTCCCGTTGCCGTCTTCTTGCCCGACCTTGTGCCCGGCCTCCTGAGTTCCCCAGCGGCTTTCTCCCTCGAGCCCGGCCGTCTGACTTTCACCGCTGCGGTTTTCGCCCTCATGCCCGGTCCCCTGAGTTTGCCCGCTGTGGCCTTCACCCCTTTTTGAACTCTGCCTTGCCCCCGGGCCGTCCGCCTGAGACCCCTTCCTCGAACTCTGCTTTGCCCCCGGGCCGTCCGTCCGAGACCCCCTCCATGAATTCTGCTTTGCCCCCGGGCCGTCCGCCCGAGAACCCTTCCTGGTCCTCTGCTGTGCCCCCTCCACCCACCCTTGTAGAGGTTTTGGACTTTTTCGTTTATTTTTGGAATGCCTGGAATCCATCCCACCTTTTTATTTTTAAATGTTTTCCTCCTTGTATCTTGTCTGGTCCTACTTCCAGTATTTGCCATCCTGTCTTTAGTTTCCCTGGTGTGTCTGATTGTCTTCACCTGTTGCCCTTGTGTTTCTGCCTCCCCTTCCCAGCTGTGTCTTGTCCTGTGATTACCCTTCTGTGTATTTAGTCTCGTCTTCCCCTGTGCTCCATGTCTGTTTGTCGCCGTTTCTCGTCTATGATAACTGTTAGTCTCTTTGCTCTTGTCCATGCTACCTGTCTCGCTCCATGCTTGTTCCTGAGGTTTTTTGTCCTGATCCTTCCTCATATCCCCCCAGTTTTGGTATGTTAAGTTGTTCCTTGTTTTATTTTGTCATTCAGCTTTGAAAAATAAAGCTCACTTTGTTACCTGACCTTTTTATTCCTTTTACTGCATTTGGGTCCTATTTTTCCCCAACCTAACACCTAACATATGAGGGATTCTGTAATGTAGGTAACAACAGCTAAAGATTACATGTTTATACATATTTATTTGCCTGGTTGTCTCAATTGTATTTGACCCAGAAAGAAAGGGGTTTGATAAATGAATTATCTTTCTCCTCCTCATTCTGTCACCGCTGCACAAAGCAGCTTTGTTCCAAATAAGAGAGGAACACAAAAAACCAGGTTATTTTTGTCACACTGTCTTTTTTTCCTACATTTTGGATCAAAAGCAGTTGGATGTCTTACTTGAAAGCAAAAAAAAACTCAGACGAGATCTGAAATAAATGAATTTAGCAATTGTAAATTACTAAAAGGAGACAAGGGAAACAACCACATCAAATATTTTTGTTTCTCATTCTCATACTACGTGTATCACTCCATTTTAACGCTCTTTTTTCATACAAAAGTCCCTGGGAGTGTCAAAATACCAAAGAAGTATACGATTATTTGTATTTTACCCTCCAGTCTCTAATAGACGTTCTGCTTTAATACACTGTCAATAGAAGGATTTTCAGCATTCATGGTGATCGATGAGGGTCAAAGGTCATTCTTCCCTTGAACATTAGGAAAACAGAATGCATTAAAGAACACATTTCGTGTGTATGAGTCTTTGTGTTGCATTAATCAATAACTTTGCTGTATTGTTCTGTCAGATTTAACCACATTTGCAATGTTTTGCATTGCCGTTTTTAGCCGTCACTAGCATTACAATGGCTTTAAGGATGACAATGTTGTCAGTCCAACACTTAAGCTGCATTCACATGAAAAGCAATTGCTCTTTTCTCAGCACAACATTGAATGCAGTGAAAACCTGGACCGTATGGGTGAAAACAGCTGGTTAAGTTGAATGTATAATGTTACAACCCCTGCTAGCTTGTGGGGCTGTATACAACTGTCATGTGATAGGTTGCACGTGGAAAGGTCAGGTAAAAGAGGTCAAGGTTAAAATAATTACGGCAACAAATTCAAGCGATATGCAATGCAGAGAGTAGCGTCTATGCTTGTTCAGCGGCAGCTCTCTCTCAATAGAAACACAACAGCAACGTCAGCACAGAGCCGTTTTACCCCTTGTCGTGTGAATGCAGCATCAGTTTCAGACTGAATTATCTTAACAACTTTAAGAAGGATTCTCATAAAATGTAGCAGACTTTAGTGTTGTCCAGAGAATTCCTCCTACTGACCTGGTCCTCTGTTCTTTCCTTTAGCTCCATGATGAGGTTGACGTTTGTGGTTTTGAGCAAAATATCTCAACAAATGTCGACTGGATTGCCGTGGAATATAGTTCCCACATTCATTTTGCTTTTATATTTAGCACTTTCATTGTTCTGAAGATCGGCCGTAAAGAGAACTAAATAAAATAGAGTGTAACTTTTCTGTTGCCTTTAAGGTCATTTCTGTAACGTCCACACATGATTAGGTTTAATGTGCTTTAAAAAGTTCCTTGGCGTTTCAGACTTTCTATAAGCATTTTTGAGGGTGATGCCTGACTTCAAAGAGACTCACTGATGGAAAGAAATATTTGCAGATATCAAAGTGAAACTTAAAACCTGCTGACAGACGCCATGTTAAATTCCTGTCCCCAGCTCACCTTGCTGTGACATTACTTCTATATAAGCAACGACAAAAGCTTCACTTGAAACGTTATCTGTGATTGGTTAACTCTGAAGATCATGGACAACCTCGGACATGAATAACAATGCACTTCTGTTTATTTTGGAGCTTTGTTAAAACAACTGTTTCCCACTCAGGCTTTCACAGGTTTTATTTCCGCACCAGCTGCCTGCAATAATCCTCTAAAAAGGAATATAATCAATCCCCTTCAAATCCACGTTTAAAGGTTGTTTGCCTGTTGGTGTCCGGACACTAATCACCTCAGGCTGCTTTATCCACCAAAATAGCCTTTGTAAGACCCTGAAAACATGTTGGGGGAATCAAAGGGAATATTCAGCTTTCGTTCCGCATGAATGTGGATGAGATCCTAGAGATAGTATAAATAACCTGAAGCTGCATGTCAACTCTAATAGGCATGTTTTTCAATTTGCAAGATTTCTAACTAGAGAGATAGGAGGAAGTGTGATGTGGAAAGTATGCAGATAAATGTTGATAAATCATCATATACATATTATTTTAATATGTAAATCCATAATCTTTTCATTTAAAAATATTCTCTGTTGTAATAAAAATAACATTGTAGTGAGGAATTTCTTAAAATACAAAAAATATTGGTATTGGGTTATTTCACGTAATTACATATTATATTACATTGCATTTAGCTGACGCTTTTATCCAAAGCGACTTACAATAAGTGCATTCGACCAGGAAGATACAACCTTTAAGAAAACAGAATCATATAAGTACATCAGGTTTCATAGAGCCAAACATTTCAAGTGCTACTCAACTGGCATTTAGAAAGCCAGCCCTTTATTAGTATATAAGTGCTTTGTTAGTAATTTTATCGCTCGAAGTGGAGTCTAAAGAGATGAGTTTTCAGTTTGCGTCGGAAGATGTGTAAGCTATCTGCTGTCCTGATTTCAATGGGGAGCTCATTCCACCATTTTGGAGCCAGGATAGCAAACCCACGTGTTTTTGCTGACGGGAACTTGGGTCCCCCTTGCAGTGCGGGTGCAGCGAGCTGTTTGGCTGATGCAGAGCGGAGTGCACGTGCTGGGGTGTACGGTTTAACCATGTCCTGGATGTAGGAAGGGCCAGATCCATTCGCAGCATGGTACGCAAGTACCAGTGTCTTGAAGTGGATTCTAGCAGTTACTGGAAGCCAGTGAAGGGAGCGGAGGAGCGGTGTGGTGTGGGAGAATTTGGGAAGGTTGAAGACCAGACGAGCCGCTGCATTCTGGATGAGCTGCAGAGGTCGGATGGCACATGCAGGTAGACCAGCCAGGAGGGAGTTGCAGTAGTCTAGGCGTGAGATGACGAGAGCCTGGACCAGAATCTGCGCTGATGTCTGGGTCAGCTGGGGACGTATCCTCCTGATGTTGTAAAGCGTGTATCTGCAGCAGCGGGTTGTAGCAGCGATGTTTGCAGTGAAGGACAGTTTGTTATCTAGGACCACACCCAGATTCCTTGCAGTCTGAGTCGGGGAAACAACAGAGGTGCCGATGTTGATTGTTAGGTCAAGAGTGGGACAATCTTTTCCCGGAAGGAAGAGCAGTTCAGTCTTGTCAAGGTTGAGCTTGAGGTGATGAGCAGACATCCACCGAGAGATGTCTGCTAGGCAAGCAGAGATGCGTGCGACGACCTGGGTCTCTGAGCGGGGAAAGGACAGAATTAGTTGGGTGTCGTCAGCGTAGCAGTGGTATGAAAAACCATGCGGGCTAATGACAGACCCGAGCGAGTTTGTGTACAGGGAGAAGAGGAGGGGACCAAGAACCGAGCCCTGAGGGACCCCTGTAGTTAATTGACAAGGGTCGGACTCGGACCCTCTCCAAGTAACCCTGTAGGTGCGGTCGTTGAGGTATGAGGTGAGGAGGGAAAGTGCAGTGCCTGAAACTCCAAGTTCTTGGACAGTGCGAAGGAGGATCCGATGGTTCACCGTGTCGAATGCAGCAGACAGGTCCAGAAGGATGATGACAGAGGAGAGGGAGGCTGCTTTAGCAGTGTGCAGTTTGTCAGAGACAGCAAGGAGAGCAGTTTCTGTTGAGTGACCTGCCTTGAAACCAGACTGGTGCGGATCCAGAAGGTTGTTCTGATGGAGATAAGAGGAGAGTTGTTTAAAGACAGCGCGTTCAAGTGTTTTAGACAGGAACGGGAGGAGAGAGACGGGTCTGTAGTTAATAACATCAGACGGGTTGAGAGTGGGTTTCTTTAGGAGAGGGTTTACTCTTGCCTCCTTGAGACTGTTTGGAAAGTGACCAGAAGTTAGAGAAGTGTTGATGAAATGGGTGAGAAATGGTAGAATATCAGGAGCGATAGTCTGAAGGAGGTTTGAGGGGATAGGGTCCAGAGAACAGGTGGTAGGACGGGCAGAGGTAACGAGGGTAAGAACCTCACTTGGAGAGAGAGGGGAGAAGGAGGTCAGTGTGTGGGTGAAGGGAGGGTCTGGTGACCCAGCGGTGAGTAAAGGTGAGTCAGAAAAAGAAGAGCGAATATCATCAACCTTTTTTTCAAAATGGTTAACAAAGTCGCTTGACAGAAGGGAGGAGGGGGGAGGTGCTTTGGGGGGGTCCAAGAGGGTGGAGAAGATAGAAAATAGTTTTTTGGGATTGGAATAGGAAGATTGGATCTTATCTTGAAAGAAAGTGCTTTTTGCCTGAGAGATGGAAGCAGAGAAAGAGGAGAGGAGAGCCTGATAGGTTAGGAGGTCGTCATGGTGTTTGGATTTCCACCATTTCCGCTCTATATAAGGTTATTCCAAGATTTTCTTTGTGTGTATTACTGGAAAATTCAACAGTTTGTCCTGTATTCAAAATGTCGTATATGCTTTCAGAAAGAAGTAAGTCATATTACATAGTAGTGTGATTTACGAGAAAATATGAAAAATGTCACAAGGAAAAAGGGAAGGACTTCACTGGAAAGGCCAAGTAGTTAATAACTGACTCAAAACACATTTTATTTCTTCTCATGCAGCTATCTCCCTTACTGACATTTCCTCTAATAGAAAAAGCTCTGCTATGAAACGAAGAAATGTATAAAGGAAAACACAGCAGGATTTATTACTATTACAATGTGAAAAACACTTTGGTCAAATGGGTGAGATTATTTCACCTATTTACATATGAGCTTGTTTCAATATTATTTATATATTAGGTACCATTTTCTTATTTAGTGCAATTATCTGCATTGTTGGACTTCCATATTTGCAATTCTTTTTTTAAAAAAACGTATTCTTGCTTTATATCAAGACCAATGTATGTTTTCCTTTTCTTCGTATAGCCTACAGTATACTATTCTGTTTTCTCTCTTAAGATAAGATAAGATTCCGGTAGGGAAATGTGGGTGTTTAAGCAGCAACACGAATAAAAGGATGAAACACATTATAGCACTGGTAAGAGTTCACACAAGGATGAGTAAATAATACGAAATAAAGAGTGTACATAAACAGTATGGTATAATAAAATATCAATTATCTAAAGCTGTTTACATGTATATAAATCTGAATTCCAAAGTAGGCACATAGGGTGTTATTTTGTTCTTAATTGAACTCTTTCTAATCTCAGGTTTTGATAATATTGGTTGTTGTTTGACATGTTCACTCAAACTTTTACAAAGCACTCTAAAAATTGTGTTGGCATGCATTTAGTGTTCCTCAAATGTGACATTCTGTTGTTACTGTATCTATATATAACCTTCCTGCATCTTGTTAGTATCTATGACCCATCTTCATCTATGAAGAGCAACAGGTTCATGTGCCGCTGCATGCCCATGTAAAGCAAGGAGGCTTCACACGAAGGACAATAGGGAGATATAAAAAGAGACCGTGCAACGGCTTGTGTTTGTTCTTTCACATAGCAAGGTGAGTCCACAATCCTTTGTGCAGGTTTATCGTACTTTATGAAATTCTGACACTGTGTGTTTATTTTGTGTGCAGTTCAATCTTCATTCTTCCTAATCCTGTATAAGTGGGTGAGTACATTTCAAGCATTATCCAGAGCATGAAAGAATTTAAAAGATGCTTCATGGTGCCTTTTTGGTCTTGGATTCAGGAGGATTTTCAAACATGAGTACAGATGGGGAAATGTCAATCTTTGGGCCTGCTGCCCAGTTCCTCCGCAAGTCTGAGAGGGAGAGGACGGAGGCCCAGGCTCGGCCGTTTGACAGCAAGGCAGCGTGCTTTGTCAGCAATGAGAAAGAGCTGTATGTGAAGGCTGAGATCCAGGACAAGGAAGACGGCAAAGTCACTGTCAAGACTGTGGATGACAGAGTGGGTGGACTGACAGATTTAACCTTTTATTAGATACTGAAAACAGACCGTGAAGACGATTTTTCCTGTTATGTGTGATGTGCTTTAGGACTTTATGTATTGTTATGTGAAAGGATTTTATGCAGCTGCAGCGTGTCTGTAAAATCTGCAGTAAAAACGTGCAGAATTGTATTAATGTGGCTTTCGACTGCCCTGGAGCTCTTTGCATGTACTATTTGTATAAGAGAATAAAAGTTAATATTATGTTTTTATAGCTCCTGAAAAATGTGAAAATCAATTTTATGGTGTCCACATTTTTCAGCTTTAAAATGTGAAGCATTATACTCTGTTTTGCTTTCCAGACTTTAACTGTCAGGGAAGACCAGGTGTTTCCCATGAACCCGCCCAAGTTCGATAAGATTGAGGACATGGTGATGATGACGCACCTCCACGAGCCGGCGGTGCTGTTCAACCTGAAGGAGGGCTACACAGCCTGGATGATCTACGTGAGTCTCTCAGCAAATATGATGCCAATGAATGAAACAGTCTGGATACAAAAACTTAACCTAGAAATTACAGTGCGGTTAGACATTTTCTTTACGTGAGATTGTGAAATCCACTTGTTGCAATTCAACATGGAAATCAGTTCTGAAGTTTGTGCTTTATTTTTGACTTATTTAAGAAGTATACTATCGATTATTTTAAAACCTTTTCATGTTTTTTTGTTTTAATTCAGTTAAGTCAAAATTGTTATTGCAAAATTCTATTTTTGGTGTCTTTTCTATGTGCTGTTTATTTCTGCTCTGTGACACGCTTTGGGTTGCACAATTGAAAGGTTGAACTTATATTAAGTACATTTGTGTATGTTTTATTTGCACTTAAAAAAATCAAACAGAGGAAAAGTAAAAATAAATCAAATACATGTGCAGGAATGGCAGAAATGCAGAATACACGACAGTAATGAGACATTAATGCTTTTACTGTCTCACCAAGGTTAAAATGACACTGAGTAACCATTCAACTGCAGATCAGATCAGCAACAGAAACAAGTCAAAATTAAATTAAATTCATATTTGACTTTTTGATACAAAAATATACAGTAGATTTAAAAAAGATATCAATCTTTGAAAACAGAATATTTTCCCATGGAAGATTTTTATCTTTTTAACATGCATGAATATATTCTGTTCATGCTGGATATTCATATTAACTGCCATCTGTCACTGTCATCACAGCTGAGTGCTCATGTTTTGATTTAATGGATTGAGAACTGAAGGACAGGCCATTTATAAAAGTAATGTGAATCTAGTTTATGGAACATGGTACATATCAGAGGATGCAAACTATCAGTAGGTTTTATCATCTGGAGAACATGAATGTTGGTGCAAAATGTTATAGCAATCCACTCCAAGTTCAGATATTATTATTTCAAGATCTTTTCTTTTCCGTGTAGACCTACTCCGGGCTGTTCTGTGTGACTGTGAATCCCTACAAATGGCTGCCGGTCTACAACCCGGAGGTGGTGCGAGTCTACAGAGGGAAGAAAAGGATGGAGGTCCCCCCTCACATCTTCGGTATGTTCGCAGCCAGAACAACAATTCAGCTAAATTATTTGATTCATTTCTTTCATCATGTGTCACTTTTGTGTCCTCAGATCGTGAAAATCAGTCAATTCTCATCACGTAAGTGTAGCAGAGATTTTGCTTATCTATTTGCACACTTTTGTACGTTAAGCTGTGAGAGGCTAATCATTAAAATAAGTGATCAAAGTGATTTTAGTAATCAAATAAAAGACTAATCAAAAATGTTTTTGTCTCCAGGATACTCCTTGTTAGTTCCTAAAGAGAGATAGAGAAAATAAAAACTGTTTGTTGTTGCAATATTAATTTTGGCCACAAGAGGCTGTAGTGCACCAGTAATATTTTAAATTGAATAAAAACACAATTTATTTTTTGTAATTTACCTCTTGGGCATTCCGTACAATTCACACAAAAAACAGTTAAAGGTATGTTTTTTGTGTCTTAGTGGAGAATCTGCTGCAGGCAAGACTGTCAAAACCAAACGCGTCATTCAGTATTTTGCGACGATCGCGGTGTATGCAGACAAGAAAACGGAGGCAGCCGGTAAAATGACGGTAAGTTCAGGACAACATTTGACAAGCTGTGCAGGAAGTAGAGTCGGTTTGTGTTTCTCGGAGGCAAGTGGGTGTGAGAATTACATGTTTGCTTTCTGACAGGGGACCCTGGAGGATCAGATCATTCAGGCCAACCATCTGCTGGAAGCTTTTGGGAACGCCAAGACCATGAGGAACGACAACTCCTCTCGCTTTGTGAGTCAGAGTCTGAGTTATATTTTCTCCTGAATTTACATTACATATTGATGTTATGTTATGTTTTACTGTTGTACTACCTTGTATAATGTACTTTGGTAATTGTTGATATGGTCATGCAAATAAAGTTTTTAATTTGAGTGAGATGCTAATGTTTTTCGAACAGGGTAAAATCATCCAGATTCACTTTGGCACAAGCGGTAAACTGGCATCTGCAGATATTGAAACATGTAAGTGTGTGCAAATGTTGTGCAGAACAGTCACATAGATGTTCCTGTAATATACAATTCATTTAGTTTTCTGTCCTTAAGATTTGCTGGAGAAGTCAAGAGTGACATTTCAGCTGTCGGCTGAGAGGAGTTATCATATTTTTGACCAGCTGACCTGCAACAAGAAGCCTGAACTGATTGGTAATCTGACTGTTTTACTTCTTGTTCTTACTCAGACTTTCAAATGTAAGATATTTAAGCTTTATATTTCTTCCGTAAGATCTGCTTCTCATCACCACCAACCCCTACGACTTTGCCTTCATCAGTCAGGGTGAAATCAGTGTTAAAAGCATAAATGATGCAGATGAGTTAATGGCGACAGATGTGAGTCGACTCCATTAAAACTTAAGAAGCTCATCCCGTCTTTTCAGATACTTTACCATCTGTTTTTACTCTTCTTACGATGCATCAAGCCATTGATATTCTAGGTTTCGCGGGTGAAGACAAAATGTCCATCTACAAGCTGACTGGCGCTGTGATGCATTATGGGAACATGAAGTTCAAGCAGAAGCAGCGTGAGGAGCAGGCGGAGCCAGATGGCACCGAGGGTGAGGCTCATCCATCCAAATTAACACTGACATGCCCATTAAGGAATCAGAAAATACAAAATATATATATTTTTTGAAATGTTATATTGCAGAAGCTGATAAAGCAGCGTATCTCATGGAGCTGAACTCTGCAGACCTGCTGAAGGCACTCTGTTATCCCAGAGTGAAGGTTGGAAACGAGTATGTCACCAAAGGACAAAATGTGCAGCAGGTACGATTTCTAATAAAAGTGACTTCCTCTCTTTACATGTAAGACTCCACTGCAAAACAACATCCAAAGCCATCTGTTTGGCTGTATGCTAATTACCATATTTTATCAAACTTAAGGTATAATAAACAATAAAGAGGAAATATGTGGAAGAACCCTGATCTTTTACATAAAGAGGAGTTCTAAATAGCAACATTTCAGAGAACATTCATGTGCAAGTGACATAGTGAGAATACAACTGGATAAATGGTAATTTAATTGAAATATATACAATTTCAAACCCCTATTCACTCTATTTGTATTACAAAATAAGGGAAAGTAGGAAATATACATATTTCAGACGCTTAAAACTGCATTTTCTGAAAAGAATCACAGTTGTTTCTGTTGATCTACTTAACGATTGTTTAAGTTCTGTTGAAGCCCATATCTCTAGTAGATAGAGGTTAAACCACTGCAAACCATTGAAATTCAAATGTGGTTATTATCTTTTGAAAGTGCTGTAAACACCCTCAAATCTGAGCATGGCCTCAGCATTCAAACCACATTCAAATCTTTTACTTTACACAACGTTTCTTACCTTTGAAGAATGAAGACAAAGCAACAGCTCCTTCTTTAACTTCCTCTTTTTCCAGGTGTACAACTCTATCGGTGCCTTGGCCAAGTCTGTCTACGAGAAGATGTTTTTTTGGATGGTGATACAAATCAACAAGCAGCTGGACACAAAACAACCCAGACAACATTTCATTGGTGTTCTCGACATAGCAGGATTCAAGATCTTTGATGTTGGTGTTCAAAGTCTTCTGTATATATTTCCATTTTCCTCCGCACTGAATGATCGTTTTGAACCTGATCTTTTCACGGTTTCTCTTTAGTACAACAGCATGGAGCAACTCTGCATCAACTTCACCAACGAGAAGCTGCAACAGTTTTTCAACCACCACATGTTTGTGTTGGAGCAAGAGGAGTACAAGAAAGAAGGGATTGACTGGGAGTTCATTGACTTTGGTATGGACTTGGCAGCCTTCATTGAGCTCATTGAAAAGGTACGGTACACCATGTCATTTATTAAGAACTTAAGAAGTAGTTCTATATTTAAACATTTACTTAAAAGCTAGTGAAGTAGTATAACTTGGCATACAATGGAAAAACTCCATTAAAGAACAAGTCTCTTGAATTCGTACATACCTTTCAGTACTTGAATGACGTAATGCTTGTTTCCTAGTCAATGGGGATCTTCTCCATCCTTGAGGAGGAGTGCATGTTCCCAAAATCAACAGAAACCTCTTTCAAGAACAAACTGTACGACCAGCACCTGGGGAAGAACAGCTGCTTCCTGAAGCCCAAAACAGGGAAAGGGAAGCCCGAGGCGCACTTCAGTCTCATGCACTAAGCCGGAAACGTGGACTACAACGTCAGCGGCTGGCTGGAGAAGAACAAAGACCCTCTAAGCGAGTCTGTGGTGCAGCTTTACCAGAAGTCCTCTGTGAAAATACTGGCCATGCTTTACGCGAGCTTCTCCGGGTCAGATGGTTGGTTCCGGTGTTTACACATTGTAGGGTTCTCCTGAATGTTTTCAGTCCTGCAAGTATAGCATTAAGAAATATTATTCAAGTGAAAGTATGCTATCAGGAGAGTGTAGTGGAAGTATCATGTTATGATATCAAGTTTAATTGTTTTTTTTTCAACGCATTAAGATTATTTTCATTACAAACTAATCTGCAGATTTATCCTGCTATTAATATGTATTCTTTGTGAGTGGGACCGTCACAATGTTTGATCAGTCCAAATGTCATACTTATCATCGTCTTAACATATTGCACTTACTCTATAAGGCAAAAACTCATACTGACATTTGTTTAGCTGGAGCCATGACATCTATTTCTTAAAAAATAAGGTGAAGATACATTTTAGGTTTCAACATGCTTTCTAATATTTTCTTACTTTTTGTATGCAAGACATCTCAAATTGTGACATAACATAAGCTGTTAGAAGAATATAGTAAAGTGAAAAATACAGTCTCTTACCTCTTGAAGAAGTAGAAAGTTGATTCAAAAGAAAATACTCAAGCAAAGTACCAGTATCTCACAATTTTACTTGAGTAATTGTATACAGTATTAGCTACACCCCTGTTTCTGTATGCAAAATTGAGGATATGCAGGAATATAAAGTATATAAGTATATCAAGCAGCACAAGTGGGGTTAGGATTTCTGTTCCTGAGCAAATGGAGAAATATTCAACAATGTATCCATAAAAGTGAGAGGCTGTTGTTAATGTGTTTTAGTTTTAAATGCGTAATTCATGCAGAAGCCGCTGCA
Source organism: Notothenia rossii (assembly GCF_949606895.1). NCBI lineage: Eukaryota > Metazoa > Chordata > Actinopteri > Perciformes > Nototheniidae > Notothenia > Notothenia rossii. Next base: position 26,620,946 of record NC_136906.1, read on the forward strand.
GCAGGAACCAAAAAAGGATCCAAGAAGAAAGGAGCATCTTACCAAACTGTGTCAGCGCTCTTCAGGGTAAGATGCCTAAGTTCTAAACGTTTTTTGTTTCTTAACACTTGCCAACTTCCTTTGTAACACAGCAGCAGCTAGTTGAGGTTATAATTTGAGCCAAATGCTAACAACATCATCATCATGCCAACCAAAACAAAATGTGTGATGTTTAGCATGTGATGCCAACATGTTTAGCTAACATGTACATCAATTATTTAATGAAGATAACAAAAAGAGATTAATGCTATTTAAAAATTCTTACTACAACATAATGTTTGGTTTTAGAGGTAGGGTTTCCCTCTGTTCTTGTATTGTGCATTATTTATTAGTCTTGAAAAAACGGAATGGTGCATGAATTCTACTGTACATCAACTAATAAACGTTATATTGCATTTGTATTATTTACATATTTGTATATGAACTTAAAACAGTAAAGTGGGGAATTTTTTTTACCTTTTTAATTTATTCCAGGAGAATCTTGGGAAGCTCATGACGAATCTGAGAACCACTCATCCTCACTTTGTGCGCTGTTTGATACCAAATGAGACCAAAACACCAGGTAGCCTATGTTAGATTTGCTCATTATAACATACGCTGTATACTGTATATAATATACAATTTTTGGAAGAAAACAAATTATTTTATTCAACGTAGGTGATATGGAAAACCAGCTGGTTATACAGATGTAGCACTGAATTTCGGACTCCAGCTTACAGCTTCCTGCCTACGGCCTGCCAAAGACCAGAATAGAGGAATGTTAAGCCCTCCCACTATTTTCCAAGAGGGCGTTGCCAGATTTTCAATTTCAGGTTTTAACCAGGAGATGGCGCTTCATTCACAAATACAGAAAGACAAGCTTCATGGACTTTCAGTTGTGTTTTGAAGAGCATTTGAACACATCAATATTTTAGATCAACTAAAGTATATCTAATCTTGTAATTCAATACTACAATCGTTTGCTTTAATATGCAGTATATTTTTGTGTTTGCTTCCTCCTGCTCCCTTTCGGACACATACTGTATGATTTATTATTATTATTAATATGAAGATATTATTAAGATAAGATAAGATGTTACTTTATTGATTGAACATTTTAGTTTAGAATGTATATCAATTATTATATCAATATGAACATTTCAAAATACCGCGCCGGCATCACCGCCATAACCATAGCAACGTAAGTAAGAATGCAGCGCCGCCACGTACAGATGGCAACACCCAGACATATTCACAAATATAAAACAAATATTCAGAAACTGTAATGAACAATAACTATTATTTATTTCAAGAACTGTTATTTACAGAAACTCAACATTTCTAATCTGTGTGACACAAATATGCACGATTGTTTTGGGCTCCCCCTATTTATTTCAAAGTCAGCCGTCAAGGGAGCTCCCTCCCTCTTCGGGGGAACCAAGCTCCCCCTAGCTCCCCCCCATTTCGAACAGTGTCTGTGGCTGAATGGCCAGCGATTAGATGCGGCGCATTTATCATAGGTGATCAGATTTAACTGCCTGCCGTCAGATTTCATTTAAAAAACAGATCTGATTTTAAGACTATTTCTGCGCTCATAAAGAATGATAAGAATAAGAATAATAAGTATTGAACTGGTTTCATTCATTAGTGAGTTTATTTAACACTAGAACCGCCAATCGGGTCAATTTGTGTGATGTGTGTGTGCAATGTAACTTTTTTTCAATAAAATATTAAAGTCTCCCAGTCCGTGACTTTTCCTGAAAGTGTGTTATGTAGCACCCTATGTTGTTAAAAATTGCATTCTAATAGCGGGATTTGACGGGTTTAGGTAGGCCTATACAAAAACCTCTGGCGGTTCTAGTGTTAAGGTAATTAGGTACAGTAGAAGCCCTTTTTTATCAGTAACGAATTTAGCAGTTGAACATAAAATTCAACTAACTGAGGGTCACTTGCAATGACAGTGTTGTATCTAACTGTAAGCTTGTCACTCAGAGTAACTTACCGTTAATTTAGCTGCTGGAGAAGAAAGATCAAGGGGGGAGGGGGGGAGAGAGCTGTGGTTGATGGGCCATTAGTTGTGTAAATAAACAGCTGAGAGCTGCCGTTTCATTCAGACTGTTTAAAAAACTGTAACAACGGACTATTTTTCTTAACGGATGCATGTCAATTTAAATCAATACAACTATTTTTTAAATCAATACATACAACTATTTTTTAAATCAATAAAAACATTTTCTAAATCCATAAAAGCATTTCAATTAATATTGGGAGTCATGTCGTTACTTTGTTGAGAATGTGGCCGTGTAATAAGCGGGATAATTTGCAGCGACTTGTTCCTTATTGGGAAAATAACACCCGTCATGTGTGTGTAGAGGTGTGTGTGGTTAAAACACTTTCATGAAGTGAAGGAATTTCCTTCTATAAAACAGCTGTGTGCAGCAGTGAGTGTCACGGACATGAATTCATAGATCAAGGCAGACTGGTGCACACACTCTCCTGTCCTGCCAGGCGACACGCCCGTTCTAAGCCGTGTCCCTCACTCCTCACATCCCAAACATCCCCACAAGTGTATTATGTTGTTACATCGTTTCAGATGTTATGTTTCAGTTGTGCTCTGTTTATGTTCAGTGATGCAAACTTGTCACCTTTCGGCGAAATTCGCCGTTTTGAATCCAAAATAAGTCGTTTGTGTGATTCATGTAGATCTGCAATACAAATATTTTTGGGGTATGGGGGGGGCTGGGACCCGGAGTAATCTGCGGCCGTGAGCTGTTATGTGCCATCATGACACGCATGGTGTTCTTTTTTTATATATTATAATGAAGTACGAGCTGTGTGCTCGAATCTTCCTGCCTGTCGGCTCTGCTCATGGATGTATAATAAGGCTCTGCTGCTCCGAAATGATGGTCTAGCTTCAGCAGCTACATTACCTACGGGTGCGTTCGTTAATATTAACTGTGCGTCCGGAGTCACTGTGGCACAGACTGGACCGCTGGTGAACAGCTGTTAGAACGGGCTGTTCAGGTGTTCAGAGCAGAGCTCCCTGTCGGAGCGGCAGAGCGTGATGTGAACTGAATTTTTTTTCTGTGGCAATATTATTTAAGGAATCGTTGAGCTAGCTAGCTAGCATACATTGTCACTATCTGCTAACGTTAGCTTTAGCCTTCTATTTCTAATAGTTTTTTTCATAGGCTATAAACAGAGGTGGTATAAGTATATATATATATTGTACTTGAGTAAAAGTAGAAGCACAAAGATCTTGTACTAGAGTAAAAGTAGAAGTACTCAGGTCTTGTACTTGAGTAAAAGTAGAAGTACTCAGATCTTGTACTTGAGTAAAAGTAATAGTCCCAGAGTGTAGGAATACTGTGAGGAAGACTTCACAAAACAATTTCTTGTGCAAGTTGATGCCTCTGGTGTTGGACTAGGAGCAGTGCTAGCCCAAGGAGAGCCTGGCGAAGAGAAGCCTATAGTGTTCTTGAGTAAGAAACTGTTTGACCGGGAAAAAAAGTACTCTACGGTGGAAAAAGAGGGACTGGCTATAAAGTGGGCAATAGATTCATTGAAGCAGGGCCGGCCCTAGACTTTTGGGGGCCCTAAGCAAGATTTTGTTTGGGGGCCCCCCTCACTCTAGCGCGTTCTCACTACACACAACACGGAACCAACTTTTGTCTTATGATGTTAGTATGAGCACACATAGTGTACAAATAAGCATGTAAACACTAAAGTGGGACCTGAGAAGAGCAGCACAGTCTTTAAATTGACTACAAATAACTACCTAGGCTATAACTAATGACTATATAAACTCAGTGAACAGAAATATAGAAACTCCTCAGTCCTCAGTGACATATGTTTTGTTGTTGTGGCTCTGAGTCTGTACTCCAGCACATTAGATTTGAAATGAAACAAGGACTATGAGGTTAAAGTGCATACTGTGACCAAGTATTAAATATGACTACTTTGTTGAAGTGTATGTTAATTTGTCCAATATTACATTTGATCCCCCATTTTAGGGGATCAAAAGTACTCTGACAAATGAACATAAACTTGAATAAAGTAGTCATATCAGATAGCACTGATGAACTGACAGTACAGAATAAAAAGACTGACAAAGTGACCATCACTGTTCAAAGATAGATATTTTTAATAAAAAACACTCAACACTAAATAGAATATATAAATAGATCCAAAAATACCTTTAAAGGATTAAATAATATGTGCAAAACAAACTGCTTAACAATGAAATGAAATGTAAAAAAACAAATGCAAATACAAATGTTCCTCTCGTACGTACAGTCAGAATTGTTCTCTTCTTGCTTTCCTGGAGGCAAAGTCATTGATGACCTGATCATAGGAGATCTGGCTGCCAATCTGGTGGTTTATGCTGATTATTGCCATTCCACTCAGGCGATCCTGGGCCATGGAGGACCTCAAGTATGTTTTTATCAGTTTGAGCTTCGAGAAGCATCTCTCTGCGGACGCCACTGTCACTGGAAGGGTACAGGCTATTCTCAGCGCTATCCAAAGATTTGGATAGATCTCACACAGCTCGTTTTCATTTAAGAAGGTGAGCATCTCCAATGTGGTCATATCTTCTTTGGGAAGCTCTGGAAGGCTTTGCATCTCCATGGCTAGCTCTCTCCAGTCAACGTCTGCCTCTTCGCCACAGGTCAATCTTTTTCCCAGCAGGGCACATTGGTCTGTAAGTGACTCATCATCCAGATTATGGAAGTTGTGAAGCACTCCAAACTTGTCTCTTACTTCCCCCAGGGACTTGAATCTGTCCTCCAAAGACTGGATGCCACAGTCCACCACAACATTAAATAATCCTGTTTCCAGTCTCGTCATGGCATCAGCCACTGCCTCGTCAGCTGCCTCGTAGGCAAAATGCCTCTTTTTGCTCCGCAGCCTCTTTTCTTTCAGCACTGCCTCAACATTCATATTTCCACAGAGCTCTTTTGCTGTGGCCTGAGCATCTGTGAACCCAGTGGCCCTGTAGGTTACCAGCGATGCTTTGGTTTTGTCTAAGAGACTGACCGCAACATCCAGCTGCATGTTGACAGACTGAAGGAGCTTGCTAACTGTATTGATCTTTGACAGAATATCATACCAGACAACAGTGCAGATTTGGAATCTAAATGATCCAATTTCTTCTGCCAGGGATTGGGCCTCAATTCTGACCATGAGATCATTTGCGTTTTCCCTCACCTCTAGCAAAGCCTCCCTGACCTTATCCGTTTGGTAGCGCAACGGCTCGATGCTATTCACTCTGCTCTCCCACCGCCTCTCACTCCAGGACTTGAGAGTGATGTCCACATGTTTTTTCAGGATGGTCCACCTCTGGGGAGAACCTGAAAACAAGGTGTACAGCTTCTGAACATTACCAAAGAAGCAAGTAGCATCTATTGATCCTTTGGCTGAATCCGCCACCATCAAATTCAGTGTGTGGGCTGCACAAGGAACATACAGAGCTCGAGGATTCTTCTCCAACAGCCTGGCCTGCACCCCTTTATTTCTGCCCTTCATGTTTGCACCATTGTCATAGGATTGTCCTCTGCAGTCCTCAAAGGGGATCTTCAGCTCCTCCAGCCTGTTCAAAATGAGTGTAGACAAACCAAGCCCTGTGGATGCAGGGGCTATGATGAACCCCAGAAAGTGCTCCCTGATCTCAGTCCTTTTCTTCACACTCACTGTTCGAATCACAACAGTCATCTGCTCCTGGTGGCTGACGTCTGGGGTGCAATCCAAAATGATGGCAAAATACTTGGACTCTTTGATTTCAGCCACCATTGCTGCAAGTATTGTGTCACTGATACAGGACATGAGTTCATTTTGGATTGTTTTACCCAAGTATGTAGTGCAATTTCCTCCACTGTCAATGTGTCTGATGTGTTCTTTCAGAACAGGGTCAAACTTGGCAATTAGCTCAACTTCTTTGAGGAAATTCCCGTTGTTGTGGTACTGCAGGGTGTCAACAGTCCCTCTAAGTCCCAGGTTCCTCTCTGCTAGAGATTGGATGATGGAAACCAACCGAATGAGCACCTCTCGCCACCTCTTCTTCTCTGCCTCCAGGAGGTACAACTCTGTTTTGTCTATTGTCTTCCCTTTTCTAAGACGGAGCTCTAGTTCCTTCCAAGTCAACACACTTTTCACATGATCTGGGCTGTTGTCGTGTAGCTTCAGTAATGCGCCAATATTCACCCAGTCCTGTTGTCCCTCTGTTATGAGCTTTAATGATTTCTTGGAAAACAACTTGCAGCAAAAGCAGTAGACTGAATCATTGTTCTTGGAGTATATTAACCAGCTTCGCTTAACTTTCTCACCATTTACAAGTGTTCTAAACATGTAATGATAATGAAAGCTTCTGTTGTTTGGTGTTTTCGGGAATACAAAATCTCTGTCCACCTGTACTGGCCCCCTAATCACCAGATCTGTACGTACGTGATCGTTAAGTACTGATGGCCACCCAGTTGGATCCATTGGTGAACCAGAGAGAAAAGGAGTAGAAGTTACAGAGGTAGGTGTAGTAGGCGTAATGGTACTGCTCTCAACTTCAATGGGTACAGAAATACCTATAGGGAAATTAATTTTAAAAAATAAGTTTTTGTTACTTGACATGTTTACAAGTTGATGTTCCTGGCAATGAACAACACAGTTGAATGATTGAACACAATAGTAATAACAATATTCATAATAATAATAATAATAATAATAATACCATGATTGATTGGACATATAGTGCTTTGCTTTTCTTGACAAACAAAGTTAAGGTCTCTTTGATGTAGGCCTAAACTTACCATCATTGTCAGAGGTGGTTTCTTCAGTGATGGAAGTTAATGGAACTGCTATGGAATAAAGAAGTATATCATTGTTTAATATATGACTATAGGACTGTCTCTAGATCAGCTGTCTTTTCACCACTGCTTTTGAGATAGCTCCAAAGTGCTGATCCAGAATCAGTCCTTAAAAACAGGTATCATCAAACTCCTGCCCCATGCATGACAGATATTTATTATAAGCAATGAACAGCGAGCTTGCTCAATAGAACTTCGACAAATGGCAATTGTAGCTAGCTCTATGGGCTTAATCTATACACTTAACACATCATTTACCAGCATTGTCTGAGGCGGTTTCTTGGATGACATCGGAGTCACTGGTGCCAACAGCTGACCTTGTGGTTTCACATTCACCAACAGCAGCGGTGGAGGTTGATTGACCTGCTATGGAATAAAGAAATATATGATTCGTAATGTAATGACTTAATATTCCAAATTCAGAAAGCTCTCACTTTGGGCCCATTTGAACTCACCAACAGTGTCCTCAGTGGACGTTGTGGTGTGTGCTGGCACCTGCTGTGGGCTTCCAAAGTACTTCAGAAGTGCTCCTGAGGAGAGTATGTTACAGAGTTAAGCTTTATGGAAACAGACTTGAAATGGAACATCAAATGGAACATACTAGCTTTATATAGCTAATTCAATATTCAGCCAATGAATACTTGCATTTACATGAACTTAGAACCCACACAATGATGTTTGGATAGTTCGATAGATAGATAGATAGATAGATAGATAGATAGATAGATAGATAGATAGATAGATAGATAGTACTTTATTAATCCCAGGGGAAATTGGTTTACTTGGTCAAAATATGAAACAAGCACATATACCTAGCTAACATTAGCTACGAGTGTGACTTGCTGCCTGAGCTAAACTTTTCTAAAGTAAATTAATCAGTAACGTTAATAGCATCGCATTATTCTACAGAAAGGCTGAGATAATAATGATAACTTGGCTAGTTAGCTAGCTGTAACGTTAGCTAGAAAGTAAGTAGTAGTAGTAAGTAAGTTAGAATACTCCCAAATCCAAGTTATCCAACTATTGTTAGTGGGACACAGGACAGGAGACAGAGCCATAATATGAAGTTACATACCTTTATTGTCTTGCCTTTTTTCTTCATTAAGTTTTCTATTTTTTCGTTTTTGATCACCAGAGGCGTATGTCCTTTTTTTGCCAGACATCATGCAAACTGAAGGCACCACAGTTGAGCGCTCAGCTTTGCCTGCCTGCTCGCTCAAGTTGTCACAGCGTTACAAATGTGCCACAAAACCAACCAATCGGAGAACTCGAGAAGGTCAATTCTGATTGGCTGGTCGTCTCCAATCATATCTTCTATCTGAGATAGATGAGAGTAACACCTACGCCACGACGATTGTTTTTGTACTCCAAATATTAAGCAAAATATGTCACATTATATAATGACTGTTACAGAGTCATCATTTTGAGAAAAAGGCCTTCAAAGTTTCCTCTTCTCTGGATCGATCTGATTGATTAGCGGAGCAAATTATCAAAATAGTACGGAGGGAAGATATTTTCGTTTGGATTACTGGTCTGGGGGAAGCCCGCGAGTGTGTGTGTGTGTGTGTGTGTGTGTGTGTGTGTGTGTGTGTGTGTGTGTGTGTGTGTGTGTGTGTGTGTGTGTGTGTGTGTGTGTGTATTTTTGCATTTGTGTGTATTGTGGGAAAACACTCGAGAAACACCGGCTGTTGTTATGCCTGCTGTGACGTCAAGTTACTCCGTTCTCCGCTTTTAATTATGCCGTTACAAGCTTCAAAGTTGTATTTATCATCTGAATTTGCTGAAACAAGTTTAATATTCTGAAAGCCAATACTTTGTTTATTTGAAATCAGATGAAAACAAACTGTAACGGACCCTGCCGTGTTATCTATGATTACTATACACCTTACATTCATCATTTCAGCGGAGGGAGGGGAAGCGGCGCTGCGGAACAGCAGAGTGGCGAGTGAGAGCTGTCATCCTCCCTTTACAAGCTTCAAATGCCTGTAGCTAATGAGATTGAATCAGTGTTCGAATTACCCATTTGCTTTCGGGGGAGCCCTATTTATTTATTTTATTGCTAATCATATAGGCAGACCTGAAAGATCTATATGTTTCCTGCATTAGGTCAACATTGATCGCCAATAGCTTGTTTGGTAGGACATCTTTTTTTCTCCTCTCCGAAATCTCGATCGCTTTTTCGTTTGCCTGGCCCTTATGGTGATTATAAATCTTTTTCCGCAGGTTATTCTTTTAATCACTGCTGACTTTTCCCTGAATCCTTTCTTGTGAAAGGTGCACTCCGGTGGATTTTTCAGCGAGCGGCAGAGAGATCAATATACTTTTTGCCTCTTTGCAAATCTCATATCCACATTCATCAGAAAAGATGGAGTGAGTGGAATGAAAAGCCATGGATAGCTTTCATTCCACTCACTCCATCTTTTCTGTGTCCAGTTAAAAGGCAGGTCATGGGCATCGTCAGGTTTGCTAGTGCAGGTGGCGCCGGCGGCTGTGGCCGTTGTTGAAGCCTCTTCAGGCTCCGCATCGGCAAGCCTCTCCCTCGGTGTGGAGCTGTCAAACGCGACCCTAACGCCGCTTACAGCCGGCTAGCTAAAAGTTGTTCCGTTCACGTTGTCATTTTTAGAATCCTTCGCTTCTTTGCTTGTGAATCCAAAAGCTGCGAGGCTTGGCTGATTTCGTTTCGCCATATTTTTTTATGAACATTTCAAATACGCCGCCGGCATCGCCGCCGTAACCATAGCAACGTAAGTAACGTAAAGAATGCAGCGCCGCCACGTACAGATGGCAACACCCAGAAATATTCACAAATATAAAACAAATATTCAGAAACTGTAATGAACAATGACTATTATTTATTTCAAGAACTTTTATTTACAGAAACTCAACATTTCTAATCTGTGTGACACAAATATGCAGCTCCCCCTATTTATCTCAAAGTCGGCCTTCAGGGGAGCTCCCTCCCTCTTCGGGGGAGCCAAGCTCCCCCTTGGCTCCCCCCCATTTCGAACACTGGATTGAATATAACAATCAAAAATAACAAAATATACACAGCTAGATCAGATCGCGTTTTAGATGCGACTTTAGAGTAGAGCAACGGTGTACTGAGATAAAAAAAAAAATTAAATTAAAAAAAAATTTTTTTTTTTGCTAGGGGGCCCCTCAGTGGCTGCGGGGCCCTAAGCGGCCGCTTATGTCGCTTAATGGGTTGGGCCGGCCCTGCATTGAAGTATTACCTTCTTGGAAGAGAGTTTGTGTTGCAGACAGACCACAGACCTTTGAAGTGGATGCAATCTAAACAGCATCAGAATGCAAGGATTCTACGTTGGTGCCTAGCCCTCCAGCCATACCAGTTCACCATACAGTATTGTCCCGGTAAGAACAATCTTATAGCTGACTATCTTTCTCGTTTGCCTGACCTGTGCAAGCCAGAGGGGGAGGAGGTGTGAAATGTGAGGAAGCGCACACACACTCCCTCACTAACATGTTGGTCTTAACTATTTGTTTGTTAAGAAAGGTAGTACATGTTTTTTCAGAGTTGTCTTTAGTTCAGTTAAAGTTATAAAAACAGTTTACATAGACAAACTAATAAAATGCATCTAAATTATTTTGTCAGTCTGTAAAATACACAAGCACCAAGTAATCACCATTTCCTTTGTTCAGACCTGGAGGCCATCTTGTCCCAGTGCTCAAAGGGGGAGCACGCCTCCAAAGTACTCGTTATATGTGGCGTATGAGTAGGCGGAGTCTTGGACGCGATTGGTCAGGAAATGTGTGATTTTATGAGTGTCAATTAGGTTAAAAACTATCCGTTTTAAGCAGACCTTGTTGTTTTTGAAGGTATAATATGTATGTTGATGCAATAATGAATTTACTTAAGCCGTTAGGGTTTTATTAAATGTAGACAACAGTGTTTAAGTTTGTATTTAACCCTTCACATCGCTTTCAGAACCATGACCTGATTGGCCAGGTTGGAGTGGGAAGGCGGGCAGTCTCCTATAAATGTTGTTGGGAAGAGAGGGGAAGGGGACATTTTGTGTTTGTTCCTTGCTGGTGAATGCAGCACCAGACATGCAGTTTGTGTTTCTGTGGAATAATGTGGAAGGCTAAGAATAAAACGCCTGTTTATTTTTTGCAAGAAAACCCTCTCTCCACGTATCGTTCTTTCACCTGCACCTCACATCGTAACAATTGGTGGCAGTGGTGGGATATTTAAACGCCTGTGAGGAGTCTTTGAGGACAGAGTGACTAAATGAGAGGTGGACGTGGAAGAGGTCGTCAGGCAAGGGCCACGGCCTTGCCAGACATGGAGGAAGAAAAAAGACGAGGGACAATGGAAGAAGAATCGCCACTTGAGGGAGCCGTGGCAGCTGAAAGTGAAGAAGATGAGGAAGAGCTGGTGGTTCGCCCCAAAGTGTTTACAGCCCATACTGGGGGTGAGGAACTCTCTACAGTAAGCTTTGTGGAAGAAATTAGAATAAAACGCCTGTTTATTTTTTGCAAGAAAACCCTCTCTCCACGTATCGTTCTTTCACCTGCACCTCACATCGTAACAAATACTCTGTTACAGTAAAAGTCCTGCATTCAAAATGTTCCTCAAGTAAAAGTAGAAAAGTATTATCATCAAAATATAGTTAAAGTAGCGACAGTAAAAGTAGTCATTGTGCAGATTGGTCCATTTCAGAATAATAGATATGATATGTTTTATAATGATTGATCATGAAAGTGTTCTCAAAGCTGGTAAAGGTGCAGCTAGTTTGAATTACTTTGTATACTGCAGGCAGGGTAGCTTGTGGATTTACTCCAGGTGGAACTAAAGTCTGATTTAACACTTGATTATATTTCACTTAATTAATCCAGATCTGTGAAGTAACTAAAGGTATTAAATACATGTAGTGGAGTCAAAGTACACCATGTACCTCTGAACTGTAGTGGAGTAGAAGAACAAAGTAGCAAAACATTGAAATACTTAAATAAAGTACAAGTATCTCAAAATTGTGCCCAAGTATAGTACTTGTTGAGTTTATGAACTTAGTTACTTTACACCAGGGGTCTCCAACCTTTTTCTAACCGGGAGCTACTTTTGAAAAAAGAAAGTGGCCAAGAGCTACTCATGTTATTTTATATAGATTTCAGTGCACATATCACATTCGTGACTCAAGAGCAGAAACATTAACATTAACATGAATAAACTTGACTTTCTCATGAAGAGAAAAAAAGACAAATAATCACCATGCAATACTGAGTTCTGCTTTAACATCAATAACTACAGTAAACAGTTTTACAGATAAGAGTGCAAAGTTCCTAATTGTAATAATAACATTTCTAGCTCTATAATTTAAATTATTTCAAGCATTTCACAAATTTGTTTCACATGTAAAAGGGGAATATGGCTTGTGCTTTTCTCAACTTGCATCAAGCAAACATATGTCTTCAAACATTCAGTCTGTCACTGCATTGTTGTCTTTCTCCTGACTCAGCTAATGTGACACCTGGCACTGCATAGCATCCACCAGAGCACTGTACTGGGGTGTGTATCCTGACAAATTCACTCTGATTGAGTCATTGAGGTGTTCATCAGTAAGTCTTGTCCTGAATTTGGATTTGATAAAGTTCATATCAGAGAATGCTGATTCACAGCGATATGTTGACCCAAATAAGCAGGACAGTTTCAGTGCAGCAGTTTGAATGTTTTTGAATTTCTCTGGGTCCAATAGCTTCCAGAAATCTTTGTCCATCTGATGTGCTTTCAGCTGAATGTCATTCTGGAGATTGATTATCTCCAGCTCCAACTCTGAAGCACTGAGACTGAAAAGGCTGGCCAGTTGCTCAGACATATCAGTAACATCCACGATGTTGAATGGGTTAGCAAGGAAACTTGCACAGGGCTCAAGCTGTTTAAAGTCAAGAAACCTGTCCTCAAATTCCTGCCCAAGCTTAGTTAAGCAGTCACAGTACTTTGATAAGTCAAGAAAGCCAGCAGCAGCTTTATTCTCCTGCAGTACTTTTTGAACAGAGGGGAAATGATGCAATTTATTTCCCTTTACTTGCTGGAGATATAGACACAGATTTGCTTTAAAGGCCTTTACAGCACTAATCATGTCACATACTGTTTTGCCATTGCCTTGTAGCTGGAGGTTAAGCTGGTTTAATTTTCCTGTCAGATCAGTTAAAAAGGCCAGGTCAAGTACCCAACCAGCATCAGATAAGATGGAGGTGTCCTCCCCCCTCTCTTCCATGAAGAGCTTTACCTCATTCAGCAAGGAGAGGAAGCGCTGTAGGATTTTCCCTCTACTCAACCACCTCACCTCAGCATGGAGAAGGAGATCTCCATATTCAGCTGACAGTTCCTCAAGAAAAACTTTGAAGCTCCTGTGTTGCTTTGCCTTCGCTCGGATAGAGTTTATTATTTGTATCACAGGTTTCATGACGTGATTGAAGTCCATAACTTTGGCACAAAGTGCTTCTTGGTTAATGATGCAATGGTAACTCAGGAAACGTGGGAAATATGGATCTGACTTACAATTTGCGATAAAACCGTTGTGGCGACCTCTCATAGCCGGGGCTCCATCAGTTGTTATGGATACAAGCTTCTCTATTTGCACGCCTTTATTTATGAAATAATTCTTAATAGAATTATACACGTCCACACCTCTTGTTGTTGTTTTGAGTGGAAGCAGTGTCAGAAATTCCTCTTTCGCCGTAAAATCCTCAAACACCATCCGGATGAACACAGACAGCTGAGCTGTGTCGCTCGCATCCACCGACTCGTCGCACTGTATGGAGAACCACTTGCACCTGACCATGTCCCGCTCCAACTGTCCCATGGCATCCACTGACAGCGCCGACACTCTCCTCGCCACAGTGTTGTTTCCCAGTTGCACATCGTCAATGGCAGACATTATCTCCGACTTGCTCTTGTGGTCTCTGAACAAAGTCTCTGCCATAACAGACATCGCTCCCTTAAGAACACCGCCATCAGTGAACGCTTTTTTGTTCTTTGCCAAATACTGAGCGACTCGGAACGATGCTTCTGTAGCTAGGCTAGCTTTCTTGGCAGGCTTCGTGAACAATGACTGCTGCCTTTGTAGCGTAGCTTTTAATTGTTGTACCTTCTCAACGCGAAGGCAACTGCCGGCGGGATACTCCTTTGAAAAGTTTTCGTGAAGTTTTGTGAAGTGCCGCTCGACATTTCCCTTCTTCGCCACCGCAACACTCGAGCCACAAATTAAACACACACACTTGTCTTTGATGCTCGTAAATAAAAATTCATGTTCCCACTCGTCATGAAAGTAGTATATTTTAGATTTCTTCTTTGACGGACCTTCCTCAGTTGTCATGACTGCATCTTACATCTCTTTTTCTCTATCTTTCTTACTCTCAAAATATACTACATAAATAAATATGTCTCAACATGTCAACTGCACTTTAGCGCCCTCTGGTGAGCTACTCGGAAAACCTCCGCGAGCTACTGGTAGCTCGCGATCGACGTGTTGGCAACCCCTGCTTTACACCATGTGGCTATAAAGATAAAAAGACTTAAGCCTTGCACAGAGGCACAAAAATACATTTTCAAAATGCTCAACAGTGCTGCCAAAATTATAAACTGACTGCTCCACAATTTAAAATAAATGCTTTTATATATTTCTATTAGATGTGACTCTTTGGCGTTTCTGTTATTATTAACACTGCTGCTTTAGTTGTTCTGACTGCTAAAATCCTCTGTCATTCCGTGGGGTGGGGGAGCCGGGGGCTCGGATCCTTGTCACCTTTTTCATACCTGATGAGTTTGCATCCCTATATGTTAAAAAGCCTCAGTCACCTTAATTCATGTAATAAAAACATCTCAGGTCAGTAACACTCAAAGCTAAATGTGCAATACCATGTTCAGCTATGTTACTATTTATAATGTTATTGTTGTTACATCAGAAGATGTACATATTGAAATGATTTCTTAACTTACAGTAGGCTATTTTTTACAATGTGTGTTGGAAGGATTTATTAAATTACAATGAATATTGTCCTTGTTGAAGGCTTTTAGAGAAGGGTGAACTATAAGCCTGAATTACATAACATTTATACCTAAAAACATAAAAGCCACAATAAATAAATCACAATTATTCTAGTTATTTTTACCTTCCGTATTGCTTTCAACCCAACAGCTTTTATGGTGCTGTTACGTCACTAACTGTAAGCTTGTCACATACAGTCTATGGTCACTCAGAGTAACCTACTGTTAATTTAGCTGCTGGAGACGAAAGATCAGGGGGGGGAGGGGGGGAGAGAGCTGTGGTTGATGGGCCATTAGTTGTGTAAATACACAGCTGAGAGCTGCCGTTTCATTCAGACTGTTTAAAAAACGGTAACAACGGACTATTTGTCTTAGCGGATGCATGTCAATTTAAATCAATACAACTATTTTTTAAATCAATTAAAAACAATTTCTAAATCCATAAAAGCATTTCAATTAATATTGGGAGTCATGTCGTTACTTTGTTGAGAATGTGGCCATGTAATAAGCGGGATAATTTGCAGCGACTTGTTCCTTATGGGGAAAATAACACACATACATATTTTTGGTGAATTACTGAGTTTAGGCACGTTAATAACGTTTTAATGAAGTTGAATACAGTATATTCATATGTGTCAGTGATTTCATGTCAATTCGGCGAACATAAACATAAATGGTCGTGGTGAAGATGATGATTAAATTAGGATTAAAAATCGAGAGCCGGGCTGCATTTCCTCCCGTTCGTTTTTTTCGAATAACAAAATTATTTTGTTAAATAACAACATGGTGATGTTCTGTAAATGATTACATGTCTCTTATTTAGCACAGAATATGATATTCGTGACATATGGATCTTAACAAAGTTCCGCTGTACATCCAGCGTACTGTATCTGACTTTATTTCACATGAGCTCCAGTGTGGAACCCCACTGCACCCCCTGGTGGATCAATGATCCATTGCAGCTGGCTTCATTATAATTACATTTATCTATCACGGGGGCGGTCTCAAGTCAAGCTGGAGGTTTTCCCTTGAGCGAGGGCAGATACCGTACCAATGACGGCCCTCGCGTTTCAAACTGTCTGAAATGAATCGCTACATCTGTACACCAACTCCGCTGCAACGGCGTCTTGGAGGGAATCCGGATCTGCAGGAAAGGATTTCCAAGCAGAATCCTCTATGGGGATTTTAAGCAGAGGTAATTGAAGCTTTGGATTTAAATCAGCAGTTTTCACATTCTTCATGCCACCCTTTAGTAATATCTGGCCTAGAATGACTGAAGGTCAGCCAAGTTTTTAAATACACTTTTATGGTGCATACAAGCTATTTACATATTTATAGCAATAGCCACCAGTAAATATGAACAAAATAAAAATAAACAACATGGGACAATGATTTTTACAAGTAAGAATTTGGAGAATTAAGGTAGTGATTCTCATAAAAGCCTGTAATAAAACAAAGTATGTTGTTAACAAGATGGAACAGATGTGTAAGTTGTTGACTTGCCTGCAATATTTTTACTTAAAAAAAAAAAAACTAAACATTCTAGCCTCTGATAGTTTTAGACTTTCTGTCTAATACTCAGAGTTCTGATTATTCCTGGTACAGATACAGGATCCTGAACGCCAGCGCTGTTCCAGAGAAACAGTTCATGATAACAAAAAAGCTGCAGAGAAACTGCTGGGCTCCATTGACGTGGACCACACTCAGTACAAGTTTGGACACTCTAAGGTTTGCATTCATTACTTTTTCAATCATAGAGACTAAATAAGCTTTGGCAGATTAATATTTACCTTTCATTTCAGGTGTTTTTCAAAGCTGGTCTGCTGGGCGCTCTGGAGGAAATGAGGGATGAGAGGCTGGCGCAGGTGGTGACCTCCACCCAGGCTCTGTGCCGCGGGTACCTCATCCGCCTGGAGTACCAGAAGATGATGGCCAGAAAGTAAATATGCAGCTTTTCTCTACTTCTGTGGCAAGCCGTTTTAGCATTTGATCAGTGGAGTTAAAGTAAACACAGATTTAAACAATTGCTTTTTTACCCTTACATATACATTACACATGAACTTTATACTTTAACGTGTAACAATTAGATTTTTAAAATCTACAATTCCTAGTCCGAATTACTTTTCAAATATCAGAAAATAACAGATTGCAGATTGCTCAGCCCCATATAAAAAACACATTTCACATCCAAAATGTGTTAATATGACACATCAGTTCAATCAGTATCAATTTATATATTTGAAAATGAAATGGAAGATCTCTTTGTTGGTTATCGTTACTTGTAAAAAGAAGAACTTAGTGATATTGATATTTCAATTAGATCTCTGTATTCAGTTTTTACTTGTGGAAATGTAATTACTACTATCAAAAAACATTAAAAAAATGTTTACAGATATTCTAAATTAACATGTTATCTAGTAAAATTGAAATATTGCGATGTGTTTATCGCTTGTGAAAATCCGTACTAGTCAGCTCCACAGATAAGATGGCAAAACAGCTTGCAGTATAACCTTTCTAATTTGTGGTTAAAATAACGTGTATGTGTTTTGTAGATAAAAGAAAATAGCATTATAGATTCAGACTTTTGCAGAGTAAAGTAATCCAAATCTGACCTGGACAGGGAGGCGATCTACACCATCCAGTATAACTTCCGCTCCTTCATGAATGTGAAACACTGGCCATGGGTGAAGCTCTACTTTAAGCTCAAGCCTCTCCTGAAGAGCGCCGAGGCTGAGAAGGAAATTATCCAGATGAAGGTGGATTTCACAAAACTCAAAGAGGATCTGTCCAAATCAGAAAACCGGCGCAGGGAACTCGACGAGAAAGTTGTCTCCGTCGTACAAGAGAAGAATGACCACCTCCTGCAAGTCCAGTGAGTAAGTGATAACACAGAGGTAGAGGAGGGCAGGGTTTGTGCATCTTTGCAGATGTTTGGTATCTATTTTTAGTCATTTTGTGGCTCTTTCAAGTCATGGTGGGTCACATTGTGATTATTTTGTGTCTCTTGGTAGTGGTTTTGTGTCTCTTTGTAGTGGTTTTGTGTCTCTTTGTAGTAGTTTTGTGTCTCTTTGTAGTAGTTTGTGTGGTAGTTATCCGTCTTGTATTAAAGTTGTCATCTCATTGTGTGTCTCTTTGTTTTTATTGTCTTATAGTCTTTTAGTGTCTTTTTGTAGTCGTTTTTTGTCTTTGAGTGGTCATTTTTTGTCTCTTTCTTGTCTTTCTGTATTTTTTTGCAGTCTCTTTGTTTCTATTTCTTGTCTTTTGGGGTTTAATTGTAGTCTTTTTGGCGTCCTTTTGAGTCGGCTTCATGAGTGTCACTTGGCTATTGCTATTTGAAGGGGTTTAGCTGTAATACTGGTTGACTTACTTTATATCAGGAGGCAGACAACCTCCAGGATGCAGAGGAGAGGTGTGATGGACTCATCAAAAGCAAGATCCAGCTGGAGGCCAAGCTGAAGGAAGTGACGGAGCGACTGGAGGACGAGGAGGAGGTCAACGCTGAGCTGACCGCCAAGAAGAGGAAGCTGGAGGACGAGAGCTCCGAACTCAAGAGGGACATAGACGACCTGGAGCTCACTCTAGCCAAAGTGGAGAAGGAGAAACATGCTGTGGAAAACAAGTTAATAATGCCCTATGTATATTCAACCCAGTCTCATGGCATTTCGTGTTCACTAACACGATTTCCCCCTTTTTTTCGTGTTGCACAGCACGATTTTAAAAGCAATGTATTTCTACTGGTAATGTGTTTCGTGCCTGCAGAACGCCTTTTTCTCCGGTCGGGTCGTGGAAGACCGGAAGCTGTGTGGTTCATAAAAACATGTTCCTACTCAATATCAAGCTACAATTATTTATTTTATTTTAAATCGTATAATTTCGGACTTTTATTGCCGTTTTTGAGGAAAATAAATGGGGCTCAGAGCCTCAGAATACTGAAATCTGTATTTTTTAAATATTTTTTTCCTTTCTAAATAACACACTGTTATTTACTCACTAATAACACACAATTATCCTTGCTTTTATTTATTGTTCTAATTCCATAATCTCTGGCTGTTTTGGCGTCCGTCAGGAACTGAATTTCAAAATAAAAATAACCGGAAACAGACGTAGGAGTTTAGGATGGCCAAAGACACTACACTACCCATAATCCCCAGCTATCGTTTAGGACTACAGTCCCCGTGATTAATCTTCAAGCTCTAGAATTGGATGTTGGAGTGGCAGTGCGCCAAGGTTACGCCGAGCGTCAAACAGCTGTTTGAAATGGAACAAAACCACGCCAGACTATCGAGTAATGAATTTACTTTATTACTCGTTTCCATTCATGTCAATAGCAGATAAATGTTTAGTCTTCTCAAGCACCAACTATCAAATATCTCTCCTGATTGTTGGCACTTGACAATCACCTTCCCTTAATTTTACTCAGGTGTAACTAAAGTCTGATTTAAGGGTTGTTTATATTTCACATCATTAATCAGAATCTGCAAAGTAACTCAAATAAGTGTAGTGGAGTAAAAATACCAGGTTAACCTCTGAATTGTAGTGGAGTAGAATTACAAAGTATCAATGAGCTGTCACGTGGGTATACTGTATATTAATGCTGCCCATTATGGACACAAGCGATTTTCACCCATTTATTAATTATATGTTTTACATTTGATAACACCAATGTGTTTAATACTGGCAACTTCTAATTTTGGTAAAAAACGAAAATGTTCAGTAGAGACGTCCCATAGAACATTTTGCGAAACACAATAGCCAGCATGTGTAGTTCTGGGGGGGGGGGGGCGTTCGATTCCAGTTTTGGATAGTCTGGCGTGGTTTCGTTCCATTTCAAACAGCTGTTTGACGCTCGGCGTAACCTTGACGCACTGCCACTCCAACATCCAATCCCAGAGCTTGAAGATTAATCACGGGGAATGTAGTCCTAAACGATAGCTGGGGATTATGGGTAGTGTAGTGTCTTTGGCCATCCTAAACTCCTAGAGGCCTACGTCTGTTTCCGGTTATTTTTATTTTGAAATTCAGTTCCTGACGGACGCCAAAAAAGCCAGAGATTATGGAATTAAACCAATAAATAAAAGCAAGGATAATTGTGTGTTATTGGTGAGTAAATAACAGTGTGTTATTTTGAAAAGAATAACAAATTAGAAGGAAAAAAAAAAAAAAAATACAGATTTCAGTATTCTGAGGCTCTGAGCCCCATTTATTTTCCTCACAGACGGCAACAAATGTCCGAAATTATACGATTTAAAATAAAATCAATAATTGTGGCTTGATATTGAGTAAGAACATGTTTTTATGAACCACACAGCTTCCGGTCTTCCACGACCCGACGGGAGAAAAATACGTGCTGCAGGCACAAAACACATTACCAGTAGAAATAAATTGCTTTTCAAATCGTTCTGTGTGACACGAAAAAAAGGGGATAATCGTGTTGGTGAACACGAATCAATAGATTAAAAATCGTGTTGGTGAACACGAAATGCCATGAGACTGGGTTGGTATATTATGGGATTCAAGGAGGAATTGCGACATGATTTGTTATTATTGGTTTTAGGTGGAAAAACCTGACTGAAGATACCATGAGCCAAGATGAAAACATCACCAAGCTGTCGAAGGAGAAGAGAGAGCTGCAGGAGGCTCATCAGCAGACTATGGACGACCAGCAGACTGAGGAGGACAACATCAACTCTCTGACCAAAGCTAAGACCAAACTGGAGCAGCAAGTAGATGAGGTGAGGAACTCCACTGTGAAAACACTCAAGTTAATCTCTTGCATTTGACATTTTCCCCACATATAAATATGATCAGGAAAATACATTTTGTGTTTGTCGTTGATTTAGGTCGATTTGGATCATCATTTGGAACAAACAAATAGCGCAGAGTGACCCTTTCAGAATGTTTGTGCAGTCCAAATCTGGACATTATTACTAATTAATTATCATTATTTCAAGAAAAGGGCAGTTTAATGTTCAGTATTTTAAAATGTGGAATTTGTCTTCTTTTTAGTTTTTCCAAAAATAGTAACCAAAACAGAGAACTTTTTAAGATTGTTTGGGTTGTCCCTTTCCAATGCGTATTATATATTTTACACATTATACACATACTCCCCGTCCTGCCTGCAACACCTCCATTGGAATCCTTTGTTTCAGAACAGGTAGTATAAGCCAAACAAAGCACTCTTTGAACATTACAGCATGTAAACATGTCACAGTAGTCTGAAAATGAGCATTATAGGGCCCCTTTAAGTAATTAAAGCTGTCCCATAAATGGCATACACTAAAAAGTCCCTATTAGTGAAGTGAAAAAACTAAAGTGGTATAATTTAAGTGAACTACTTTAATTCTTAAGTCTTTAAATTGGTACTTTAGTAAATGCACTTTTGTTTCATTGCTGCATTAACGGCAGATTGCTTATTGTTATGATTTATTAACAGTGTGCATGTGTGACCTTTAGCTGGAGGGTTCTCTGGAGCAGGAGAAAAAGATCTGCATGGATCTGGAGAGAGCCAAGAGGAAGCTGGAGGGCGACCTGAAGCTGGCTCACGAGTCCATCATGGACCTGGAGAACGAGAAGCAGCAGCTGGACGAAAAGTTTAAAAAGTAAGATGATCTCACGCAAAGAATACATTAGTAACTATAGGTTACTTACGTAACCCCAGTTCTCAGAGTAACATGAAGTGAGATGTCTCACTATGGGATGCGCCTCAACGCGTATGCAAACAGAAGCATCAATCTCATTACGCCAATCCTGATTGGCTGATGATCTTGACGTCTACGTCAGGGAATCCACCCACCCTATAAGTAGCTTGCGCTACGACGCAGCGTCATTCAAAATAAGCACCTCTTCTCGCTTCGCCTTAGCAAGAAGGGCCGTCTGGTGAGACATCTCACTTCATGTTACTCTGAGAACTGGGGTTACGCAAGTAACCTATAGTTCTCATTCATAACACTCCGTTCGATGTCTCACTATGGGATATTGAAACTCCCGTATTGGTAGACATGCTTATCTCGAAAATCACCAAAACAACCAGAACTTAACAGGGAGAACCCTGTCTCAACACGGGGCCCAGCACTGCGCGGGCCACACTTGGAGCAGAGACATCTAGCCTGTAAAAGCGGACAAAAGTGAGCGGTGAGGACCAGCTTGCTGCTGCACAAATGTCTTGGATGGAAACACCCTTGAACAAAGCCCAGGATGTAGCCAGTCCACGAGTAGAATGAGCACGCAGGCCCGTTGGTGCCTGCAAACCCTGACTCGTACAGTATAAACCAGAGCAATCGCTTCCACAATCCAGTGGGAGAGCCGTTGCCTGGTAACGGGCTTGCCCTTCTGAGGGTTAGCCCAGGATATAAAGAGTTGGTCATTGCAACGAAACTCTTTTGACCTGTCCATAAAGGTGCGTAAAGCACGAACTGGACACAGCAAACAGGGGCGCTGTAAGGGGGTGAAAAGTTAGGACGATTCTAAGGGCCCGTGACTGACAGGGGCCCCAAAATGTTTAGTACATTAAGAAAAAAAAATGTAAGTAACCTTTCATCAATCCTCAATAATTAACATTAATAGAACGTTATATTGATAAAGTACTCACTAAACTTAAGATTAATTTAACTTATTTTCTTCCAAAAGTTAATTATCCAAAGCCTCTGTACACCCCCTTCTATTTACATGTCATGGTTTGGTCCTGCCTCCAAACGCTGTGCGGCACTTGCAGAGAGTGAAAGCATGTGAGGAGGGACGCTAGTACTTAGCCTACGTACGTGTGTTGTACCATGTCTCAACGACTCAAAAAGTCAGGCTCTAAGAAAAGAAGAGAAAGGAGAGAAAGACACGAGAGAGGGACTAAAGGGCGACAGTATGTCACCCAGTTTTTCACAAGAAAAGGTGTGGTCCATGAGTGGTGGAAATTAGTCTGTTAGCTAATGTTTTTTTTTTTACTAAGCTGACATTAAGTACTGTTAATATCTTTACAGACAATTCAGTGGTTGTTCATTTCACTGCTCTTTTAGATGACTTTTAAAGGTAGGGTAGGTAATTCACTTCAGAAACACTTTTTGTTATATTCCATGGAATGCTCTTAACATCCCGATATCAATGAATATATTAAATGCTTTGACAATAAATACGTACAACATTTTTATCTGTGGAAGCCGTGGCGCTGTAAAAAGCATGACCAATCATCTTAGCCGGCCCGGCTAAATTAACTGGATGGCCTACCTGCCCGTCAGCCTTCCATCTGTGCACAAACTTATCTCGTGCCCTCATTGGTCATATGCGTGTTTGTGTGTGTTGGAGGAGGGGCTCTGTAATGAAGTCTGAAGGAAGGGGCAGATTTTTTTTGGTTGTGTACTTTCAGATTCTAGCGTACTCAAGCTGGTTTCTCCATTCTTACCTACCTACCTTTAATAAATGCAGGCCCATTTTTAGCGCATATTTATACTAAATCAGTTGTCCCTCCCCCTGGTGCCAGGACCAACAGATCCATCTCTAGGCTCAGCAGCCCTGTCCCCCCATAATGCTGAACCTGAACCAGCTTTTCTCCCAACTGAAGGAGGTGAGCAGCATTGTGTTGAATGACATGCCACTTAACATATTTGAAGGGAGACTGGAATACAACATATATATATACATCAAAACAAAAAGCTAACATCTAATTTTAATTATACATTTCAAACACAGTATTTTCCCACATAACCAATGATCTACATAAAAAAAAAACAGCTTTTAGTCTATTTGGATGACAGTTTGAAGCGTTGAGTGAGTCTGTATTAGGTAAACAAAATGTTAATCACCGACATTTTGGTTATGATATTAATACTAATGTTATTATATTAAAGCAGGGGTGGGGAAGCTCCGGCCCCCGGGCCGTATACAGACCGCTAGACCATTTGGTACGGCCCTCGAGGTAATTTATAAACAAAGTGGCCTGTACCTGGTGGTGGGGCCCAATGTGATATATTTTCATGGGGCCCAAAATCCCTGGCTGCGCCCCTGGGGGTACATGAGCCAACCACCTTAGGGTTGGGCTTCAGCAACACTCTTGTTTGCCCCGGGGCAAACTGAGTGCATGAAGGATGTACAGAGAGCGCATGAATGTCACTGACTTGCTTGGCAGATGCCAGAGCCAGTAACAGCATTGTCTTCAGTGACAGGTGTTTCATGTCAGCTTCTTCCAGGGGTTCAAATGGAGGTTGAGTGAGCCCATCTAAAACCACTGCCAAGTCCCATAAGGGCACCAGTGACCTGGAAACAGGGAGGAGCCTTTTTGAAGGCACCACTCCTCAAACACCCTCCACTTACAGTCATAGAGAGACCTGGTGGAGGAAGCTCTTGCACTCTGAATAGTGTTTATCACCTTCTGAGGGAGCCCCACTGTATTCAGATTGTACCACTCACGGGCCAGGCCCATAGTGCCAAGCGCTCTGGGTGTGGGTGAAAGATCGCCCCCCCCCCCGCCTGAGACAGTATTTCCCTGCGTAGTGGGAGCTGCCACGGCTGCCCGCACAGCAGCTGATATATCTCCGCCAGCCAGTACATTGCAGGCCAGTGCGGAGCTGTGAGGATCAGTGTGTGGCGTTATTCTCTCACTCTGGCCAGAGTTGGGGGTATCAGAGCCAGGGGTGGGAACGCGTACAGGAGGACCGGAGGCCCAAGGTGCGCGAGCGCGTCCACGCCAAACGGTGCGTTTAAATCGCGCATTGAAAAGAACAGCTGACATTGAGCATTTTCTTTTGATGCGAACAGATCTACCGTGGCTCGGCCGTAACGCACCCACAGCTGACTCACAACCATTGGATGTAGAGTCCAGTCTGCATATAGTGGTGCACCTCTGGACAGCAGATCTGCCCGAGGTTCATCACTCCTGGTACGTGCGTCGCTCTCAGGGAGAGGAGACGTCCGCAGCTCCATAAGATCAGTTTGCGTGCCAGCATGTGTAACTGGAGAGAACGCAAACCCCCTTGGCGGTTTATATATGATTTTGTGGTCGTGTTGTCTGTTCTCACGAGGACATGATGTCCTCTGAGAAAAGGCAGAAAGCGTTTTAGGGTGAGGAACACCGCTAAAAGCTCCAGATAATTTATGTGTGACCGTTGGAGGTCTCTGCTCCAGAGACCCCTCACAGGTCGACCTTTATATATACCCCCTCAGCCCGTCAGACATGCGTCTGTGGTGACCACCTTCCGCGATAAGACAGCACCCATAGGCACGCCCCGTACTAGAAAAGTCGGGTGTAGCCAGTGGCTCAGTGCCATTACGCATTTCATAGTGACTATCACTCTCCGCTCGCCATGACGCGCGGGGTCCAGCCTGAGGGCAGCTACCCAGCGCTGAAACTCCCTCATGCGTCCCTCCCTCAGCGTCCCAGTCGTACCACTAGGATGGCTGACGCCATGAGCCCCAGTAACCGCAGACATGATCTGAAGAGAACATATTTGCGTAGCCGGAAATGAGCGATGCAAGCTCTGAAGGCTTTCACTCTTTCTGCTGACAGGCGGGCTGTAAAGGGCACCAAATTCAGGTGTAGGCCCAGGAAGAGTACAGTCTGGGCTGGAGACAACATGCTCTTTTCTGTGTTTATTACGAAACCCAGATCGAGCAGGTGTTTTACGAGGACATTCGTCTGCGTAATAGCCTCTTGCTCCGACTGTGCGAGAAGCAGCCAGTCGTCCAGATAAGTTGCCAAGCGAATACCCTGTTGTCTTAACGGGGCTATCGCGGCTTCCGTACACCAAACAAACACTCGCGGGCTGAGAGACAGACCGAAGGGAAGGACTCTGTACTCGTAACAGACACCCTGAAAGGCGAACCTCAGATATTTCCTGTGTGGGTAATATACTGGGATGTGGAAATACGCATCTTTCAGGTCGACTGATGTGAACCAGTCGTTCTGGCGCACGAGACGCAACAGAGATGTGTGAGTGAGCATTCTGAATTTGTATCTTTTGAGATTTTTGTTCAGAGCTCTCAAATCTAGTATAGGCCGAATTCACTTCCCTCCCCGTTTAGGAACGAGGAAATACTTGGAATAAAAGCCGCTCTGACTCTGTTCGGAGGGTATTATCGATATAGCCTTCTTTTCTAGTAGCGAGAAAATCTCTTGCTCTAAAATATGGGCCGACTCTCCCCGGGCTTGTGAATACAGAATGCCAGAGAAGCGAGGGGGGGTGACAGCGAATTGGAGCCTGTAGTCCTGTGTTACCGTCTTGAAAATCCAAGCAGAATCTGTGAGCATCTTCCACTTTTCACTTCTTAAAGCAAGCAGAGATGTCACATCTCTTTCGTCTGCCCTCTGTGTCTTTATTTGTTGTGTTATGGGGCCTTCTAGTGTCTGAACACAGTGGTACCCCAGGTTGACAACCCCGGCCGACACTGCGCATGCACGTAGCGGTGGTGCCTTCACAATCTCGTCTAATGTCCGCCTTTTGAGAGAGGCCGTAGCCGCTCTCAAAAGAGGGGTGGACGACAGACTGTTTATTGTTTTTCTTTTCATTTTTATTGACTGCGCCCTTGGCTTCAAGCCTGGAAACGACAGTGGAAAATGATTTATTAGGAAACAATAATGATGACATGTGTTTGTGTGACTTAAACGAGCAGCGGAACTTGCTGTCTTTGATGTTAAGTCCATTTCCCTTATGGCGCGAACTTGAGGATGACGTTCTGGCATCACTCGAGGCGGCGGGAAGATGGGGGCATGATGGCACCCCGAAAACACATGAGCATCTAACACTGGAACTTGTTCTGGAGCTGGGGAACAGGGAACTTCCAGCTCTCTCGTCGAGGAGAGGAGAGGAGGCTGTCAGGCCGCCCGCTTCTTCTTCCTCGCCTGGTGGCTGAAAACCTGGGTCGGCTGTGCCTGAGCGGCAGCTGCCGGAACCGGAGATCTTCTTGGCCAGCTCACCCTCGCCTCGTGCCTGGGATGGGGACCCGGGACGGGCTGTGGTCTCTGCTGCTTCGGTATCTTGAACCGGGCAGGACGTGAGGCAGCTTGAGTGAAGGCCTGCCGCGGGACCGTTGAAGGTGGCAGCTGGACCCTTCGGGGGAGACAGAGCTGGAGAGCCTCGTCTTCCTTCTTTTTTGATTCGCATCTCAGCTGCATCGAAGCGAGAGCGGAGCCAAATGTGCCCTCGGGAACAATAGGCATGTCCAGAACATCCTCTTTTTCCCGGTCTGGAAGGTTCGTCAGGTTGAGCCACCTGGCTCTCTCCTGTACCACCATAATTCCCAGTGCTTTGCCCGTGGCTTGGGCTGCACAGCGCTGCACACGGAGGCAAATGTCCGTGATCGCTGCGATCTCGTCCCACACGGCAGGCTCAGGTTTGCTCGACAAGGCACCCTGGATTGGGGGCCTTGTTGCTGAAAGGCCGGTCTCTCCACGAGACCGACACCTCGTCCAGCATCTTCGGAAAGACTGGAAGGAGCTGCCTCTTCGTCCTCGCTGCTTTGTGCAATTGCTTCCCCTTGTAGCGAGATCTGGAGGTCTCCTTGGCCACTTCAGGCCATGGGATGTCCAGCCTGGACGCAGCGCGTTGACACACGGCCTGCAAGTCCATACTTAGGCAGGGCGAAGCTGGTGTGCTTTCGCCCGGGAGAGCGGACATCGCTCCCGGCTTTGCAGCCTGAGCCGATGAAACGAAGATGTCATCCTCGTGCTCATCCGAGTCGGACAGGAGGAACTAAGAGGCATCCTCTTCTTCCTCCGTATAGTCCAACTCCAGGACATCCTCCGCGGCTGGAACCATGGTGAGGTCCAGTTGGGAGTCCCAGCTTGGCGGCGAACAGGCCGGCGAATCAGCGGACATGAGGGGGTCCTGTCCTGACAAGCTAGCTTGGCGTGCTAGCCGTCGGCGGAGGCTCTTAATGGTGAAGCGGGCACAATGCCCGCACGAGCCGGGGTTATCGATAGCCTCCTGGGCGTGTTCCAGCCCGAGCAGACCTGGTGTGAGTCTGTGCCTGAGATCTTAAACCTGCAGCCGCATAGCCGAGCCTCCGAGTCCCTGACCCCTCTGGTGTGAGGGAGAGAAGGGTCCATCTTTGTTCGCCGGGGTGTCGGCGTGGAGTGGACACGCTAGTAACAGGTACGTAATGAGAAAAAAATCCAACCTTGTCGTTAATCCGAAAGGAAAAAGCGACGGCGTAGATTTTATTCTTTAAAGAATATTAACTAGTGTGTTAATACCTTTTGTTTTTATCTCCGTCTCCTCTGGTGTGAGAGAGAAAAGAGAACGTCCTCGCTACCGTGGTGTCGGTGTGGAAGGAAGAAAAGCTAGCAACAGGTATGTTGCTAGCTTGAAGAAAAAAATCAAACCTTACCGTAATTTCGAAAGAAAGAAACGGCGAGGCAGATTACAATATTAACTGGTGTGTTAATATTGTTCAGTCTTCTTGCAAAGCAAAAAAGTAACCGGCAAGCGCCCGTCAACCGAATGTTAGCTTTGGGTTCAGTCTGTGGACCGTTAAGCTAGCCCGGCTACTGATAATTCGAGATGTGCTCTGAAGCGAGAAGAGGTGTTTGAATGACGCTGCGTCGTAGCGCAAGCTACTTATAGGGTGGGTGGATTCCCTGACGTAGACGTCAAGATCACCAGCCAATCAGGATTGGCGTAATGAGATTGATGCTTCCGTTTGCATACGCGTTGAGGCGCATCCCATAGTGAGACATCAAACGGAGTGTTATGAATGAGAACCATCGTTTTACAACACATTAGTCACATCTTTTCTGGTTGCATGTGTGCAAACTGGCGGAATAGGACTATACATTTACTCACGTATACACTTGACGTACTCCACTTGAGTATTTCTTTTATTTAATTATACTAATATTAAGAGTGAGAACATGTACTTCTTACTGTACTGCTTTTATCTTAATACACGTTCATATTTGCATACAAAAACGTACAAAAAGCTCACAAAATATTACATTGACCTTAAAACATATTTTTTGATACAAAGACCTTATAATATGTGTTTTCCTTTAAATCAAACTATTAGTCAGTTAATCGCTAGTTCAATATTCAAAAACTTCTCTCCACTTCACAGGAAAGATTTTGAGTTTTCTCAGCTGCAGTCAAAGATAGAAGATGAACAAACACTTGGTGCTCAGCTGCAGAAGAAATTAAAAGAGCTGCAGGTGAATAATTCACAAGTACTGGCTTTGGGTTCGATGTGATATCACAAAGCTACTTCACTGATTACTTTTCTTCTGCAGGCCCGAATTGAGGAGCTGGAGGAGGAAATAGAGTCTGAGCGCTCGGCTCGAGCCAAAGTGGAGAAGCAGAGATGTGACCTGTCCCGAGAGCTGGAGTAGATCAGCGAGAGGCTGGAGGAGGCCGGGGGGGCCACCGCCGCTCAGGCCGAGCTGAACAAAAAGAGGGAGGCAGAGTTCATCAAGCTGAGGAAAGACCTGGAGGAGGGCTCGCTGCAGCACGAGGCCATGTCTGCTACTCTGCGCAAGAAACACGCAGACAGTGTGGCAGAGCTGGGGGAACAGCTGGATAACATCCAGAGGGTCAGGCAGAAGCTGAAGAAGGAGAAGAGCGAGATGCGGCTGGAGATGGACGACTCAGCAAGCAATGGAAACCCTGGCCAAAACTAAGGTTGGAATTTCTGTAGGAAAATAAGTATTGAGATCCTTTACCACAGCAAAAGTATGACTGCCTACTTGTAAAAATACTCCACTATATGTTAAAGTCCTCAATGCAAAGCCCATTTTACTTGAATTTGCAAAATAAATCTCAGAATACTTAAAGAGACTCTATTATGCTTTTTAGAGTTAAATCTTAAAGTTCCCTCCAGAGGGAGTTTCTCTCCCACACACTCCCCCCTGCCTGAAACGCTTCCATTGGACTCCTTTATTTATTTCCGTGACATAGTGACATCACTATGTAGCCCTTGTGCTTCTATTGGCTATAGCCCTCCAACATATTGTACGTGATAGGCTAAGAGGCGGGATATAACTAAACGGTTGACCAATCACACCAGAGCCGACTGGGCTGAAAAGAGATGCTGCAGAACAGACCTTTATGGACATGTAAAGATGTCACAGTAGAAGCACAAAATACAAGTATGGACCTAAAGATATATGAATAGGGCCCCTTTAAAGTATTGACTTTGCAGTATAAGGTTGCTTAAGTATTTAAATTCAAAGTTTTGATGGTGCATTACAATGTGCCCTGTCAGTGTTGTATATATGATGTTTGTGGATTAATAGTATCTGCAATAATTTGTGATGTGCAACAGATTATTCCTCAACACTTATAGGAACACTTTCAATTTATCACAAACATTCAAAATCAACACATGGAGATTCACGGTTTTCACTGGAGAGGAAGGAAATGAAAACCTTTAATCTGAAAAGTAACTAAAGCTGTCAGACAGATGTAGTGGAGTTAAAAATACTATATTTACCCTGAGATCAGAAATAAAAGTTTAAAGTAGCATAAAATCAAAGAACTCAAGTTCAAAGTGTTCACATTTGTACTTGAGTAAATGCATTAATGATGTTTATGTTTGGCAAAGACATTAACATTGAATTTCTTATTTTTTCAAATGTCAAGATGAATCTAGAGAAACTGTGCCGCTCCCTTGAAGATCAACTGAACAAGGTAAAAACAAAAGAGGAGGAGCAGAAGAGATTAATAAACGACCTTTCCAGTCAGAAAGCTCGGCTGCAGACAGACAGCGGTGAGGAAATGTTCTTAACATTTTCGCATTAGTCACAAACGCAGAAGAGGTGGGGCTAACTGTTCTTTGCATTTATCGTGCAGCTGAAATGTCTCGCCAGCTTGAAGAAAAAGAATCCTTAATGTCACAGCTGACTCGAGGAAAACAAGCTTTTATTCAGCAGATCGAGGAGCTGAAAATACTTTTTGAGGAGGAGGTTAAGGTAAGAGATCAACATTATTAGAATGTTTTTAAAGTATGAAGAGGAAGCTAAATGTTGATTTTTACTTCTTTAAAGGCAAAGAACGCCCTGGCGCACGCTTTGCAGTCGTCTTGACACGACTGTGAGCCGCTGAGGGAGCAGTACGAGGAGGAGCAGGAGGCCAAAGGGGAGCTGCACCGCTGCCTGTCCAAAGCCAAAAGCGAGGTTTCCCAGTGGAGGACCAAATACGAGATGGACGCCATCCAACGCATCGAGGAGCTGGAGGACGCCAAGTAATGACAAACATGCCCACATTTCTTTGGCTCATGCTCCCAGACTGGGAACCAAAAGCACAACAATGTTACAGGAAGAACACAAGAAGTTCAGTTTACCTGTCAAGTAAAGGCTGCTTCAAATCCTGGAGAATTGACACACCGGGTAACAAGTCCAAGAAGGGGTAGGCAGAATAATGGGAGATAAAAGGAGGCCCAGCTAGAAATGTCAATATGTCTAGCTGGTTCTAAAAACATTCTGAGTATGTTACCATTCATTGTTCTAGGAATGTTTTCAGCGGGAAGTTGTGTTTTTCTGAAAGGTAGGATAACGTTCTCCAAAAACATCTTAAAATTTTTGGTGATAACCTTCTTAAGATGTTTTTGATAACATTGTTCGAACATTATGCCTACTACTATTCTTAAAATGTTTTCAGCTGCAAGTGTTTTTGTTGTTCCCAGAATGGTCTTCTGAAAGGTAGGATAACATTCTCTAAGAAAGAGAGAGACACACAATAGAAAGAGACAAACACATACACACACTAACAGGGGTTTCCGGGGCGGGCAGTGACAGTCGGTCCGTTCCTCTATATGTCGGTCTTAAATCTAAAGGGTGCAATAATGATTTTTATCCACTATGCATAAACAGTGGACAATGTTTATATGCAGCCCTCACAAACCACACACAGCCAGATAGCTTATCTAACAGTTAGAACCTACATACGAGACACAACTTTTATAATCAGAAAAAAAGTGTGATTATTGGCGACTAAAAGTGTCTTTTGTCATGAAAAAACTAAACCTATTTGGTTTTCTAAGTGTTATTCTATCAATATGACAATAGAGACATGTGCATACACAACAAAAACACTTGCAGCTGAAAACCTTTTAAGAATAGTACGGGAACTCACACATGCCACATGCAATATCTGCTTACAGCTTATCATGAAGTAAGTGCTTTCAGCACTGCGGAAAAATCTAGGATCTGAGAGGAGAGCTACTAGTCTTTGAATGGTCTTTCATGCTATAAAGAGGCCTATAATGCTTTTTGATGTGTTACCCAGGGCTGCCAACATTTGAGTTCAGCTTGGAGTGAGATATTTTTTTTGGTGAACCGAAAAAAGAAACGTTCATGTGTACAGTGTTACAAACTAGGGTTTCCCATTAAAGTACCGGGGCTACAGTTGAATACGCACATACACAGTGTACCCGCGACTCTTACAATGAAGGCTCCATAATCAGATCACAGCATATAAAATGGCATATAGGTGTAAGCAGTATTGAAGTTAAATGCATCAATCTGGTGCACTTTGAGAGTAAAAGGAATTTATGGATACATCTCTCAACACCCATATGAAACAGAACTGTAAACAGATTTTCTTTTTCTTTATGGATATTTCACAAATCACTCACCTTTTAAACTGTATTCTTGTTTTACTGTCATAGTATTTCATTACTGTTTTTCTTTTATTCTCATAAATGATTAACAAAACGTTTGAGACCCACTGAGATAACTAGACTAAAGTTAACTATCTAAACACTCAGAGTCCCTTACCTCACTGAGCTGTAGTTCTCTCAGTCTGACAGGACAGAGCTCTCCCTCTCCTTGTTTTATAAACAGCTTCTAATATCCATTAACACAGCTAGCTAACCAGATGCTAACAACAACAATGCAAAGAGTGAGTTTGGTAGAACTATACTGTATAATAGTAAAGTTATTTAACATGATGCCATATTTATTGAAGATTTTACATTATAAATATTCCCCACAATTATTCAAAATAATATTCTTCCAAACTCCTTGCTGTATAGTATGACCAACAGGAGACTATTGATGTGTGTGGTGAGTTTGGTGGTAATAAGCTGTATAATAGTGATTGAATATTATTGTATTCTCTTTTTTCAAAGTTGCACTTTGCAGACGGTCCCCGAGCACTCGTTTTTTCTCCGGCTGCGGATAGAGACCAATGTAATGTGTCCAGCTCGGAGGATGGCGCGTATTGGCTTTTTTTTTTTATCAGAATGTGATTGTAGTTCGTTGTCAACCTTACCACGGTTCTTAGGAGACGTCATTTGTGTCTGAATAACGTTTTATTCATGAGTTATTGATACGTGAAATCAGAATCTCCCAATATCGTTCCAACTTTACTGAACTAAGCCAGAAGACCGTCTCATTTCGTAGACCGCTCGGTTTGCTTTTCCTTCACTTTATTTTTATATACATTTATTTTTGGACGAAAACTTAGCGTGAGGAAAGGCATGTGTGGCGTGAGTGCGTGAGATATGGTTTAATTGCGTAACTCTCACGCTCAATGCGTGAGTGTTGGCAGCCCTGGTGTTACCTTTTCCTTTAGTGTAACATATTATAGGTTATGTGCTTGTTAATGGTCTGCAAAAACTAAACTCCCAAAGTTACCTCTAGAGGGAGCTTCTCTCTTTAACACTTGCACTTTGATTGGCTGGCGCTCACACCTTGGTCGTGATTTGATAAGGGGCTAAGGGGGTTTAAGCGGTTGACCAATCACAACAGAGCTGGTCAGCTATCCAATCAGAGCATACTGGGCTCTCATTTCAAACAATTAAATTTAAAACTCTTTAATCTAACACAAAGCACACTGAAGAGGACCTAATGAAAAACGCACAAACCACATATTTAGTTCCACGTTGCACCGTTGTGGTTCAATAATGATAGAAGGAACGAAGATACACTTCAATAAAAGCTGATTCTAAACAGTTATGTATATTAAACTAACTCCACCACCTCTTGACTGCGTGTTACTTCTGCACTCAGGCCTCTCTGGAGCACAACGAGTCTAAGATCCTGCGCGTGCAGCTGGAGCTGAACCAGGTAAAGGGTGAGGTGGACAAGAAGATATCGGAGAAGGACGAAGAGATCGAGCAGCTGAAGAGAAACAGCCAACGAGTGATGGATATCATGCAGAGTAATCTGGACGCAGAGGTGCGGAGCAGGAAAGACGCGCTGAGGGTGAAGAAGAAGATGGAGGGGGACTTGAACGAGATGGAGATCCAGCTGAGTCATGCTAACAGGCAGGCTGCCGAGTCACAGAAACAGCTGAGGAACATCCAGGGGCAACTCAATGTAAAAAGAGTTAAAACAAAACAACACCAGACAATGTGCACCATTGAGAGAATGCATCAGCATTAACCAAAAGAGTGACACCTTCATAGTTTGTCTTCAACAGTCCAAATTTTAACATTATTAGAAAAAAAAAATGCATTATGCATTAATATTTTCAAAAGCAGCACATTTGAAAAGAAGGTACGATCAAATGTTTTGCAATAAAAATGACAAACACATATGGTATTAGTTTTCGGTCAATTCAACTTATTTATGTGTTATAATTGAAAACGTCCCTTGGTAATGTTACAGTATGTTTCTTTTTTTGAACAGAGGGAATATATAAAGAAAAATGATCTTAAATGAAACTAAGCGAGAAATTGTTATTTTCCACCCGTAGTCCCTGGGCATGGCAATAGAATAATAAAAGAAGTAGAAAATGCATTTCCTGCAGAAAATGCGTGCGAATGCTGTAAACTGTGAACATTTGTGGCTGAATCTAGCTGAAATGCAGAAAAAGCTGAATATGTTATTAGCTGAATGGTAGCTGCTTTTAGCTACAGAGACCAAGTAAGTGTGTTGCTGAACTTAGCAGAGAAATGCAGAAAAGTGAAATGATTTGAATCAAATTGTTACAGCTCAAATGCATTGCAATGATTTTGTTGAACACTTGAAAGTGAAATGTTAAACTGGAAGAGGGGGAAAAATAGTGAAGAAGCTTAATATTTAAAAGAAAAGGATTAAAAAAGGTATAAAAAACAACATGTATAGCCTCATTGTCCTGAAATAGCTGAATAAGTTAATAGTTGAATAGTTTGTGCAGCTGAAAGTAGGCTGAAGGAGTTACATATCAGATGTAAGTAGTAGTATAAGTTCAAGTAGCATTACATCTATAGGGCTTTTCTTTTGAAGGGGTGTTTGTTTTTGGACAGTGTGAGGTGTAGAAAAACTAAATGAGATGTCTGACATCAATCAATGGGAGGTTCACCCATAAAAACAATGGTTAGGTGGGCAAAGGCCTTTGGCCTGTGTGTGTGTGTGTGTGTGAGAGAGAGAGAGAGAGAGAGAGAGAGAGAGAGAGAGAGAGAGAGAGAGAGAGAGAGAGAGAGAGAGAGAGAGAGAGAGAGAGTGTGTGTGTGTGTGTGTGTGTGTGTTTGTGTGTGTGTGTGTGTGAGAGAGTGTTTGTGTCTGTGTGTGAGAGAAAGTGTGTGTGTCTGTGTGAGAGAGTGTTTGTGTCTGTGTGGTAGAAAGCTGTTCAGTGTGTGTGTCTGTGTGTGTGTGAGAGAGAGAGTGTGTCTGTGTGGTAGAGAGCTGTTCAGTGTGTGTGTGTGTGTGTGTGTATGTGTGTGTGTGTGTGTGTGTGTGTGTGTGTGTGTGTGTGTGTGTGTGAGAGAGAGTGTGTGTGTGTGTGTCTGTGTGTGAGAGAGTGTGTGTGTCTGTGTGTGAGAGAGAGTGTGTGTCTGTGTGTGTGTCTAGTGTAGTAGACTATGCAATCACTGACATGGACCCCTCCACTATCAGTGCATTCACTGTCAGACAGCAATCCCCCTTTTCAGACCACAACCAAATCAATGTGTTCTTTAAAGTCTCAGGTCCAATGAGTGACACAACAAGGGAACCCAGTAAGCTGTATACATTAAATCCTACTTACAGATGGGCCCCAGACAGTGGAGACAAATTCACCATGGCCTTGAACTCACCTGATCTGATGAATGACATGTCACTATTTGACCAAAATCAATATGTTCCTACCAAAGATGGTGTAAACATGGCCATTGATTATATCAATATGATATTTCACAAGGCAGCTATTAAAGCTGACCTTGTAAAACAAAAGTGGAAGCCTGTTAAAAGGCAAAACGCTGACAAATGGTTTGACCAGGAATGCAAGACCATCAGAAAAGACCTGAGAAAAATAGCAAATGAAAAACATCGGCAACCAAACAACCCAGCCTTACGCATTAGATACAATGACCTTTTAAACAAATATAAATGTACAATAAGGAACAAAAAACAAAATTATACCCACATGAAACTTGAGGATATTGATAAAGCCATTGATCAAAATCAATTCTGGGATCTGTGGAGCAACTTCAACACAAAACAACCGCAAGCATTACCCATCCAAAACGGTGACATCTGGAGAGAACATTTTGAAAGTTTGTACAAAGACATACCAATAAATCGAATGAATTCAGATCAATGTATTACAAAAGAGAAACTCCAAACATTAGAAGAAACTATTAAAGACAACCAAAACCCCCTTGATTTCCCAATGACTTGGGAAGAGTTGACCACACAGACACATCTCTCCGGCCAAGGAAAGCTTGTGGCCCAGACAACATTAAAAACGAAATGCTCAGATGCAGCACCCCAGAGATGCAGGGTAGTGTTAAAGCTGTTCAATATCATATTGCAGTCAGGATGTTTTCCTGACATCTGGTGCAAAGGGCTCATTTCCCCCATTCATAAGAGTGGAGACAAATCAGACCCTAATAACTACCGTGGCATCTGTGTCAGCAGCTGTCTGGGGAAATTATTCTGTAGTATTCTAAATAAAAGAATACAAGATTTCCTTAACCGACAATCCATCTTGAGTCAAAATCAAATTGGCTTCCTTCCAAAACACCGCACCACCGACCATGTATATACCCTTCACACTTTAGTTAACAAACATGTACACCAAACAAAACATGGTAAGATATTCACTTGTTTCATTGATTTCAAAAAAGCTTTCGACTCTATTTGGCACGAAGGGCTCTATTATAGACTTCTACATTGTGGTATAGGGGGCAAAATGTACGATCTGGTTAAATCAATGTATTTAGGGAATAAGTGTGCTGTTAAAATTGGAGACAAACAAACTGAATTCTTCACCCAGAGAAGAGGTGTTCGTCAGGGTTGCAATTTAAGTCCCACTTTATTTAATATATATATAAATGAACTTGCTGTTCAGTTGGATCACTGTGCTGCTCCTGGCCTCTCCCTCCTAGAGAGAGAGGTGAAGTGTCTGCTTTATGCTGATGACCTTGTTCTGCTGTCTCCTACTGAACAAGGACTACAACAACAGCTGGACATAGTAGACCAGTACTGTAAGAACTGGGCCCTGGCAGTCAATATGAAGAAAACTAATGTCATGGTTTTCCAAAAACGCCCCAGATGTCAGGAGAACAAATACCAGTTTACCATAAATAATCATATCATCGAACATAGTATGAGTTACACCTACCTCGGTTTAACCATAACAGCATCAGGAAGTTTCAACATGGCAGTGAATGCACTCAAAGAAAAAGCCAGAAGAGCTCTAAATGCAATTAAGAGAACATTTTATAATGTCCAAATTCCAATTAAAATCTGGCTCAAAATCTTTGTGATCCAGCCCATTGCGCTGTACGGTAGTGAAGTATGGGGTCCACTCAGTCACCAGAGCTATACCCGCTGGGACAAACATCCAACAGAGTCTTTACATGCAGAATTCTGCAGATACATTTTACGTGTTCAGAGAAAAACACCAACAAATGCATGTAGAGCAGAATTAGGCAGATACCCACTGATCATTAACACTCAAAAGAGAGCACTGACATTCTTTAACCACCTTAGGTCCAGCCCCCGAGACACCCTCCACTCCAAAGCCCTCCAAAGCCAAGAGCTAACCCCAGAGAAGAGTCCCCTATGTCAGCTGGTGCTGAGGCTAGTTGGCTCTCAACAACAATGCTCTCCAAACACCAATCACAGTCAAACGCATTATAACACAATGTGAAGACAACTATTTACAACATTGGGAAGAAGAAAGTAAAAGCCAAAGTAGATTAGAATGTTACCTGGCTCTAAACAGAGAGTATGAGCTGGCAGAGTATCTCTCTACTGTCAGAGATAGAAAGCAGAGACAGATCCTAACCAAGTACAGGCTCAGTGACCACAAACTTGCAATCGAAACAGGAAGACTCAAAAGATCCTGGCAACCAAAAGAGAACAGAATATGTGGTCACTGTACGACAGGTGAGACTGAGACAGAGATGCACTTCCTCCTGAAATGCCAAACATTCAACGAAGTAAGGAGCATTTACTGGAACAAGTTGAACTCTGTAATCCCAGGTTTCAAGGAGGTTGATGACCTCTCAAGACTGAGAGTACTCCTAGGAGAAGGAGAAAAGGCACACCTTGCTGCCCAATATGTATACACATGCCACAACCTGAGGGACAGTGAATGAGACACACACACACACACACACACACACACACACACACACACACACACACACACACACACACACACACACACACACACACACACACACACACACACACACACACACACACACACACACACACACACACACACACACACACACACACACACACACACACACACACACACACACACACACACACACACACACACACACACACACACACACACACACACAGAAATGTGATTGTATCACTGTATATATATATATATATATATCATCAATAATATGTAAACATTTGAAATGTATGTTGATGTTGTTAATTATTTTGTATTGTGATGCTTTGGCAACATTGTTTAATTTAACTTTCATGCCAATAAAGCCCCTTTGAATTGAATTGAATTGTGTGCCTGTGTGTGTGTGAGAGAGAGAGTGTGCCTGTGTGTGTGTGTGTGTGTGTGTGTGTGTGTGTGTGAGAGAGAGTGTGTGTCTGTGTGTGTGAGAGAGAGAGAGAGAGTGTGCCTGTGTGTGTGTGTGAGAGAGAGAGAGAGCCTGTGTGTGTGTGAGAGAGAGAGAAAGAGAGAGAGAGTGAGAGTTAGAGTGAGAGTGAGAGAGTGTGTGTGTTTGTGTTAATTGTTACAGCTCAAATGCATTGCAATGGCTTCCATGTCAAAAAAAGACTTTAAAAAGCTTAATGTTTTAAAAAGTATAACATATTTTGAAAAAATTGAAAGTTTCCCATCATGTGCTGAAAAGGCTGAATAGTTTGATATTTGAATGGTTCCTGCAGCTGAAATTAGGCTGAAGGAGTTAAATAAAGATATCAAATTTAAGTAGTAGTGATTGAATGTTTACCAACACCTGTGTGTGTAAACCCAGAGATCAAAGGTTTCCATGGTGTCTGCTCTGATTAGATCAGGGGTAGCCAAGACGGTGCCCGCGGGCACTTAGTCGCCCGCAGGGGCAACGTGAGTCGCCCGCCGGGCATGTTCTAAAAATAGCTCGCCAAGCAAATCCAAAATGTATAAAATACACAAAACAAAAAAGGAAATGTAATTAAAAGAACCTACCCTATGCATAAACGAAACCTCAATCATAGCGACCCCTATCTACTTACTACAACTCTATATCTATCTAACACCCCTCCTCCCCCCACCCCCAATATCGACCAATCACGTTCTTGCTTGATTTGCGGGACCAGCGTTGCAGTCAGGAAGAAAAGCAATGTGGCACCTCCCCGCTGATTTTCCTGAGTTTTACTGTGTGTGTGTGTTGCAACTTGCATATATCTTTATTGCACTTGACGCACACATACACATGGCGTAATTTCCTTAAAAAAAACAGTTTAAAAGGGGAGTGATTAGTCAAATATGCATAAATGAAAAGATAGAATGCTAACTAAGTAACATAAGATAAGAATAAACAAGTTGAAATGATTTGTTATTGGTTGTGATCATATCCTAAAGATGTTTGGATTATTGAAAAGTATACAACTCCCTTTCATATGAGTGTTGAGAGCTGTATCCATCAATTCATTTTGTGCTCCAGATTGATGCATTTCACTTCAACATTTAAAAAAAGATTCCCCTGGAGGATGTGAGGTCCCCACCCAAAATAAAGCAGGTTAAAATAATTAAATTGCATACATGTTATTTTAGTAAACACTGAAAACGGGTCCCACAGACCCAAAGAGCACACAAAGGTTAAAGGTAAGCATATAATAATGTTCAAATGTGCTAAATATATACACTGCAAAAAACAAAAAAAAGAGGAGTAAAAGTAGCCCCCGACTTGTTTTATTTTTTTTAAGTAGCCCTCGTCCTAAAAAAGGTTGGTGACCCCTGGATTAGATGATGTCACTCAGGTGTGTGTGCGGCCAATCTGCCAAGCAACACCATGCCAACTGCAGCACTGAGTCTCATAAGAATGCATTGAGGAGTATATCTGACAATTTTGCCACCTGTTCAAAAACTATGGCTCCTATAAAAAAATTACCAGACCGTGAGCATCAGGGAACCCCTATATACCGAAATATGTTTTTTTTTTGGGTTTTGTGTGTAAAATGTGGAGATGGGAGCAGTTTGTCTAAAGTGTAGTTCTCTCTGCTCTGAAGAAAGATCTGGAACAATTTAACATGGGAATCGATTGGGAGCTAGCTGGACTTTTTGTCTCTTCATGCCCTCAAGATAATTTTTTTTTTCTTAATTTTTTCTTTTTCTTTTCCAACCTAGGAGAGGTTTTCTTACGTTTTTCATGAACAATTATGTCTGAGGAGTGTAGGGTTGGGGAATTATGGCAAGTTTAAAACATTTTTGGGTGATAATTTCAAGCACTGCTCCACTCTGTTTTGAGATGAAAGCACTCTAGACTTAACGAGCTG
Organism: Notothenia rossii; assembly: GCF_949606895.1. NCBI lineage: Eukaryota > Metazoa > Chordata > Actinopteri > Perciformes > Nototheniidae > Notothenia > Notothenia rossii. Next base: position 26,661,606 of record NC_136906.1, read on the forward strand.
CTCCATCCACTCTAATGTTAAAATCTGAAAAGGCCTCTCTACCAAGCTCCAAACTAAGTTCAATATCTCAAGAAGTGTAAAATATATCAAAGATTTGAGTAGGAATTGAGTAGCTGAAGGTCTTGTGATCATTTGAAAGTTGGAATGAAGTGTCTAGCTGAAAGTATGTGGAAGGAGTAGCATTTGGCGCAAGGTGTAGGAAAAGAGGATTTGAAGGCATTTCCCATTGACTTCAATGTTAAAAAAAAAAGAGTTTAAAAAGCTGAATATTTCAAAAAGTATGAAATATTTTGAAAAAGTTGAAAGTTTCCCATCAATTGCTGAAAAGGCTGAATAGTTTAATATTTGAATGGTTTCTGTAGCTGAAAGTAAGCTGAAGTTATGGAGAGCTAAAGTATTGGCTGATTTGAAGGCTCTTCCCATTGACTTCAATGTTAAAAAAAGAGTTTAAAAAGCTGAATATTTCAAAAAGTATGAAATATTTTGAAAAAGTTGAAAGTTTCCCATAGATTGCTGAAAAGGCTGAATAGTTTAATATTTCAATGGTTTCTGTAGCTGAAAGTAAGCTGAAGTTATGGAGAGCCCAAATATTGGCTGAAATAATCAGAGGAAGAATAAAGAATTGAAGAACTATAGTGGAATGCTGTAAACAGCATTCGCACTAATAACAATAATACAATAATAATATGCAGCTGAAAGTGCACGTGAAACAGTATGTCATTAAAAAGATAACTCAATTGATAAAAAAATACGTTTTTTAAATCAAGTAATGACTCCTAAAGAGCAGTGTTTGCTTCTATAAAGATGTATAGAAAGACGGTGTTTTCTTTCCTTTGACAGGAAGTTCAAATTCACCTCAATGATGTTCTGAGAGTCAACGACGACATGAAGGAGCAGGTGGCCATGTCTGAGCGCAGGAGTAACCTTCTGCAGGCTGAGATGGAGGAGATCAGAGCGGCTCTGGAGCAGACGGAGCGGAGCCGCAAGCTGGTGGAGCAGGAGCTGCTGGACGCCAGCGAGAGGGTGCAGCTGCTGCACTCACAGGTGCAAAACTACCTGGATTTCATCTGCAATTTCAGCCACATATACAAAATGTCTATTACATGGTAAAATATTAAACGGAACCATGCTTTTTCAGTTTTCCATTAGAAAAGGTTGTCAATCTTTTGGTACCCCCTTGGCTGAAGTCAAGCGAGGTGAGACAAAACTAACATGTGGATACAACTCTACAGACCACTGAACGCAATTTTTTAAACGAGGCTTTCACATCAGGGCAGATCCAAGTACACTTGACCACAAACTCCAGTCCAGTTGGTCTTATTTTGTACTTAGACATGGTTTTTCAATCCATGCCTGGTTCCAATTGAAATGGTGGTCTTGAGTACAGCTCATGCATACTGGAGGATGGTAAGCATCAGGTATGAAAACTAACTGTACCAGAACATGTTAGAGGACAACTATTTAATTCAAGTAGCAGTCAGCAAAAAGGCACTACTGAACAGTGTCCTCTGAAATCTGTGTAGAGCAGTACCCTGTGATAAAGCAAATAATCATGCACGAGGGTCAATAATGTCTCCTAAACATAGCTTAAACAAAAGCAGGCATAATGCAAAGGTAAACTCCTATTGGCTTTGTATCTTGCAATGCCATGCTTTTTTAGGCTGTAGCAAAAACACCCAAATGTCACGTATACTATGATGCAAATGTACCTTAGTACAACATTACTAATGTAAAAGCTGAGAGGATGTATTTGTCATTGGCATAATTTTTATGAACATTTTGTTGTCCTATAATAAAATGTGTTACAGAACACCAGCCTGCTCAACAGTCGGAAGAAGTTGGAGGCAGATCTCTCTCACGTTCAGGGAGAGATGGACGACAGTGTTCAAGTGTCCAGGAACGCTGAGGAGAAAGCCAAGAAGGCCATTACTGATGTAAGAGTCTGGATTCTTCTGCAGAGCTCTCACCTGCCCGAAACTACACTCCAATTGCTTCTTGATTTACATTTTCGAGGCTGCAATGATGGCGGAGGAGCTGAAGAAGGAGCAGGACACCAGCGCTCACCTGGAGAGGATGAAGAAGAACCTGGAGGTGACGGTGAAGGATCTGCAGCAGCGTCTGGACGAGGCGGAGAACCTGGCCATGAAGGGCGGGAAGAAACAACTCCAAAAACTGGAAGCTAGGGTAATGTAGTCAACTTTAATCACCTAATTCTGCAAAAGTAATGAATATGTTCAAACCCTTGTGGCTCTTTAAAACCTGCTTCTTTATTCAACAATTTATTTTAGGAAGAAACGTTCTTGAAAACGTCTTATCACGAAACTATTGATGTATGCTTGATGATCTTGTAGGTGACGAGGACCAAAGCTTGTTCTGCTTTAAGCTCTGTTTACAGACATAATATTGAAACATATCTGAATCAACATGTCCCAAAATGACTAGATCTATGTTATATACAGTATTTGGTTGACTTCTCTATTTTAATGAAGGTAACGGTGAATTCTAAGTAGTCTCCTGTATTAGCATTGTAGCTATCCCCTTTGACCATGACTAAGCGTTGTAATTGTCTGTCAAAAGCTGATATAAATGTAGCCTTTATTCACTTTAAAAAATATTTGTACAATACACCTTTTAAATATACGGGGATTTTAACTTTTATTTTTACTAGATGAGGGAATTTTGTCATGGGACGTCTGGACCTCAAGTTATCAGAGAAAGAAGCTGAGCAAACATTAGCGGTTAGCTTTCATTAGCGGTAAGCTTGGAGCCGCTCACCACTGAGGAAACACATTTCTTTACGTAAAACTGCTTTATTTAGTGTTTTTACCCGTTTTATTCAGCAGGTCTGTTTGTTTTTTGAGTGAAAGAGACCTCTGAGGATAATTCCACTTCTGGTAAAAACCTCCTGAACGATTATTAATGAAGGAACCTTAACCGGGTGAAACTGACTGCAAGTCCATGATCCCTTTTAGTAAAGAGACCCATTACAATTGAATCGTTTAAAGATATTGTAACTGCTCGTTTGCAGGTTAGAGCTGGAGACCGAGCTTGAAGCAGAACAAAGACACGCAGGGCCGTGGGAAGTAGGGGTGCTGAGGGTGCTGCAGCACCCCCTGGTGGAGGAAAGGGGATCTGCACTTCCACAAGAGTAAATACAAATATAATACAAATATAATAGAAAAAAAAGCCTTGATGTAACAACATTCATAATTAAGATAAGATAACACCCTTTTCACCCCGGTTACATTTTCCATTTGCCCTGTACGATGGGCGCTGTAAGTGATGAAAGTGGGGGATGTTGGCTCATCAGGCGCCCGCAGTTCACAGCCAAAGTGAGAGAGAGATAGATAGAGAGAGAGAGGGGGTGCACCGGTACCGGCGGGGATTGTTGTTAGCTTCTGCTGCGCTAACGGATATAAGAAGCTGTTTCTACAATAATGTGGAGGGAGAGCTCTCCTGTCAGACAGAGGCTCAGTGAGGTAAAGGACTGAGTGTTTAGATAGTTCACTTTAGTCTAAGTTATCTCAGTGGGTTTCAAAGGTTTTGATCACAATTTATGTAAACAAATATTTCCAAGGCACACCTTTATAATTATTAGGATAAATAAAAACAGGTTTGAAATCATTCTAATGTATACTATAGGACAGTAAACTAAAAATATTGTTTAAAACTGGAGAGATTGAAAAAATATGCATAAATAAATAAATGTTAACTAGTAAAATAAGATATAAATGAACAACAAAAATAAAATACGCTAGCCTACATTTATTTGTTATTGGCTATGGTAGGTTATTGGAAATGTTCACATACTTATTTGATTAATAAAAGGCAAACCGATATTTTTCATATGGGTGTTTAGAGTTGTACCCCCAACAGTAGATCAGTCTCTCGTAATTGTGTGCTCAAAGTGCACCAGGTTGAAGCATTTTACTTTAAAATGTTAAAAAAATCTTCCCGGGGGAGCACCCCCAGACCCCCCTAGACCTAGAGGATGTGAAGTCCACCCCCCAATTAAAACATGTTCATGCAATGCTAAATACATTTGAAGCCTTTTTATGTAAGCTGTCCACCATGTCAATACGTTTCTCTTTTTGAAGTGTATTGGTCTTTTGTAGAGGTTTTTCATTGCCAGCTAAAATATTGCCTAGGGCAGCACATTGGTCTGAATCGGCCCTGGTGTCATCCCCACAGCACCCCCCATTTGAAACATGTTCCCACGGCTATGAAGACACGGCTCGGACGCTGTGAAAGGAGTCCGCAAATATGAGCGCAAGATTAAAGAGCTCATCTATCAGGTAAACTCTCATACCTTGTTCCTATAGTGGGGGAGGAAATATTCACATCCAAGTTCTAGTATCACCCTGTAACAACACTCCATAAGAAGGTAATGTCCTGAATTCTTACTTTACTAAAAGTCTTTAACTTAATTTTCTATTTTACATCCGCCTTTTCCCTAGACCAAAGAGTTTAATCTAAAAATGAACTGAAGCTAACAAATCTGCAATATTTACCTCTGAAGTTGAATAAGTGAAACACAAGTATCATACCAGTCAGGAGTAACGGATCTGTTTCCTGTTTCTGATTTTCAGTCAGATGAGGACAAGAAGAACGTGATAAGGCTGCAGGATCTGGTGGACAAATTCCAGCTGAAGATCAAAGCGTACAAGAGACAGGCCGAGGAAGCTGTGAGGGACTTTCTTTTTAATAAGAATATTTTATATTTGGTGCATTTTAATCTAATCAGTTTTTGGTGTGTGACAGGAGAAGCAGGCCAACACTCATCTGGCAAAGCTGAGGAAGGTGCAGAACGAGCTGGAGGAGGCGGAGGAGCGCGCGGACATCGCAGAGTCCCAGATCAATAAGATGAAAGTAAAGGGCCGAGACATGGGGAAGTTGAGTCCACCGGCTCCTGGTATAAAACTGTGTCTCATTAATACTGATGATTTATGTTTTATGTCTCATGCAGCAGGCCAAAGACAGCGGAGAGTAATGAGTGGCTGCCAACAAGAAGACTGAAGCTGAGCTAGTGTGCAACATACTCTTAAAAATGTGTGTTTATTTATTTATTTAAAGCCATCATGTGTGTGATTTTATGCAGTGGTGTCAATTAGCTAAGTACATTCAACTTAAAGGGGACCTATCATGCAAAATGCACTTTTTTACATTTTTAAATACATGAATATGTGTCCCCGGTGTTCCAGGGAACTCACCAAGTGTAAGAAAACACAACCCTCTCTATTTTCCTCCATACCCAAATCTCTAGAAAAGGGGCTGCAACGGATCTGATACAGACTGATCCAGATTTGAACACTGTCCTGACGTCAGGACGGTGGCGCTACGGCTATTTGGTCAACTCTCCACCTATCAGGGGAATGTGGGGTTGGGCCACGGCCGGCAATTTGCCGCTCGAAGGCGCTGGAGACGCTGTAGTACATATGCCAGGCCTGTAAGTGGCGCTGTAGTCTGCCACAAAAGCAGCAAAGAAGACTTCCCGCGCATGGTTGCCCTTCTGTTTATTCTCCGCTGTGGCTCTTTTTCTCGCCGAAGCAAGCGTTTGCTCCCGCTGCTGTAATTCAATGCAATCCCTCCCCGTCGAGGCAAGCACTGTAATTCTCTCCAGTTAGTCCACCAGCAGATGACAAACACCCACCTCTCCGCCTCTCCCAAGGAACGAGGGGACCGTGCGGCAGAGTTTCAGTTAGGTTTTCTTTCGCCGGTCAAGATGTCAGTTAAAGTTTAAATCTTACGGACAAAATAAAAAAAGTGCCGGTCAAAGGTCTTGTTTGTTATTTATTGAGCTTTAAAACAAATGAATAACGACTCTTTATAATAATATAATAAAACACGGATGACGGAGATCTATTTTTCTCCCCCAATTCTGACTTGATCAGAGCACGCTCCCCTCTCCTGCAGGGGGGCGTGGTCAGCTGCAGCTCACAGAATCAGCCCTCTGCAAAAACGGCTGGAGCAGCAAATAGAGCGAAATGACGCATGGCTAAAATGCATGATCTGTTTGGTATTTTGAAAACAGAATTGTATAAATATACCTTATATAGGTATGGCCCTACAATATATCATTTAAATATAGCATGATAGGCGTCCTTTAATACAATTTTGAAGTTACCATTGTGAAATTCACAAACTTTTTTATTTTATTTTTTAATTATCGCGTTGCTCCTGCTAAGGAAAATGGGTTTGTTCCACTGCTTAACATTGGCTGTTAATGCAGCAATAGCATCGTAACTTAAAATGACGGCAGCTCTGATCAAGGTTTTCTGTAACAGTCCATATCTAGTCACAATATCTTTCTAATTAACAAACCTTTAAACACTGCCACAGCCCATACCGTGATCCCTTTAGTGTTTACTTCCTGTCTGTTTCTACTTCTGTTGATTTCTCTGACGTCCAGCCTCTATAATGGAACCTCTTGCCTTCTCTTGCCGTCTTTTCCTTTTATTTACTGGGGACAGTTTAGCCATCAAATATAAAAGTGAATATTCAAAAAGGTATTCCTCGTTGTTTTCTGATGGAAAAAAATAATGTTTTTCGTCCATACCTGAAGTAAAATCGACCGGACTCCGTTCTTTTTACAGATTGATATGATTGCGCATACTTGATCGTCCTTAACAAGGGTCGGTTCTCCTTGGCAGTGGTCTGTTAGCGAGAATTAACAGACACCTGAAATCCAAATTGACCAATTATAATCCAGTATTCAACTAAACCACGTAATACATAGGGATACAAAATAGCTCCGTCTTTACCAGCTGCGAGACAATGCATCAATAATTAAAATACAATGATATAAAAAATATTATTCTGCATATTGAATTATTTTACTTTTATTACTTGAGACACATTTAGATTTTAGTACTTGAACCGAAGTAAAACTTTTAAGGAAGGACATGGAATTACTACCTTAATTAGGTTAAGGATCAGATTACTTCTTCTGCATCTGATTGGATGAGATCTTTTATTTTATTTCTTATACAACCAAGTTTGTTCCATTGAGATTTAAGATCTCTTTTCTAATTATTTTTTGATGTTTATTGTCTGTAGAAAATGACAATTATCACACAGAAATTGCTCTCAGTACCAACATATTGCCGTATTCTTGTTTTATAATTTAGCAGGATTCTGAATCAATGGGTGAAATATTATACTAAAGAGTATTTTTATACTTTTTTTTAATTGAGGTAAAATGTGTACTTCTTCCACCTTTGATTTATATTTTTTTAACCATTTGTTAATTCAGGACGTCTCAATTGCATTTTGTTGTTATCAATACAGCAACCCTCCCAGCACAGTGCTTAAAACGTTTTTGCAATCTTGTTTTACTCATTAGCACTCACTTTTTGAATGTGTCCATTGGGATGAAGCATTGTGGAAGAAAAACAAGTGTATTTTCTCCTACCACCACTGGAGGGCGGCAACGCGGGAAATGTTTCAAATCCACACATAGTGGCTTTAAATGCTAAATGTAGTTTGCATTGTGGTAGTTGATGTATGTTGCCTTCATTTCAATAAAATAGTAATAAAGAAAATATCCCACGCTTTGATTTATTGTTTTAATCTTGAGAGGAATATCACCATTATGTGTATTATTATTATCTTTTTTGTTTTCATTGGTCAACGTGAGGGACATATATTTACCTGTCAAGTAACACAGAACACATTGACTTACTTTTCAAACATGTATTATTGTTCTAAAACAAAAAACGACAGCAATGCTAAGAATACAGAAGGAAACTGATCTATTAAGGAAATTGAGATGAGAGGAAATGACTAAATGATGATGGATTTAACTGGAAATAAATCTTATGTGGTGATATATATATATACATAAATATATTGGATGAATGCATGGATACATATTGTTAGTACCTCCATTAAACACTTTAATTTAGGAGTATGCAACATATGTGCACAGTAACGTAAGAATGAGGTAAAGTTTTCAAACTCACCGTATGTTGTCAGTTTATATTTGTATGGTGATTTAATATTTAGTTTTCCAAAATAATCAGGTTATTGCAAACTGTGATGGAGTGAGCCTTGAGCTAAATTATAATATATCATTAATAAATTAGTCATATTAGTTATCTTTCTTTTATTTATTCTCAAATCAACAATAAATGTTGATTTTTCAACACAGTAGATGTATTGTAATTTTATGAAATGTTTTAAGACACATTGTAGTTCATGTTTTAGGCATGTTTCAAATCCAGTATATAAACACTGGATTTGATGTTGAGGAGGTAATTTAATATTAATGACAGTTTTTACTGAATTGGCAGGCGATTGTTAATTTGTTTTAGCAATATTTAGTGATTTAGTTAAGAGTTAACATATTATGGTGTTGAACTTTACAAATTCATATTATTATATCTCATTTTATTTCTGTCATGCACATTAGTTAATCGTTGGAGAATTAAAGTCCAACATTCAGCTTCTCGCCCTGCCCTTCATGTGCCTGCAAATGATGCAAAAACAGTATCTATTAATATTATGTTTTATTAAGTAATTTATAAAAAGGGGGAGTTTCTATTCTTTGACCCTAGATTACTTCTTATTTTGCATATTTGGGGACCACAATTGATTTATGAAGATGTATTTTTTCTTGGTAACTCAATCGTTTACCATGGTCTTAAATCTGATTTTACATGATGATCTTGGTCCAAGGTTGTGATGCAGAATAAATATGTGAATTACAACTCTGACTTTGTGCTGTATGTAAGAGACACATACTTTTAAAAATATAAAAAATGTCATTTGTCCTCCTCCTCTTCTTTTTTTTTAATTTTCCAAATCTCTCAGCCCAGCAGTTATTATAGTTTAACAAACATTATTATTTCATTTAAACTTTTTAATTACCTCTATAAGTTGTCTTTGTCTTTGAACCGTTTGACAAAGGTAGCCTGTGGTCCTATCAACTCCTCAATAACCCAGTTACCGCTCTCAAAGAAACAGCTTATTATAAGTATTTACTAGGGGTGCACCGAATGGGAAATTCTTGGCTGAAACCGATACCGAAAATAGGAAACAGTTGGCCGAAAACCGAATGCCGAAAATGATTAATAGAAATATATATATATATGTATATATATATATATATATATATATATATATATATATATATATATATATATATATAATGTATACATTTTTTACCAAAGGTTGTTCTGCTACCTGATTATGGAAAAAGACATGATTATGGCAAAACTTAACTTAAATAATAATCACTATTACGGGTCCATAAAACATTTATTCAGGACTTTTGAATGCATACAGTACATTAATTCCAAGTCAAGTGCATTTTCTTTTCTCTGTAGGATAACTACAACAAAGTGCATTCAGAACAAAGCCAAGGTGCTTTAAAAATAAACATCTAGACCGGTAGGCCTACAACAAAATATTGTAAATAAAGACTAAGAGCCAGGCCTTCAACAACAACAAATGCACCTATACATTTGGTAACCTAACGTGTTGTTGTGATGACGTAATCAAAACGCGGCGACAAACACGGCGAGCGACCATGCTCGCGGCTGGCTCACAGCCAACATGTCTGCCGCTTGGAGATATTTCAAACTATCAGAAAGAGAGGCGCGGATTGCGATTTGTAAAACGTGTTCAGCTGACATTTCTCGAGGGGGTGTAACTGCAAAGACTTTCACCACTTCGGGATTACTCCACCACTTGAAATCTAATCACCCGGACAAATATGCGGAGTATGATCAACGTAACCCTGCTCTCTGACATTCGGTGATATTTTTCGGCCGAAAGCCGAAAGGGCCTTATTAACCATTTTCGGCCGATAATTTTCGGTGGCCGAATATTCGGTGCATCCCTAGTATTTACTGTACATGTAAGAGTCCCTCAGTACCTTGTTCCTGATCTCCCGGCCCTTTGCTCGCATCTTATTGGACAGAGACTCGGCCACGTCCGCTCTCTCCTCGGCCGCCTCCACGTCGTGCTGAACCTTCCTGTATCTGGCCAGGTGATTGTTACTCTGCTCCTCCTGGAATATATGAAGATTATTGATAAGTGTTGGAAGAAGTATTCTCATCATTTACTGATGTAAAAGTACTAGTACTGCACTGTGGAACTTCTTTGGAAAGAGTAACAGGCCTTCATTTAGTGGGAATGCTGACACAGCATTCCCACTATCTGTTATGCTACGCACAAAATTCTTTATTATTCCGCCGGGTTATTTTGCGCTGCATCTTCTCCCACATTGAACATCACAGAAACTCCGTTCAAACATCAAAACGTTCAGCTCGGTTGGGAATCAATGGCTCTTACTTTTATCATTCATAACTTTCATAATTCCAGAGATACATCCCATTTTTAATTGGAAGTCAATGGAGAACTCTTCAGACTTCAACAATCTTCATTGAACTTCAACTGCTAACTACTACTCCTTCAACTGCTAACTGCTCCTTCATACTTTCACTCAGAAACCTCATTCCAACTTTAAAATGTTACACATCTTTCGGATTATTCGTGTAACATAACTTTTAAATCTGATTCTTACTTTTACAGATATTAAACATTGTTCAGACCTTGGTAAAGAGGCCTTCAGATTTTAGAGTGTGTGATGTCACAGCTAGAGTGGAGGACAGATTTAATTTTGCCTTCATATTTTCTTTTAAACCTGCCATAATTCCCAAACCCTACATTCCTGAGACATCATCTTTCATGAGAAACGTAGGAAAACATCTCGTAGCATGAAAGATAAAAAAAAATGAAGCAAAATAATTAAACAAAAGGCCTCTTGAGGGCATGAAGTGACACAAACTTTAAACATGTCTCCATTAAATCCCATTGTAAGTTCAGCCTCACCTTTCCCCACCACAGCAGCCGCACACCCTTAGTTAATCTGCCAAAAAGGCCACATTATTAAACCGAAAGTACACAAAAAGTAAACTTCAGATGCTCAAATTCCTTGACATGCTTCAGGCTTTGACATTTCACCCATATCTGTTACGGTTCTTCAACAAAACGTTCACATGTAAGAGGTGTATCTCTCATTCAGAACAATGAAAATGCTTTCCTCTCACTAATCACCATGGAAACCTTTGATCTCTGGACACGTCGTTAGCTCAAATATAAACACCTGTGTCATGGAACACGATGATGTCATAACTCCAACTGACATGCTCAGAGCAGCAGACTTCAGATAATGGTTAATGGTCCAGCCTTCAACATGTGTATCTGCCATTAGTGAGTTTTCCTCAAAAGCTGTTGCCATGGCAACGCATCCCTCGCCGTAAAACAAGATATTGCTATATCTCCTATGAAAATGGTCAAAAAGTGCTCAAACTTCACATGTGTGCTAACAGTCCAGCCGTGAAGACATCTATTTGACAGTTGTAAAGGTCCCATGTCATGCTTTTCCGTTTATTACCCGTCCCCTTGTGTGTTATCAACAGGGGTGCACATAACTTTTTTGCCCTGGTTCTCAAAGGACCACTTGGAGATGTTGCTTGGTGCTCATCCTTAAAAGGAAATAAAACTTACCTTTTGAGGGGTTCTTGAGTCCGACCCTTGTCAATTAACTACAGGGGTCCCTCAGGGCTCTGTTCTTGGTCCCCTCCTCTTTTCCTTGTACACAAACTCGCTTGGATCAGTCATTAGCCCGCATGGTTTTTCATACCACTGCTACGCTGACGACACCCAATTAATTCTGTCCTTTCCCCACTCTGAGACCCAGGTCGTCGCACGCATCTCTGCTTGTCTAACTGACATCTCTCAGTGGATGTCTGCTCACCACCTCAAGCTCAACCTTGACAAGACTGAACTGCTTTTCCTTCCGGGAAAAGATTGTCCCACTCTTGACCTAACAATCAACATCGGCACCTCGATTGTTTCCCCGACTCAGACTGCAAGGAATCTGGGTGTGACCCTAGATAACAAACTGTCCTTCACTGCAAATATAGCTGCTACAACCCGCTGCTGCAGATACACCCTTTACAACGTCAGGAGAATACGTCCCCAGCTGACCCAGAAAGCGACGCAGTTTCTGGTCCAGGCTTTTGTCATCTCTCGCCTAGACTACTGCAACTCCCTCCTGGCTGGTCTACCTTCATGTGCCATCCGACTTCTGCAGCTCATCCAGAATGCAGCGGCTCGTCTGGTCTTCAACCTTCCTAAATTCTCCCACACCACGCCGCTCCTCCGCTCCCTTCACTGGCTTCCAGTAACTGCTAGAATCCACTTCAAGACACTGGTACTTGCGTACCATGCTGCGAATGGATCTGGCCCTTCCTACATCCAGGACATGGTTAAACCGTACACCCCAGCACGTGCACTCCGCTCTGCATCGGCCAAACAGCTCGCTGCACCCGCACTGCGAGGGGGACCCAAGTTCCCATCAGCAAAAACACGTGGGTTTGCTATCCTGGCTCCAAAATGGTGGAATGACATTGACATCACGACAGCAGAAAGCTTAAACATCCTCCGGAGCAGACTGAAAACTCATCTCTTTCGACTCCACTTCGAGCGATAGAACTATTAACAAAGCACTTATATACTAATAAAGGAGTGGCTTATCTAAAGCCAGTTGAGTAGCACTTGAAATGTTTTAGCTCTATGAAACCTGATGTACTTATATGATTCCGTTTTCTTCAAGTTTGTACTTTGTTGCGCACTTATTGTAAGTCGCTTTGGATAAAAGCGTCAGCTAAATGCAATGTAATGTAATAACAAAGCTTCCCAAACCTTTCAGTGATTCATGCCGGATATGTACAGCGTAGGGCACTGAAGAACGATGCTGTTCCTACTTTGTTTGGACCAGCGGGAGATTCGGGTACACAACCTGTAAGTATTCATTGTTGTTTGTGTATTTATGATGTTTAAAACAAACAAGGTATCTACTACGACTGTTTAAATGGGTAAACGTTTTTCGGGCTACTAAGTTGGGATCGCGGAGAAATGCTCTATACAGACCCATTCTCACAGCGTTATAAACCTTTTTCTTACTCAATATCAAGCCACACTTATTGTTTTTACTTCGGCTGTGAGTGTTTGTGTGTGCTTAAGATACATTTCGCTTGTTCTCGCTGTGTCGCCGAGAGGCTCGTTGCTGCGATCTGCTGCGAGGAGTGGACAGCAGATAACAGCAACGAGCCTCTCAACGTCCCGACCAATCAGGGCACACTAGGCTCACAGAGAGGGGGGGGGGGCAGGAGCTCCAACAAGCCGTTTAGGACAGAGAGTGAATACACATATTATACAGAGATGCTGTATGAGAAACCAATGTGAGTTTGGAAAATTGCACAGTATAAATCTATTCTAGTAGACCTCAACAATGGAATTATGATCAGTAGAAATGGCCATGACATGGGGCCTTTAAGATTTCCACAATGCTCACTATGAAACACGGTTTTCTCACAACTTCAGTTCAAATGCTCGAAATGGCCCAAAACTTCACAGGTTTGCTAACGATACAGCCATCAACGCATCTCAGCGTATTATGGGGTGTCGTCAAATGTCGTTGCCATGGCGACAGATCATTCGCCATCAGTTAGTTCAAAAGTTTGCAGTTCAAATATTCTGCTGCTTTTGCAAGCCTTTTTACTTTATTTTCTTCTCTCATCACACATTCAAGCCCCCAGTGTTCATGTATAATTTCAATCTAAATTCTTCACTTTCTTTTTACACATTACATTTCAGCATAGCAATTCAGCGTCAGCTTTTCAGCATAAAGCATTCCCACTAGCAATTTACTCAGGAATTCCATTCTCGAGTTCAAAACCTTATTCCTGTTATAATGTGACTTTTTTTCTAAAAATATTAAGGAACTAAGACTTAAGTCTATTCTTGTTGAATCAAGACTTTATTTGTGGAATATAAAACGTTTTCCCTAAAATATTATTGCTTTATTTTCAATACATTAAAACTTTATTATCGATACCTAATGACTTTAGGCAATTACTGAAAATGTTTTCTGCAAATTTGTATTCACTCACAGCTTCTTCTGCATTCCGTTTGTTGGCCTTCATCTTGTTCTGCAGTTTGTCCACCAAGTCCTGCAGTCGACTGTTGTTTTTCTTGTCTTCCTCACACTGAAACAAGTACAGGTATATTTTTACAACATTAATATGGAGGTGAAATGCTTCAATAAAAGATAAGGAGAAACAGAGTTTCTGTACCTGATAGCTCATCTCTTTGACTTTTCTCTCGTATTTACGGACTCCCTGCACGGCCTCCGTCAAACGTTTCTGCTCAGCTTCCAGCTTGCTCTCCAGCTCACGGACCTGGACAGCAAGAGATTCAATGATTTTCAAGGGTTTTATTTAGACTTCTGTCTAGGGACTTTAGTTGACACCTTTATGGCCAACTACACAGAAACATACAGTATTATTGATGGATTTTTCTTAGTCACACTGCAATAAATCTAATATATATATATATTATATTTGCTCCCCCTTGGCTCTATCATCAGCAGCTTTAAGGGTGTGTCCTACCACTGCTACGCTGATGATATCCAGCTGTATGTGTCCTTCACTCCGCAAAACATGCAGAAAATTAACATCCTACTGGACTGTCTAGCTGCCATTGAGCTGGATGGGGAGAAATTTCCTCCAGCTAAATGCGGCGAAGACAGAGGTACTTATAATTGCCTCAGACTCCCTAGCAGCCAAGGTAAAAAACCTAATGGGGCCCCTCACCACCAACGTTCACCCCCACATCAGAAATCTTGGGGTGTTCTTCGACCAGGCTATGAACATGGACAAACATGTTTCCTCACTGACCCGCAACTGTTTTTTCCACATCCGCAACATCGCTAAACTCAGGTCCATTGTGTCTCATGCAGAGCTTGAAATGGCTGTCCACGCATTCATATCGTCCCGGTTAGACTACTGTAATTCACTTTTCACCTGTCTCAGCAAAGCCTCTGTTCACCGTCTGCAGCTGGTTCAAAACGCTGCCGCCCGCTTAATCACCAGGTCTAAAAAATCCTGCCATATCACCCCCATTCTAGCCTCCCTGCACTGGCTACCAGTTCATTTCAGGATCCAGTACAAGATCCTGATTATCTCATACAAAGCTCTAAACGGCCAAGCCCCAGCCTACATCAGCAAGCTCATTCCACCACACCAAAACACTCGTTCGCTGAGGTCCTCTGACCAAGGGCTTCTGGCAGTGCCCAGGACCCGACTAAAGACCAGGGGGGACCGGGCGTTTGGGGCGGCCGCCCCTAGAATCTGGAACGCACTTACCCCGGTCCTGAGATCGGCTCCCTCCCTCAACCTGTTCAAGGGACACCTAAAGACGCACTTATTTAAGCAGGCGTTTGAGCAGTCTTAGGCCGTTCATCACGTCACTGTCCTGTCACTGTCGATCACTGGTTCTCTTGCACTTGGTTTCATGTTTGTATATTGTTTTTAAGTTTTTATTCTATTTTCCTGTCATGTTATGCTTTGTTATTATTATGCCTTAGTGCCATATTGGCCTAATTGTTTTGACTGCTATATTTTGTACAGCACTCTGTGCATTCGTGCTGGGAGGGGTGCTTTAGAAATAAACTTTTACTTACTTACTTAATATTTAAATTACTTTGACAGGGTTTTCATTTTTGCATAAAAGCACAATTTGTCCTTGAAGAGAGACTGGATATTCTCTGATCTACCATCATGTCAATTCTGGTTCAGATTACAAACCTTACAACCTTTTTTTATTATTATTATTATTATTTCTATGAATCTCTAATGTGGAAGCAGAAACATGAGACATACCCTTGCTTCCAGTTTCTGAAGCTGTTTCTTCCCGCCCTTCATGGCCAGGTTCTCCGCCTCGTCTAAGCGCTGCTGCAGATCCTTCACCGTCCCTTCCAGGTTCTTCTTCATCCTCTCCAGGTGAGCGCTGGTGTCCTGCTCCTTCCTCAGCTCCTCCGCAATCATGTTCGCCTACAGGTGCCCGAATAAGAGTAAAGCATTTATTCAGCCAAGGCTCTTTATTTGCTGTATTATAAATACACAAACATAACACAGATAGCAAATTATATATCGTACAGGAAGAGACAGAAAACCCACTGATTTATTTAAAGCTCCACCTATAATGTAATTAAATAATGGTATTAAAATGGCACGTCTTACAGAGAACTCAATAAAAATATAGGAAAAATAGTAATGAAAGTAATAGTAATGATGGCAAATTATTAGACCAAAACATAAGAAGAAAAAAATCAATAGAAACATTGTAGAAAAAACAGAAAAGTGTGTGTCAGCAGATAAGGGAAATAGCTAACTGAACAGCAGTTAAAAGCACTTTTTGTTAACCTTTTTTATCAGGCGGGACTTTTTCTTAAATCTAATGGTAATCAACCTCTGCAAGTCAGACATTTAACTAGAACAAAATCTAAGCTTTAAAGTATGTTTTGAACTGTTCATACAAATGTCCTCCACATGAAAGTATCCTAAGAATGAAAACAAACATTTGAGAAATGTTCATGAGCTAAATAGTGAGTGTCTGAATGCATTCACATCAGTGATGGCTTTCTTGGTCTTCTCCTCTGCGTTCCTCGCCTCCTGAGCGGCTTCCTCTATCTCTCCGTGAAACTGCGTTATATCCGCCTCCAGCTTCTTCTTGGTGTTAAGAAGACTGGTGTTCTGCAAAAGATAAAAAGAGATTTAAATCCAGCAGGATCAAAGGTTTTATTCGACCAGTGTGATTCCTGGATATAAAAAGGGGTTTATTCCATTATGTTTGATAAACCACCTACCTGAGTGTGTAGCAGTCCTGCGCGCTCGCTGGCGTCCACCAGCTCCTGCTCAGATATTTTGCGGCTCCGCTCCATTTGATCCATGAGTGCTCGGAGCTCCTCCACCTCGGCCTGCATCAGGGCCGTCCTGCGCTCCATCATGCCCACTTGCTCCTTCATGTCGTCCTGCCCTCTGATGGAATCATCCAGGTGGATCTGGGCATCCTAGAAATGTGTTTAGATTAGATTTACACGCCTAAGCGATTGTCTAAACCGGATCAGTTTTTTGCTTTATATCTTGCTATACCTTGAGTTGCCCCTGGACGTTCCTTAGCTGTTTCTGTGACTCGGCTACCTGCCTGTTAGAATGACTCAGCTGGAATTCCATCTCATTCAGGTCCCCCTCCATCTTCTTCTTCACCCTCAGCGCGTCGTTCCTGCGCCGCACCTCGGCGTCCAGAGTGGTCTGCATGGACTCCATCAGTCTCTGGCTAATCCTCCTCTGCTGGTCCATCTCCTCGTCTTTCTCCGCCACCTTCCTGTCCACCTCAGCCTTCACTTGGTGCAGCTCCATCTGCGCACGCAGGATCTTTGACTCGTCTTGCTCCAGGGATGCCTTTGAAAACAACATCAGTTGGTTCTTACACGGGGCTGGGGGAAGTATTTTACTCTTTTATATACCGTTGGTCAGTTGGATCTACGGAAATGTATCTTATTCTATAACATTGTCATACGTTTGTAGCTTTGACGCTAGCCCTGTTTTCAGCTTTGTGACGATTCATTACCCAGCTGATCCAAGAGATTTTAATTAGTTTAAAATCATTTTCAACACTTTGGTTTATCATAAAATATTCAAAATCATCTGGAGATACTTGGTTTTCACAGGACATGAAGAGGATAAGAAATGTCAATCTGTAAAGTCAGAAAATAAAGTTTTATATTTTTTTCAAAATATTATATATATCTTTAAGATGAAGTGAAATCAAGGTAATGAGATGAATTGAATATAATAACATACAAATATTTCCAATATTTGAAGGAAAACCAGGAAATGTTTACATTTGAGAAGTTGGAACCATTCAAGAATTCAAAGATGATCAAAAATGTGCAAAAATCTTAATTTGTGAAGTAAATAAAACTGACAGACATATGTGTAAAAGTACAATATTTAACTAAGGAATGTAGTTGAGTATAAGAAGAAAGTGACAAGGACAAGTAGAAAAACTTCACCAATGCTTGAGACGTATTTAATGTTTGTGATCATTTATACCTCAGCTTCATCCAGAGAAGTCTGCATGTCATAGTTTTCCGTCTCCACCTGCTTCTTGAACTTCTCCAACTCGTGGACCGTCTTCCCGCTCTGCCCTATTTGCTCCGTGAAGTCAGAGATCTCCTCTGTGATCAAAACAGAATTAAAGATTTTAAAATGTTCCTAACAACATAAGCTTTTCTCACAGTGAGACTTGACTCACGTTGCAGGTTTTTATTCTCCCTCTTCATGGTCTCCAGATGATCCAGCGCTTCTTCGTAGGAGTTCTTCAGTTTGAAGAGTTCGGTGCTCAGAGATCGAGACTCCTTCTGAGCGCTCTCCAGCTCCGCCTGGGACTCCTCGTACTTCTGCTTCCACTCGGCCACGATCTGAATTCAGTGAAACATTATTCTTTTCACCACAAATGTGTCTTATTCCAAATGTTGAGAATATAAGATGGATAAATGGATAGAAGATATTTTTTGTCAAAGGTTTATGATAAACAGATACTGCACAACTTGAAAAATAAGGTAGCACCTTTACTTTGAAAGTAGTAAATATAATTGAAATGTTACTCAAATATTGAAAGAACAATGTCATAAACTTAGATTAGCTAAAGATAAAGAATCAAATAAAAGAAAGGAGGGATAAAAATGTCAGTCTAAATTAAAAATATAAAAAATTCATGATATGCACAGACTTGGCTTGGCAACTGGAAGGTCACCAGTTCAAGTCCCGGCAAGACCAAGCGCTACCGAGGTGTCCTTGAGCAAGGCACCGTTCCCTACACTGCTCCCCGGGCGCCGTTCAAAATGGCAGCACACAGCTCCTAACACTAGGATGGGTCAAATGCAGAGAAACAATTTCCCCACGGGGATTAATAAAGTATATAAAATATTAATAAACGCAAATACCTTGTCAAAGTTCCTCTGCTTCTTGTCGAGGGTAGCTGCCACGCTGTTGGACCGCTCCACGTCCACCATGAGGTCCTCCATCTCGTTCTGGACTCTCTGCTTGGTTTTCTCCAGAGAGGCACACTTTGAATTCACCGCCTCGATTTGCTCTTCGGCCTCTTGGAGACGCTGAACAAGCTTTTTCCTGTCAAAAATGTAACCACTATGTTTAAAAGTTTAAAAGTGCAAAACAATTAAGTGAGTGCTACAGTAGAATGCAGCCAATATGACAGATATTGTCATAATTGATGGGAATTGATGAATGGGTCTGTAATTAAATCTTGTTTTCCTTGGAAATGTCATAAAACACCAGTGATAAATATAATACATTACTATTGCAATATATTCAAATAATAGTCAGTCAGTTTTTTATATATTTAAAAACATATATATGTATTTCCATGTTGCTGGTACACATTGAAGGTGAGACAAATTGAATTTCCCAAACAATGTAAAGAAAGAAAGCCTTGTGGAAATGCAATATAATCAGTAGAAAGAAAATGTACTTTTGAATGTGAAAAAACAAATAAAGAAATAAACTGTAAATTGAGCTCCTTTAGAGCTATCCTATCTATTAGAGACTGTTTGATGTTTGAGTCTAACTGATGATTACTTGGCCTCCTCCAGCTCCTCGGTGCGTTGGATGGCGTCCGTCTCGTATTTGTTCCTCCACAGCGCCACCTCACTGTTGGCTTTGGACAGGCAGCGCTGCAGCTCGGCTCTGGCCTCCTCAAACTGCTCCTTCAGGAGGTCGCAGTCGTGCCGGGCCGACTGCACGCTGTGAGCCAGAGCGTTTTTAGCCTAGAAAGAAAAACAATCAAAACACATTTAATAAGTAATAGAAGCAAAGTAAAGCAGAAAAGTGTTACCAAACCTTTACTGACCTTTGTTTCCTCCTCCACCTGTCTCTTTAACTGGTCGATCATCGTGGTGAATCCCTGCTTTCCTCTAGTCAGCTGTGAGATGAGACTCTCTCTTTCTTCCATCTGTTGGGAATATTCAGCTAAAAAAACAAAATGTCTTTCAATACAAACCAATGGTGTAAGAAAAAAAATTACTTTTACCCAAGTACTGCACATAAGTACAACTTAATATAAAATTCTCATTAGGTAGTAGTTCAGAGTGAGCTCCAACTCAAACACAACATTAGTGCTTTGAACAGCCTACATTCTTTCAGACTACGTGCTTTTACTAAAGTCACTTTATCAATGCAGGACTTTACTCTTACATCATAACTGATTTTGTTCAGTGTGCATCTGAATACTTCCTCTAGATCACTTTTTTTTAAAAGGAGAAAAATACCATACCATTCTCAGTTTGGAAACGAGCCCTCTGATTGTTTAGATCGGACATTTGCCGCAAGTTCTCGTCATTCTTTGTCTTTAGCTCCATAAGTTGATCTTCAAGTGAGCGACAGGTCTTCTCCAGGTTCACCTACAAATGTGTAAAGGTTGTACATTACGCACTGTATTATGTATGTAGGTGAGTATTAATAATGAATTAGCAGCACAAGTGTAGTTACACTTTGGAGGTACTAGTACGTTACTTAAAGGTGCATTTAATTTTGGAGAAACCAGCTCCAATGCGCTAGAATTTGAAAGTACACAACCGGAAGAAATCTGCCCCTTCCTTACAGAGCCCCTCCTCCAACACACACGAACGCGCACATGACCAATGAGGGCACGAGATAAGTTTGTGCACAGATGGAAGGCTGACAGGCAGGTAGGCCATCCAGTTATTTTAGCCGGCCCAGCTAAAATGATTGGTCGTGCTTTTTACAGCGCCACAGCTTCCACAGATTACATTTTTTTATGTATTTTTTGTCAAAGCATTTAATGTATTCATTGCTATCGGTATGTTAAGTGCATTCCATGGAATATAACAAAAAGTGTCCCTGAAGTGAATTACCTACCCCACCTTTAAGTTGTTTCGTTTCATGCTAATTTCTACTCCATAAAACGTAAATGTTTTTCTGCTCTACATTTGTCTGACAGCTTTAGTTACTTTTCAGATTACAGTTTGTCATCCTTTCTCTGTACAGTGAAAACCACGTATCCCCAACGTGTTAATTTTGATAAACTGAAGGAAGAAGTGTTCTTTTATGCATTGCAAACATTTAATTTAAATGAGCCTTTCAGTCTTTAAAAATCCTCTTGGATCAGCTGGAAAACACATCATCACAAGGCTGAGGTCTGCGGTTTTTCTGAGAAATCAATGAAAAGTTGACCTTAAAGAGATCCGTGGTTCTCACAGGACAGGGACACAGCTAAAACCATATGAGGATCTTATTGATTATGGAGGCATTGGCATCTGAAGTGTTTGGCTCAAAATGCCAAACAGATCATTGTAGCATCCCATAATCCCCTCTGTTTCAGCCCTGTTTCAAAAGTGCTGATTCTCTGTTTGTTACTTTGGATGAAAAATAAGGAGCCCCTCCCCACGCCCCTCTGAGAGAGATTTGGATAACAAAAACACAATGGTGCTCTAGGAGGAGATTCAGGTGATAAGGTGGGGGAGGGTTACCTTGGTTGGTAATTGGCTAATGGTTGCACAAGCCAAAAAATCGTTATGACATCATAAAGTGGCCAAAATCTGATCAGATCATTTTCAGACAGGTTTTTATAGAAATGGATCAGGACAAAAAGAGAGAATCTTTTTTCCTGAAACTTTCGGAATCTCTTTACACAGAGGGGACACATGTTGATGTAGAAAAGACATGAAAAAGTGGCTTTTGCATAATAGGTGACCTTTAACAAAATCACCTTAGATTTCGCAACAGTTTCCATATTAACGGACAAATCTTCAATCTCCATCTTCATCTCACTCTTCTCCTTCTCCAGCTTCTGTTTGATCCTCTGGAGGTTGTCGTTCTGCTCTCCCTGCTCGGCCATGCTGTCCGCCTGCTTCTTGCGCAGCGCGGCGGTGGTGGCCTCGTGGTGCAGCGTGGCCTCCTCCAGGTCCCGCCGCAGCTTGATGAACTCTGCCTCCCGCTTCTTGTTCATCTCGATCTGCAGGGCGGAGGCCCCCCCGGCCTCCTCCAGCCTATCGCTGAACTCCTCCAGCTCCCTCAAGAGATCGGACCTCTGCTTCTCAATCTTCGCCCGGACAGCTCGCTCGGCTTCGACTTCTTCTTCCAGCTCTTCAATACGAGCCTTAAATTAAAGAAATACAGCATGCCGTTAGGGTACTGTAGTTATCAGTCAAATTAATTAATTACTTTTATGTGAGTTTTATTACATGGAGCTCCTTCATCTTCTTCTGAAGCTGGTTATTAATCGTTTGCTCGTCTGCAATTTTGCTGAGCAGCTGGTTGTTTTCAAACTCTTTTCTGCAAGGAAAAGAAGATATGAGATGTCATCAATCAAATCCAATTATATTTATATACAGCCTGTAGCAGCCAAAATCATAAAGAAATAAAACTCAAAATAAAACTGCTGCTGAGGCACCAGTTGGAGAATCTTACACAGTGGTAAATGATACAAGACCGGGCAAGAGTCGTTTTGTTCCCTTTATTTCCATGATCCAATATAATTAAACAAAAGTACAATTAACGGTTTTCCATTATTCCTTTCCTGAAGCCTTACCTATGCGCAAAAATGACCTATGCGGCTTAAGCAACATGTGTGAATGTAGCTTAAGCCAGCATTCAATAAGAACTAGGGGCTGACTCAGGCTTGCCTTGAACCAGCCTCTTGTTATAAACTTTATCATGTGTTGCCCTTCATTTAGATGACGGTTTTATCCACCATGAGACTATCATTTCACAGTTTTATTTATGCTAATGGCCAAGGCACAGTCGTTTTTGAAGAGGAAGGTCTTCAGCAGACTCTTAAATGTGAGGGTGTCTGCCTCTCAAACACAAACTAGGAGCTGTCAGTTTTAACTCACTTCTTAATCTTCTCCTCAGATTGTTGTTTGTCATTTTCCAGGTCCATCAGGGATTCTTGAGTAATTTTCAGATCCCCCTCGAGCTTCCTCTTGCCTCTCTCCAGGTCCATGCGGACCTTCTTTTCTTGCTCCAGTGAACCCTCCAGCTTTGAAGCAAATTGTACAAAGTTAATTAAGATATCTCGTAACACCGTAATTGTATTATTGTCTACAATAACTCACATCATCCACTTGCTGCTCCAGCTTAGCTTTAGCTTTGGTCAGAGAGTTGACTTTGTCTTCCTCTGCCTGAAGATCATCCAGTGCTTGTTGATGAGCCTCCTGAAGAGCTCTCTTCTCTTTGGTCAGTTTGCCAATGTTTTCCTCCTGACCAGCCAGCTCCTCCACCAGGTTTTTAACCTGCAATAGGTAGTACGCATTAAATATGAAGAATAAACATGAATTACGCAGCACACACATTTCTCCCAATGCCAGAGAATAACAAGTGTGATCATGAAAAATAGGGCTTAGTAAAAACAATATCATTTTAAAAACAGTCTTGACCACTAATGTATTTTGTAAAAGATGAAAAGGTTAAAAGTGTATCTTTAATCTAAATGTGGTTGCATCTATAACAAATAATAACTACTGTATGTATAATAACAACACAAATAAATAACACTGTAAAAGATACTTATTAAAAGTTAATAAAATAGCTGTAACTATTATCAGCTGAATGTAGGTTAATGAAACAAATTCATTATTATTACAATGTAAACTCTCTTTGTATCAGTGTTTTGTTGTTGTAAAGGGGTTATTTGCAAAAATACAAAGAGATTTATAAAGTGCAACTTGGTAGCTCTGTCTTCACAAAAATCCCATCTGTTGTAACAACGATACATTTCTATAGAAATGCAACGTTTTTCAGAGATACTCGGCTCCATATAAGGAAATATTCCATCAAACATTACCAGAGAAATCACAAACCTTGTTCTCTGTGGCATGTTTCTCCTTCTCCACTTTAGCCAGAGTCATCTCCAGGTCGTCAATGTCCTTCTTGAGTTCAGAGCATTCGTCTTCTAGCTTCCGCTTCTTGGCGGTCAGCTCAGCGTTCATCTCTTCCTCGTCCTCCAGTCTCTCGGTCACCTCTTTGAGTTTGGCCTCCAGCTGGATTTTGCTTTTGATCAAGCCTTTGCATTTCTCCTCTGCATCGCAAATATTTTCTGAGTCCTAGGAGAAATAAAGAATAACGGTTACATTTGATTGTTGAGATGATTTGATGGAGATCAGTGGCTTTTTCTTGCGTTGACACTCACAGATTGTAATTGCAGAAGGAGGTTATTTTTCTCCTGCAAAAGAGAAACCATTTTCTCTTCCAGGTCCTTCCTCTTGGTCTCCGACTTTACGAGGTCATCTTTGTTTTTGACAAAGTCCTCTTTCTTGTTCACCATCTCCTTTTCGGTACCTGTACTCTTTAGAAGCGGCTTGATTTTAAAGAACAGCTTCATCCACGGCCAGTGTTTCACATTCATGAACGAGCGCAAGTTATACTGCAGAATCCAGACGCAGTCTCTGTAAGATAATAGTTTTTAGTCGTTTTGGTTTGATTACTATCATTCTAAAAGAGCATTTTATGATGTTGACCTTACTTTTGAGAAATTAAATTAGATATTTTTTTTCTCATGAGATACCCACGACACACTGCTTGAGTCTGGGTCACGAGAGAGACCAGCTTTTCATCTCGCAGCTCCTCCAGAGTGCCGAGTAAGCCCGCTTTAAAGAAGACCTGCAACAATAGAGTGTGTAGTAATGTGCCATCAGTCCATTAAACACAATGAATAGGCGTCATGTAGAAAACAATATAAGAACCAATGTCCACTTATTTCTGATCCTATCCACAATATATTTTTGTTTTGTCAGAAGAATCAATTGATTTCTTGGACTCACCAATGATTTCCTATTTTTACTCTTATAGTTAAAGGTCCCATTTCATGGCCTTTTCTACTGATCATAATTCCATTTTTTAGGTCTACTAAAATAGATTAATATTGTGCAATTTTCCAAACTCACATTGGTTTTTCATACATACAGCATCTCTGTAAAGTATTTGTATTCACCGGTATTCACTCTCTGTCCTAAACGGCTTGTTGGAGCTCCTGCCCCCCCTCCCTGTGAGCCCAGTGTGCTCTGATTGGTCGGGACGTTGCGAGGCTCGCTGCTCAGTGAGCTGGCTTACTGGTGTGGTTTTCGGGTCGGCGATACAGCGAGACAGCGCGAAACTCATCCTGAGCATGCACAAACACTCACAGCCGAAGTAAAAACAATATGTGTGGCTTGATATTGAGTAAGAAAAAGGTTTATAAACGCTGAGAGAATGGGTCTGCGGAGAGCATTTCTCCGCGATCCCAACTCGTCTATTACCAACAAGGGAGCTCTATGCAAGTCAATGGGACTTCCTGTTAGTTGAAAATGTACGCTAAAGGTCCCCCCACTGTGTTTGATAGTGACGCCAAGGGATCCTGGTGTGTGAGGAGCTCCGCGGGTTGGTCCATTTTAGTTCCGGTAATCGCATGACGTCATGCGGTTCCCGGAAGAAACAAATGGAAAAAGAGAAATCTCCAACAAGTAGGGGTGTAACGGTATACGTATTCGTACCGAATAGCTCTTCGGTTCGGTACACGTGTGTACCAAAGTGTACCGAAATAATATAACGTTAAACGTACAAAATTGAGAACGTGAACAACTTTTTGGAAGAAATCTCAGGTGCTGCGTCGCAGCATTCAATGTAATTTGCTCCCATTGGGTCCAACGCGTCATAGAGCGACCAAGTCATTTAATTGGACGAGAGGCATACAATGAGAGCTGGTCACAGGGATGCGTTCAAATTTAGTCAGTAATTTGAGGAACTGGCGAAATGGCGAACGCAGATAAAGTTGAAGTCGAAAATCCTCCAGCATCATTGAAGTCTCCGGTTTGGGAACATTTTGGTTTCGCAGTTACGTATAAGGATGACGGACAAAGACAGGTGAACCGAACCAAAGCTGTCTGTCGGCATTGTTCAACTAAAATTGGTTACGCGTCTGGCAATACATCAAACTTGCACACTCATTTGAAAAGGCATCACCCGAACGTGAATATCACCGGGACCCAGTGTTGGGACTAACGCGTTACAAAGTAACGCGTTACTGTAACGCAACTACTTTTGTGGTAACTAATAGCGTTACTAGTTACCTATTCCCATTAAGTAACGCCGTTATAGTTACTGTGATTTAAATGTGTGCGTTACTGCGTTACATTATGTGATGGAACTGAACCGAATCGCCCTGCGGATGTAATTTACAGGCGGATACAGTGATGTCCTCTCACAGTACCATGGAAAAGTGAGAGTGACCAGAGAGGAGTGATGATTGGCTAACGCGGGGTAACATTTCAGGGTAAGCCAATCAGAGACAGAGTTGGGCGGGTCTTGCCTTGTGGGGAAAATACACAGACACACAAACACATACACGGCAACGCCCACCACCAGCGCAAACAAACACAATGGCAGATGGAAGTATCAGCGAGAGCAGCAGCGCATTTACAAATTGGAGATATAACCACTATTTTCAATTTGTGGGGATAAAGGACTGTCAAATGTTAACTATGTGCAGGACAGCTAGCATTGTCCACATCGAATAACAGCAATGCCAATCTCCTGAAGCACCTAACTAATGTACATGGGGCTATAAAACTAGTCGCCAAAGACCCCACCGTCTCAACCACCGGAAGTGCCTGTCAAAATGTCTAAACATATCTTTTGTGTTTTATTGTTCCACTACATATCATAATGACAATTGCTACAATGATGGGGAGTTGTCTTTTCTCTTACTGTGCTAGAACAACACAAACACTTGTATTTGTATTGTTATTATTTTTAAAGTAAAGTAAAGTAACTTGTTACTTTTATAATGTAGTAACTAATAAAGTAACTAGTTACTTTTTTGAGAGCAGTAACTATAACTATTACTAGTTACTTTTTAAAAGTAACTTGCCCAACACTGCCGGTACCAAAAGAAAAAAGACTGAAGTGCAAACCCAACTCCCACTAGCATTTAAGCCTCCACCACTCACAAAAAGTTCAGACCGAGCCAAAGCTATTACAAACGCCAAATATCCTTATGTTGCCATGTTAGCAAAGCGCTACCTGGCTGTATCTGCTACCTCTGTCCCAAGCGAGAGGGTGTTCTCCACAGCAGGAGACATTGTTAGCGCCAGCATATCTTCCCTTTCGGCAATCAATGTGGACAACTACATTTTTCTTGAAGAAAACATGAAAATACAATGACAAGCAAGCAAGTCATAATGTCAAGCTGGCTGCTTAGGTACTAGTACAGTACAATTCAAATACAGATTTTTTCAGTTAATCGAAATGCACATTAAATTAACCTTAATGTTTATTTTATTATATTTTGTATGTATTTGAGTGAATATTCACAGTTTAATAATAATTAAAAACCCAAAACTAATATTTTATGTTTTGTGAGTACTAGTAGGCCTACACTAAAGTTCAAATACAGATTATTTCAGTTCATCGAAATGCTGCGCTTTAATGTTTATTTTATTATATTTTGTATTTATTTGAGTTAATACATTATTCACAGTTTAATAATAATAAAAAAATATATATATTTTATGTTTTGTGATCATTTTTTCTGCCGTACCGAAAACGTACCGAACCGTGACCTAAAAACCGAGGTACGTACCGAACCGAAAGGTTTGTGAACCGTTACACCCCTACCAACGAGGCGTTTTGGGGCAGCATAGACAGGTCTTTTCTGTATTAGAGTTTTACTCGCAACAAGGTGTACTTTGAGGGTTTTTGACTCTGCAGACCGTTTACATGCAGAAAAACCTTCATAACACAAGGGGACGGGTAATAACCGGAAAAGCATGACATGGGAGCTTTAAGAGAAAATGCTGTGGTTGAGAGAAATGTTACCAAAGTAAGAGGAAAAAACACAAATTGTTTGTCTAATGTTAACCTTATGAAGCATCTGACACGTACCTTTGTAGCCCCAAATCTGTACTGAGTGTGGTCAACGTCAATTGAACCAAGAAGCTTCTCAGAAGCCTTCTTTCCGTCAATGAACTTTCCCTCGGGAAAGGCACTGGCATTCAGGATTTTGTATCTGTTCAAAATTGGATCAAATGTATATTTCAGAAACTGTATTTGTTTTCCTTATGTTGTTCTTTCAGGTAGAAATCGATGCTGACCTCTGCTTGAAGTCAGCATAAATGATCCTGCTGGGGAATCCCTTCCTGCAGATCCTGATACCCTCCAGAACGCCGTTACAGCGCAACTGGTGGATGACCAGATGATTGTCCGTGATACCTACAATGAAGTGAACATTACACTAGAAGCATATTTCAATATCATGGTTTACATTTTTCAGTGTACCAAACAACAGCCTTGGAATTTGTGGATATGCAATTTCTTGAAAATCTGTACCTGGTGTTTTAATCTCATTTGGAATCAGGCAACGCACAAAGTGTGGATGGGTGCTCCTCAAGTTGGTCATGAGTTTTCCGAGATTTTCCTACAGTAGATCAATGGTCATTAGATCTTAACCGAACAAGAAAGTTGTATCAGGACAGTGTTTTATAAATGTTGTACCCTGAAAACAGCAGACACCGTCTGAAATGAGCCACCCTTCTTCTTTGCACCTTTCTTTGCAGTTTTTCCGCCAGCATCTCCACCTGATTCTACAAAGAAGACAGAAGATTTTGTGGGCATACGCTTACACACCAAGTACTGTGCAGTACTTAGTTCCCAGCAGTTAGTTCCCAGCACTTAGTTCCCCCATGGAATTCACACCGGAATAAGTCCCTGAAGGAAGATTACGCAACTGAAGCCGCTGACGTCACTTCTTCTTCTTCTGCTTTGGGTTTACTGGCAGGCCGCAAACAACTTCACGGTGTAGGCCTATACTGCCACCCGAAGTCCACTGCCGGAAGACCCGGAGTTGGGGACTGGCTTCAGTAGAAGCTGCTGGGACTCCCAGCAGCTTCTACTGAAGCCTTCCGAGTAAATCGCCAGAACGTCGACACCTCCTCATCACTCCACCCCTCACATGTTTTTTGTTGTGTTCCAATAAGTTAGTCTCTCTCCATTGGCGCGCTGGGCTAATGCTAATAATGCTAATGCCAGCAAATACATGGCGGCTTCACAAAACTTTTCAGAGTTTTACGGGGCATGGTTTGCAATTCGCCCAGCCAATCAGAAATGTGAACTTTTTTCTCCCCAGGAAAGTACCTGCAATCTAGCAGGGACTGAACATGGGGGAAAAGTTCTCATGAACTAAGTTCTCTTTTTGGTGTGAACGCAAAATCCCAGGAACTAAAAGGGAAAAGTTGCCTACGGGGAAAAGTACTCCGGTGTGAAAGCGCCTGTATGAAACCCAGAGGTTGTTAGAGGTGTGGTTCAAATAATTGCCACCTCAGAGTCCAACTTGTCTTTATTAAGACTTAAGTTTCAGTCTTTCTGCAAATGTTGTACCTGCATCAGTGGCAGAAAACGAAGCATACAAGTAAGACAGCAATTTCATTGATGACTTCTGGTAAAGCTGCACCACAGACTCATTCAGAGGGTCTTTGTTCTTCTCCAGCCAGCCGGTGATGTTGTAGTCCACGGTGCCGGCGTAGTGCAGCAGAGTAAAGTGAGCCTCAGGCTTGCCTTTGACAACCTTTGGCTTTTGGAAAGCAATGTTTTTTCCGAGATGCTGGTCGTAGAGTTTGTTCTTAAAAGAAGTGTCTGATGCCTTGGGGAACATACACTCCTCTTCAAGGATGGAGAATATGCCCATTGGCTGTTGAAGGAACCACATACATACATTAATCATGGTGACTGAAGGGAGAACATTGTATGGTAGAATGGACATAACCATTCAAATTAACTTAGCAGGATGGTTAAAGCGGCCATCTCTATGTATACCGTTGACATTGCGACCGTTGTAGTGGTCATACTCCTGTAAACTATCCCCCCCTACAGATGGCTGCAGACTAACTATGTTGAGGTTTGGAAGTAACAACATAAACAGGCTTTGGAGAAGAAGCTAGCCAACTAGTAACTAGCAGATAGCTTGCTAGTCAGCTACTGTAGCTTGCTAATTCTTCTTATGCTTTGATTCTATTCTGGTTGTATAAAAGTAGTTCCACACTTTTCCCAGTGAGGTGCAACCAAAATGATGTCTTAACTGAGGTGTGTTGTCACCATTACAACTTAACAACAATGTCTATTTGCTTTTGTACTAGTCAGATGACCACAGATCCAGTTCAAGGACAATTATTATACTTTTCTATATAAATAAAATAGATAAACTAATGTGTTTTATATAAATCTTACCCTTTCAATTAGCTCAATGCAGGCCGCCAAGTCCATACCAAAGTCAATGAACTCCCAGTCAATCCCTTCTTTCTTATACTCCTCTTGCTCCAACACAAACATGTGGTGGTTGAAAAACTGTTGCAGCTTCTCGTTGGTGAAGTTGATGCAGATTTGCTCCATGCTGTTGTACTAAAGACAAGTATTAACACATGACATATCAAAATAAAACTGACCAAAATAAACCTAATTATCCAAACTCACATCAAATATTTCAAATCCAGCGATGTCCAACACCCCAATGAAGAACTGCCTTGGTTGCTTTGTGTCAAGCATTTCATTGATGCGTATCACCATCCATAAGAACATCTTCTCATAGATAGACTTGGCCAGGGCACCAACTGCATTGGTGACCTACAAAGGATATTTTGAGGATGAATGTTTTGACCTATTTATCTATATCCTGTATATTGGAAATCTCAAAGTACCTGGGGGACTGTCTGGCCTTTGGTGACATATTCATTCCCCACTTTCACTCTGGGGTTGCAAAGACCATTCAACAGGTCAGCAGAGTTCAGAGCCATTAGGAAAGCCACTTTGTCTGCCACTGAGACAAAAAAATTTTTGTATTAATACCTGCATGTATTCATTATGAACAAATAAACTACTACAACTAAATTGAGAAGTCTTACCCTCGGTGCCGTCGGGCTCCGCCTGCTCCTCCCTCTGCTTTTGCTTGAACTTCATGTTCCCATAGTGCAGCACAGCACCGGTCAGCTTGTAGATGGACAATTTCTCATTGTGAGTGAAGCCCAACACATCAATGGCAGTCTGTTAAACAGAGTATTAGGGTGGAACATTTTTTTTTTATCTTCCTAAATGGCCACCATCAGAACAGGAAATGAAACAGTGTTGACTGCACTGGCGTATAAAAGTCGTAATTTTAATCAAGTTTTATGTATTCTATTAGCTCCCATTTGAGTTGAATACATACACTTTATGAATTAGCAAATACAGGAGCACCAGTAAGACTGCCTTGTTAATGAATCAGAAAAACACTATAAACAAACTTATAATCTCTAAAACAGACAGTGTCTTTCTTTTCACTGTTTCAATTATCACCAAATCTGGGTTGGTTTGAAAAGACCCCATCATTTCACAAAGATAATCGCCAATCACCACACTCTAATGTGTAACCATCTGAAAGTGATAGACAAGAGATAGATCACATCAGTAGCCACCAGCTCTTCTTTGTCATCGATGCTGGCCACAGTGATCTGTCCCTGACTGATCATGGGGAAGTCATACGGGTTTGTTGAGATGAGAAGCATTTCTGAACATAGAAACAGAAACTTATTATCATGAATTTATTCAACAAACTGTATCTTAATCTGATACAGATATGATGTCCTCAGCATACCTATCAGCTCTGGTTTGTGGCCAGTAATGATCTGATAGAAGATGTGGTAGCTCCTCTCTTCAGTCAACTGGAAAGTCACTCTTGACTTCTCCAGCAAATCTATATTGAATGATATAACACATTATTCTTTTAAAACTAAATAAACAAATGAATAGATAAACAAATAAAGTATAACTTGAAATACACTTGGTATCAACTGGTATTAGTCTCATCATTTTACACACAATTAAAAGCCCTAACTTTACTTATACATTTTAATGAACATTTTTACTGTGTAAAAACAAACTTACAGGTTTCAATATCCGCAGAAGCAAGTTTTCCCGAGGTTCCAAAGTGAATTCTGATGAATTTACCCTATGAAAGATCATACTGTGAAATTCTTCTGCTCAGGTGAAAAGTTTATAAAAAAGGCTTTGAGATGAAGGCTATTCTTGGATCTACTGTCGCTTGTTTGAAGCCTCCATTTTGAGAGCTGATACTTACAAATCGTGAGGAGTTGTCATTCCTCACAGTCTTGGCATTCCCAAAAGCCTCCAGCAAAGGGTTCGCTGAAATAATTTGATCTTCCAGCGTCCCCTGGAAGACACAGCCACCTTCATCACATTCCTATTTTTTATTTTCTATGCTTATATCTTGTTGAGGGATTACCTGTATTTTGCTAGATGAGAGCTCTTTCTTGTCGCCTCCAGCCACTGCGATTGTCGCAAAGTACTGAATGACACGCTTGGTGTTGACAGTCTTCCCTGCACCAGATTCTCCACTGTGAATACAGAACAAAAAATCATCCTGTCTATTTTTTATGGACTGAATTATAAAATACATTTTGACTAATACGCAACAGGACTCACGTGATCAGGACAGACTGGTTCTCACGATCTGTTGATGATAAATCTTAATGTCAGTGACAAAATGACTTAAAGGCCCCGTCATTGTGAGCAATGGGATCCTTTATAAACACTGTTATACAGCTGTGAGGGATTTCATTATATCTTTAGTACCACTATGTTAACCCATAAGGACCCACCGTGACACAGGTGTTACATGACATTTACATTTTCTGGAAAGTTCCTTATACAGCTTTAGCCTTGTCTATATCCAACCGAAGTACCTAAGTGACACACCCTGAACAGTCTGGTGGGTCATGGGCCAGGTGATTTTTTGTTCCCATAACAACATGTTCAAGATGTCCATGTGCCAGACTAACACATGTGACATAACGAGCTACATTTCAGAAGCTTGTTTTTTGTAGCTAAAGGTAAAATTCAAGCCATTTAAGAATTAAAATGCTTACTGTACATAACATGTCCTTTATTACATTTAACTTGTTGTGGAAACATGTCTTTATCAGATTGATATGAAACAAATGAGATAAATAACGCTGTGACACTAATGTCACATCGGGACATTAACCTTAAACTTTCACAGTAAACCCGGAGTGACACATATGTCACAATTAGAAATATGATTATGATCTGCTCAGTTAATTTAGATGGTTCAATGATATTTAGTTAATATATTCTTTATTCTCCAATTCAAAGACTGTTCAAGCTAATTTAAACCAAGAATCCAAAAATCATCCTCATTAATTAAAGGTGGGGTATGTAATTTATTTCAGAAACACTTTTTGTTATATTCCATGGAATGCTCTTAACATCCCGATAGCAATGAATATCTTAAGTGCTTTGACAAAAAATCCATTAAAAAATGTAATCTGTGGAAGCCGTAGTACTGTAAAAAGCACGACCAATCATTTTAGCCGGCCGGCTAAAATAATTGGATGGCCTACCTGCCTGTCAGCCTTCCATCTGTGCACAAACTTATCTCGTGCCCTCATTGGTCATGTGCGCGTTCGTGTGTGTTGGAGGAGGGGTTCTGTAAGGAAGTGGCAGATTTTTTCTGTTTGTGTATTTTCAAATTCTAGCGCACTCGAGCTGGTTTCTCCAAAATGACATGCCCCACCTTTAAGTTATAAATAAGAGTTACTTTACTATTAACGCACAATGTGACATATATGTCACTTTTCAGATCTTTGGCACTATGGGGGGTTACTTGTGTATGTGGTCTATTTACGGTAGTCTAAATTATGCTCCCCTATTTTCCCCGAAAGTAGAAAAGGGTCCGGCTTCTTATGTTCAACATTAAAGGTCATCATTATGTTATAACAAAGACTCAAAGCTCTGTTATTCTGTGAGAGGCTCAAATATGTCCTCCCTCTTTCTTACCTGCAAGCATATTTTGATATGCATTATCAGAGACGGAGAAAATATGTGGCGGGGCCTCCATGCGCTTCTTCCCTCTGTAGGCCGAGACCACCTTTGGGTCGTACACCGGCAGCCACTTGTAGGGATTTACAGTGACACAGAAGAGCCCAGAGTACGTCTG
Source organism: Notothenia rossii (assembly GCF_949606895.1). Lineage (NCBI taxonomy): Eukaryota > Metazoa > Chordata > Actinopteri > Perciformes > Nototheniidae > Notothenia > Notothenia rossii. The sequence continues at coordinate 26,695,536 of NC_136906.1, forward strand.
CAGGTGGAAATAAACAGTGTGTGAGGAAAGAGAGTTCAGAGAATCAAATAAAAAATTGTGAAAAAGTCACTTTCATTACTGACATAAATCATCCACGCTGCATAACGATCTTTGAGGTTAAACAGCACAGAGGGCTCGTTGAGGTAGGTCATCATGGCCATGTCCTCCATCTTGTCATATTTTGGGGGATTCATAGCATGGCAATCTTCCTCCTTGACTTTTACAATCTGGAAAAATAAAGTGAGAAGAGGATATGGAATTATATGTATTCAACAAAAGAGGATATTCCTGCTGCAGAAGCTTTAGATCACATTAAGAAAAGTATCTTTGGCTTCTACAAAGTTCACCATGGTACAGAATGATACATAGCATAATTTAAAACATTCAAATATACAGTATACAAAAGTGGAAATGGGCATGTAGCGAAAATGTTGTAAAGCTAAATAACTAGCAGGATTCAGGAGAACCAATTATATAAAATTAATTTAAATATAAATGTATACTTTGCTAAATTTCAACACACTTCAGACTGTATGGGTTTTAACTAATACAATACAAACATCACTTTAAAATTAAGAACACTTATGGTGTTTGGCTGCAATCAAAACCATAAAGCTATTAACCAATAAACAATTGTATTTTCTAGGTCAGAGTAAAACAAGTATAACTGTGCAGGGATTGTTTGACAGGATAAGTTGTAATACTACGTGGCACTGATTGGGACAACCCATACCTAATAATCCTGCTACAATGGCTTGTTTAAAGGCACATTTTCTGAATACAAGCTATGTGCATTACTTTATGGATTGAGCATTTCCATGCTTTCAAAGTATGTATATAGAGCATGCACCTACAACAGCATTATGATACAAAATAGACATGTATATCTCATTTTCTCAAATATAAGACCTTTAACATAAAAAATTGAAAGAAGTCATGGCATATTTTTCACAAATCATATAATCTTCTTGCTACGCTAACCAGTTTTAAAGCGTGCTGAAGTGTTTTTTACATTCATTCCAGGCAGCTGCTGTTTAAATTATAATTTGTGTATGATAAATGTAAAGTTTCAAATTATGTTTGAGCATTAATTCCGTTAGACATGTACCTCGTCAGCTTCAGTTTTCACGGTGACTTGGTCACCTTCTCTGTTCTGGATGACACCCTTGATGTACAGCTGCTTGGGCTCGGGCACAAAGCAGGCCGTTCTGGCATCAAACGGGCGGTTCTGCGCCTCAATTCTCTCCTTCTCAGGTTTGCGGAGAAAGACGGATGCAGGCCCAAATTGGGCCATCTCAGCATCCGAGCTCATGTTGCTACCTGGAGATTTAAAAAAAGCAAAAAGTGAGTTATTGCAAACAATTAAATAAACCAAAATAATTATTTATCTAATGTATGTGTTACTTACCGGGTTAACAGGACCCAGTAGAGTTGTATCAGAGCCAACAATGTTGACAGATGCCACACGGGGAAATTATAGACCAATTGTCAGTGAATGGCAGGATGCTAAGTGAACACCAGTGGGAGGTTGAGTCTCCTTTTATCAAGACGAATGTGCTGCTGAAGCAAACCAGATGCTCCCATGGCACAGGATCTTGTAGTGGTAATAGGAACATATCTGTGGTGGCAGGTGATAATCCTCAAGCACTATTTTTACATGCCTTTCATACTGTCAATAACTGTCATTAGCTACTTAACGTCTATGTGTTTACTGACTACTTAGCTTTTAAATGAGTGATGAGCTTCTTCATCAATGTATTTGATGTTAAATTTGGATTTAGTGATGTAAATGTTTCATTGTGTTTATTTATGGGTATACACCAGACGTAACTTAGACGTTAGAACTTGACCTGATGCATCATGACCTTCACCACCTGCTCATTCACCTCCAGGGCACCTTGCTGAGATTAAATGGATCAAAAAGCAGACAGTTGTCAGTACAATGTCGACATAACCTTTAAGGAATGTCTCATGAAGAATGAACTTTTATCTACAAAAATCAGTTATTTATTTTGGGGGAACTCTATTGAACTCTACTGTACTTGATTTCAAAGTGTAATACTTATTAATATCTAATTAGGGATGATAATTCATCATACACATTATCAAGTTGTGAAGGTTAAGTACTTCACTTCTCTGATATAACATGCAACTCATAATTCTACAAGCAGACACTGCTCATTATTATCACTAGCTACACCTGCACGGCAGTTGGTCAATGGAACAAAAGGGAACCTTTTATTTTTATTTTAGTAGTGGTTTTCTTAAGTTGCATTTTGTATATCCTAAATCTTTAGACTCTCTGTGATCCACTGATATCACTCAATAAGACACAATCTACTGTAATATATGTATACGAATAGGGTAATAAATGTTGAAGCAAAAATATTTAGTACAAATAGTTTTTCTTTAAGAAAAACATTTATCAAGGTTTGAGGATAGCTTAAAACTGTCTAGATTATTTAAAATTATTTCTATTAAAAATGTTTTCAGTAACCAAAAACAAACAAATAGAAGAAAAAGTGGTTCATCATTATAACGATTATATAACAAATATTAATGAAGTGTATATGTTAAAACATGTAAAAAGAAAACAGAAATGGGCCAAGAATAGGACCCTGTGGCACACCACCAATTACAAAGGCCAGATGAAGATAAAGAAGATTACATCGTGATGTGACATTCATTTACTACAAATGCTCTTTTATTCTTATGCGTTTTGAATTGTATTCCTTTTATAATTATTCAAACCATTAGTAATTGTTCTGCAACATCTCTTAAGCCATGTATTCAATGCCAAGGTTAGAGGCAGCCAGCCACCTTGAAGGAAATGGTCTGGTTTGTCTGTTTTGTTTACAAGTTAACACATAATGGTGTCCTGTGTAGGATCACACGACGACAGCTTTGCTACCACATTTAGAATAAGCAATGGAAACCGTCTGTAACTTGAGCTCTCATTATTTAGGGGGAGCAAGTATGAACAGCGGATTGTCATCATGAAAATATATCAGCATCATAGCTTAATATCCAGCAGTAAAGCAGAGTGTTGGTTTTGTATCAAGAAATCACAAGGAGAAATTAAATCAAAGCTTAAAATCTGATCTTTGTTAGAATTAACTACCTCATGCGTGCCAATTATGTTTCTTACCAACTGGTGAACATCAAGTATTGATCAGCCTGCTCTGATTGGTTAGCTGGCCGGCTCTGTTGTGAATTGTCAACCGCTTAGAGATGTCCCGCCTCTTAGCTTATGACGTACAATGTATTGCAGCGCTCGCCAATAAAAGCATGAAAGTAACAGCCAGGGAGGGGAGTGAGTGGTCGAGAAAATCCCTCTGGATTCAACTTTGTGATTTTAAACTTTGCAAACATTTACATGCACAAACACACCTATTACAATACCATAAAGGGAGACTCCCAAAAGCATAATAAAGCTTGCAAAAAAGCGACTTGAAAAATAATAATTAAACCTCTTGCAACTTGACTTGGACTTTACCACCATTGACTCAAGACTTTCCTTGGACTTGAAGCCCTGTACTAGAAAATTCCTGATGTGTTCCACTAAGCACAACAGATTAAACATATTTTATGTAAATTACAGTGAACTCATTTACTTCCTGACTCATCAAATGTTAACGGTCAAGTCAGCACTTTCCACTTTGTTTTACCAGACAGTATCCAATCAAGTTGCACGAGAGAACCATAAACAACTGCAACGCTAAGTGCCAGTTGTAAAGTTGGTACATAAAACAATTTCATTTGCGAACAAAAACAATGCAATACCAAGCCAAAAACAAATTTTAAAATAGTTAACGTGTGGGTCAGAATTGGTGACTTATGATTTGTTTAGGATTCAAAACTCAGAGTTCGGACTTGAGACTTATACTAAGTATTTTAATTTAATATTTTTTGTTACATTTGTACACTGTAATGTTCTTGGTTTACATATTCTTGCCACCAAAACAAACCTCCACTGTGAGAGTCACCCTGCAATGTTGATGAAGTGGTAACCTGTGTTTGTCCCTTGCTCTCCACTTCGTGTGAATGACCTGTCAGCTCCTCAAGTACCTCAAGTACCTCCTGTCCTCCGCTTTGCACTCACTCCTCTCTCTGAGGTAAATGTCATGAACATACCAGCTGCTGCTTATTACTGCACAGTGGACAGGAGAGAAAATATGCGGATTTTCACATGGTTTTCTAAAACGCAAGGTTTACAATACTCAAATGACAGGCCTGTTAGTATTTAGGTTTTTAACAGTTTTCAGTTAAAGCTGTGAGCCAATACTAATGTGATTATTTACAGTTGAATTGGTGAGACTGCAGTGTAAATGACCAGGTTTTCATTATCAGCTGAGAGCTTCAGTTTTTAGTGATAAACAACAGTGTGGTAGCACCATCTGAATTTGTAACCATGCTTGTTTATGCAGTGATATGTTTTTCTCCAGTTAAGCAATTATGACCATGTTTGTATTACTATAACATATGAGCAATATGTATTATCAATAACATCAAATATATATATTTTTTAATAAAATGTGTACAAAATCCAAACTCTCTGCTTCTTCTATTTCTTTAGTAAGTCGATTTAAAAAGGTACTGGGAAAAGGATGTACATGTGGTAAACAAATTAAACATTGTACATTTTAATTTTTTCAAGTGGAATAATGTTCAACATGAATATGGTGTCTCCATCTTTTGGCGATCTATTTTAACTGCAGGCATTGAGACAAAGCTAATGGAGACTCTTTTTTTAAATGTAAGATACATTTGAATAATTCTTTAGCCTTTTACAATCAAAACTGATATGAAAAAAATATATGTCACTGTATTTCTTTTTATTTTAAGGATTAAATATCCAAGGAGATAAAAAAAACTGTTCCGACTGCAGGCAGGATTCATTTAATAGTATTATTTATTTCCCATAATGTTCAGAGACACTGATTGACAGGCATGCAGAGAGCATAGTTTTTGTCTGGGTAACAATGAAGTTTTAGTTTGGGTCGGTGCGTAAATATCTGCAGATCAGACACTATTCCTGGAGCATGTTGAGCTGTCTCTGTTTGCTTTGCTCAGTCCTCACTGATCCCAGGCTTAACAACAGAGAGAATGGAGAGCAGATGAAGAAACTTAGTTTTTCCCATGTTGATTTAACATCTCAGACTAGCGAGTCTATATTTATATAGATAGTCAGTGACAAAGAGTCTAGTTGGTCCACACTGAAATATCTCAACAACTACTGGATGGGTTTTCAGTAAACCTTCATGCTCCCCAGAGGATGAATACTAACAGCTTTGGTGATCATAAGACTCTTCCTATAAGGGCACCTATGGTTGACACTTTTAGGGATTTGGGTAAAATGCTTTGAAAGCTATTGGAAGGATTGCCACGAAATTTGGCTCAGATATTCATGTTGCCCAGAGAACAAACCCACATGACTTTGTTGATCTCTTATCTCTAAGGGTCACCAGTGGACTTGACTTAAAATACTTAGGTTTTTAACTGAATACCTGCAAAATAAGTGACATTCCCATCCATCTTCTCCCGCTTATCCGTGGTCGGAAGTGACATTCCCAAGAGACACATTTAAAAATCAATGCGACAAAGGACAACATACTGTATGCAGTCAGGTCAAGGACAAACAAATAGACTGGCTCCTATATTCCCCACAATGCAACTTCCCTTTTATTTGAATAATATGATGTTGCATAGCATATGACATCAGCTGCTTATATAATAATAATAATAATAATAATAATAATAATAATAATAATAATAATAATAATAAATGTTATTTCTATAGCGCTTTTCTTGAACCCAAAGACGCTTTACATTTGGGAGGGAGGGTAGACAAACAAAACATATATATATGACATTGTAGCTCACATTACATGACATGTCACTTGTTAGACGCTTTTATCCAAAGCGACTTACATACTCAATACTGTGGGTAATCCCCACAGGAGCAATTTGGGGTGAAGTGTCTTGCCCAGGGACACAACGACATGCTGACTGCAGTGGGGTTTGAACCTGTTCCGAACACCAACGCGCCACAAGTTTCCCGTCTTACTTGAAGGTCAGTTTTTTTGATTGCTGCCACAAGTTGTACAACTATTAGGTCAGTGTATGTTTTGGTCATTGGATTTTCTTTTCACAAAAGGATATTCAAAAACCAAAAACGACTGGATATTTGATTTTCGTTTTCAAATTGAAAAACCAAAATTTAAATACAAGGCGTTTTTCTTTATCATGGTCAAAAATGGATTTACTAAACTTAAAAAACGGGATGATTTTCATTTTTTACTTCTCAAAACAAAAAATAAAATCACTAGAAAACAGAAACAAAAAAAGCCCCGTTTTTTCATATAGATGAGTAACAATTGCGTCACTTCCGGGCAAAAATAACGGCTCCGCCCACTTTTAAGGGAAAACAATGTTGTCAGTTGAACGGGGGTCAATACAAATTTTGAAGTTTTTGCCAATCCGATCAGAAATGTAAGAAAACCGGAGATTTTTGGATCTTCAAAGAGCCCGATTCCAATGGCCAGACAGGCAAACAATTGCATTAAGCCATTAGAAATCGACGATCGGGCTCGATATATGGTTAAATATAGCAGTAGGCTATTTATTTTCATAGATGAGAGTAACATCTACGTCACTTTACGGCCCCGCCCGCTTTTGGGGGAAACAACGGCTGTCATTTGAATGGCGATCGAGCCTGAAGCCACAGAGATCTTCTGTTACTGTCCTTTCTTCTTAGAGGAAGTACAGAAACACGTAACTCTGGATTTGTTTTAATATTTGAGGTGCAATAAATGACACAGCAGATTTTTGGCATGATAAAACTATTATGTTCCGCCTCACTCATGAGAGTAACAGCTGGAGAAATTACAGCCTCGCCTACTGATTTTAATTTAACCATATATCAAGACCGATTGTTGATTACCAATGATCGAATGTAATTGTTTGCCTGACCGGCCATCGTAATCGAGCTCTTTGAAGATCCAAAAATCCACGGTTTTCAAAAAAAATTGATCGGATGGGCAAAAACTCCAGAATTTGTATTGACCGCCATTCAAATGACAGCGTTGTTTTCCCCCAAAAGTGGGCGGGGCCGTATTTTTTGCCCGGAAGTGACGTAGGTGTTACTCTCATCTATTCTGCTACCGGAAGTTGTCTTTCAAATTAAGAGCGCAGATGAGATTTCAACTATACAGCAATTCTGCACTGTGATTCTGCAGTGTGGTCAGCTCAGCCGTCTCTCGAGTTTGTTATTATTTTTTCTGCCAATAGTTCTTCGTGAGATCGATCCTGTTGGACTCAGTAGGCTAGTAGTGAAACTACTCCCACAACAAGTACTATGAAGTACTTACTTACTGTGTACTTTTTGAGTAATCCTCTGTCAATGTCCCCTCCTGAGTACAATAATGCATGTTTCTCTGCTATTTTTGAATCAGCGTTAAAACACCTTTCTTCATGAGACTGATATTGTTGGACAGAGTATTTTAAGAGGATGGTAGACATGATATCAGCAATACTTCCAGTCAGTAGTCCGGCAGCAGCATGTTTACCCCTTGGAAAGTCTTGCCCGCTATTTAAATTGACTTTGATTGAAGTTAATAACAATATTGATATTATATAGATATAGAGATATGCATATTTGATGCAGTCTTTCTGAACACTTTTAAAATACTGCAAATTAAGAGTATTTGTAATGTTCTGCATAGATAGTGCCCTAATTTGAAAACACGTGGCAGCTTTATTAATACAGCAGATGAAAAGATTTGTGGAAGGATAAATACTTCATGGGCTTCAATGGCTCTCTAGATAAAGGGTGTTTTATGGTTGCTTGTATTATCCTCAGATAGTGGTTTGTTTAAATAACTAGTGACATTTTAATAAATATAGCAAAAAAGGGCTCCAAAAAAAGGCATATATCCTGGCCGGCTTAGCCAGTGTGTATTTGTTGAAGCACCACAAGATTAATAGTTTATGAAGTACAATTCTGGGCCATTGATTGTGTCATTTCTCCAAACACATACAGTAAAAATGCCTGTTTTTGAAGACTTAAAATCGTGCAGGAAAATTTGTTTACATTGTATTATACTTAAAGACAGGACTATTCAGTCAAGAGAAGAGAAAAAAGGAAAGAAAATTGTTATAATGGGTGATGTAACATTACTGAGTCCAACAGGATCAATCTCATGAAGGACTATTGGCAGAAAAAATAATAACAAACTGGAGAGACGGCTGGGTGACCGCAGTGCAGAATCGCTGTATAGTTGAAGTCTCCTAACAATGTTGTCCATTTTAGACACAGGCCTATTATATTTACAGCCCTTAATAACATTCATTATCTGGGCTCAAAGTGTGTATTGGCCGTTTTCATTGTGATTGCTAAATTCCCCTTGATTATAATAATCACGGTTTCTTCAACAGGATACTGTCGGGATTCAAAGTGTGATTTTAGCATAGCCTACGAGTGCTTTTGTTTTGAAATCACTTCCGTGAGTTTCGTCAGCGCTCTTATTTTGTAAGGTTACTTCCGGTAGCAGAATATGAAAAAAACATAAAAAAGGTAGTTTTTTAAGTTTAGTAAATCCATTTTTGACCATGATAAAGAAAAACGCCTTGTATTTCAATTTTGGTTTTTCCATTTTAAAACGAAAATCAAATATCCAGTCGTTTTTTGTTTATGAATATCCATTTGTGAAAAGAAAATCCAATGACCAAAACATACACTGACCCTCAACATCTTTCTTACTGTGCAAAATGTCTTTATATTTGGTGACTTTTATAACATTTCTGGCTGTGTCATAAAACTGCCATAAAACTTAATAAAAAATGTATTTTCCACTTTCAGTCAAATCTTTTAGCACGCATATGCATCATAATTGTTACTGCTAAATATTCATACATTTTTAGAATTTCAACCCTTGAAATGCCCATTTGTTTAAATAATGCCAATTGTTGTCGTGAAAAAATAAACATTAAATGTCTTTCTTTTATTAATAATAAATGCTTGGGGGATATTTTACAACTTGGGGTATCTTAATGATTAGCAACAACATTGATATGGTTGCATGCATCAAACACATAATACAGCGAACAGCATGTATTTGTCCTATAGGGCAAAAATTAGAATATGAGAAAATCTCTTTGCAAATAATAAAATAAAACCATTTTGAAGATTGAAAGCCATATAAAATAAAAAAGTAGGATTTATTTCTGTCATAATGGCTTTAATTGTTTTTAATTATTGTCTGTAAATTCTGATTGTTTGTATTTTGGCTACACAGGTTCAACCTCAAAAATAAAATATTCTCTTTTAATGAATAAGGTTTAAAGAGCAACTTCCAGGTTAAAGACACCTGTGAATAAATGTGTAGGAAAATGATGAATACACTAGATTTTCCAAAAAATGAGCAGCAAAGGGGGGGGGGGGGGGGGGGGGGGATGGGGAGAGAGATGTCATACGGTTTCCTGATAAAGCTTTGGAGAGTAGGTGCTGCAGGGAGGTGGATGCACAACGCACCCAGGAACGAACGCTAGCTCCGGTCCTTTTTACTGTGGACTCGATGTCCTGACAGGCTGGTATTTGTGCAACCTGCACAAACACAATACTGCACCATGATTACAAATGGTGAAATACAATGTAAAACTACCGAAAAATACCAGCTCACTAAAACACAACCACTCAACTCAACGCAACTACTAACTATACCCGCGGTCAGAGAGCGGAGATGTTTACCCTTTGTTATGTAATTTGACGCATGACCTTAAAAAAAAGCCGTTTTTAAGAGCAGAGCTCAAAATTGCTCCTTTCCCTCTGAATTCCTGCCCTTATGTCTCGTAAAACATATCAAATCCTACATTCACTTTTTTAATTGTAATTTTCAAGCAAGTTTAAGCACAAATGTAGAAAAAAAAAAAACCTGCAAGATGCTCTTTAAAACCATTCAAAATATGATATAATGAGAATAATTGGTTGTCACTACAGTTTAGATTTCTATTCCCCTTTACCAACAACATCACGGCTCTTTGATCGTAACTTATTCAACTGGGATTCTGCCGTGTCGGCTCGTTCCTCCGCTTCCTCCAGTTCATGTTGCACCTTTCGAGCTTTCGCCAAATGGACGCCGGTTTGTTCCTCCTGAGTGTCATAGAAAATATCATAAGTCAGACTGTTTTTGTTTGATGTGCACATTAACATTTCACACGTGTATTTTTACTCACCGCTTCCTCACTCTGCCGCTTGTACACTTTTACTTTCAGCTGCAGTTTGTTGACTAAATCCTGAAGTCTTGCCACGCTCTTCTTCTCCTCCTCACGCTGAAACATTTGAGGGTGTTATTCAGTTTTTTGCACATCTCACCTTGTGGCACTCACAGTTATATGGCAGGGTTTTACCTGATAAGTGAGCTCTTTAATTTTCCTTTCGTATTTCCGCACACCTTTCATGGCCTCGCTGCTGCGTTTCTGTTCTGAATCCAATTCATTTTCCAGCTCACGCACCTTAAAAATACAGTCATTTAAAATAAAATGTTTTATTTTTACCTCCAAAGATTTGTTTTTATCCCTTTTTGATTAATACCCTGGCTTCCAGTTTTTGAAGCTCTTTCTTCCCGCCTTTCAGAGCCAGCTGCTCGGCCTCCTCCAGACGCTTCTGCAGATCCTTCACTGACACCTCCAGGTTCTTCTTCATCCTCTCCAGGTGAGAGCTGGTGTCCTGCTCCTTCTTCAGCTCCTCCGCCATCATGGCAGCCTGTATGGACATTTGTATTGTATCAATCTGCACAACCTCATTGAAATGGCTCTCTGCAGTAGATTAATACAAATTTGGAGGAGACTTACATCCATAATGGATTTTTTGGCCTTCTCATCGGCGTTCCTCGCCTCCTGGACGGTATCCTCCATCTCTGACTGCAGCTGAGATAAATCTGACTCCATCTTCTTCTTGGTGTTTATGAGGCTGGAGTTCTGATCAGTAGAAATCATATAAAGAGGTGGATTTGTCTCTAGTATGTGTGTGGACAGATCAACAATCTGTCTGTAAATGTAAAAACCTTTCACAAATGCAAAATTAAAGATTTGTAAACTCAAAAAAAGAATGTATTGTAAAACTGAACTGCAAAAACAAATTCTATAAATAAGAAATCTGTAAATACTTAAAAATGTATTAAAGGAAAACAATTTGGGAATATCTTTCTGACATTTTACAACTTTCAATCAGAAATGGGTGAATATAGTTTTCATTTATGTTAGTGGGGTTTGGGGGATACCCCCCGAGATTTTTGGGATTTTCATGATCTAGTTAGGTGCTTTTTAAGTCCTGTTGGGGGTCACAAATTGGATAATATATTGATTTCAATCCATGTCAGTGGGCTGCAGCATAAATTATTTTTGAAAGTGTAATGCATAAGAATCAGTTGATTGTTACTATTAATGATCTGGACATGCAGAAGAGGCTAAAATGATCACAAAACATTGTCAACATTAATTTTCCATGTCTCTCTCCTTTCCATAACCTGCACCCTCTCTTCCATCTTCTTTAGTCTCTCTGTCTTCTTCCTGTTCATTACTCTCTCTGTCCTCTACTCTTTCTTTGTTCAATCTCTCCCTCGTTGTTCACTTTTTGCTCTGGCTGCATGTCGCTCCTGCCAGTGAATCAAAAGCAATTCAACCATTTAGTTAATTTCACTTGTTTGCATAATTTTTTTAATTGAAATCTGTTTTGTTTGATTCTCAAAAGAGAACAAAGATTTAAGCAAATAGTGTTTTATACAATTGTATGTTATTATGACATCATAACTGCAATAGATGTATGTTGTTTTAAAATGATGCCTATTGTAAATGAAGACTATTGTTATAGATAAATAGATGGGGTTATTAAGCCTACATTCTTTTGTGTGACTGTACCTGCAGTTCCTCCCTGACTTCCATCACTTTATCTCTCTCTCTCTTTCTTACCAAAGTTGAGTTTCAACTGACGTTGTCTTTTCATTATAGCTGAGTCAGTGTAAAAAGAAAACAATAAAATGTTGTTTTACTCAAAATGAAATGAAAGAAAAGCGTTTGTTAAAAGGTAATCCTTCTGACATTGGATGAATGTAATTAACTTTAGTTCTCTAGCAAGTTTATTCACGCAATTTAAACCAAAGTATAGCCTGCCCTATAGCTGCAATATAAGTTAGTGTGCATGTTGTCGGACGTTCACTGACTAACGTAGAGCGTTCACACAGGATCTGCTGGTCCTATGATGTCCTGTGAGGAGCAGAAACACAAGCAGCCCGCTGGACTCAGATCTCTAGATACTTCATCACTCCTTCGCTGCTCCGATACAAGTCCGGGCTGCGGTGGTTTGTTGATACATGTCGTCTTCTTCTGTTTGCTTTAACCGAGGCTACGTAGTTATGCAGCGCCCCCATCGTCAGTAAATGGAAGTACTACAAAGAACCCCGTTTAGTGCAATTATTTCACAAGTTTTGTTCTACACAGCTCGGAAAATATTACCGAGGTCCGGACCTCGTGACCTCAATGGTGGATACGGCCATGCCTGGGTGTCGCTTGTGTGACGTTGTGTTACACATTGCACGTTTATCTGGTCTCAATGTGTGTTGGCCAGTGTGAGCTTTTCTTCCAAAACTTTTCATCTAACCTAATGTCTTGGTTCTTGTCCAGTTCTATCCTATACAATCAATGGGTACACCATTAACTTTGACATTGTTTCCTTATATATCTTTCTGGTACAGCCGTGTCCTAACCTGAGAGTGCAGCAGCTGAATCCTCTGGCTGAAGTCGATCACTTCCTGCTCGGCTAGCTTGCGACTTCTCTCAGATTGCTCCAGCGCTGCCTTGATCTCCTCGTTCTCAGCTATCAGGAGGTTGGTGCGGCGCTCTGTGATGGCTAGCTGCTCCCTGAAGTCCTCCTGACAGTGGAGCGCTTCATCCAGGTGGACCTGGACGTCCTGTGGCAGAAAGCAAAGGCATGGAGCTTCAGAGGGGAGAAACTAAGATGAATAGGGTAAATATTTTAACTACTAGATATCACCGTTTCACTTGCCCAATTATTTTTCATATGACAAATTCGCTGAATTTTTCTGTTTCAATAATCAAATAAGGCCTTATAACACGTGCTAATTTGTGTACAGCACCAGAACAGAAATCCAAACATTGCATAAAAAAAAGTTAAATATTTTTGGTTTGATTTTATTAAAAAATGTAAGTCAATAGGCGCGTTCACACCGGAGTATTTTTCCCAGCATAGTTCGGATATAGTTCAGAAAATTCGCGTTCACACCAAAACAAATCCGGAACTAGAATTGAGTTCATCGGAACCTTTTTTACCCCCTTTCATGCGAGAAAAATGTTCCCATTTCTGATTGGCTGGGCGGATTGCAAACCACGCCCTGTAAAACTCACAAAACGTTTTGTGAAGCCGCCATTTTATATGCTCGCATTAGCATTATTAGCATTAGCCCAGCGCACAAACAGAGAGAGACTAACTTATGGCAAAACAAAATGAAACGTGGGAGCGGTGGAGATGAGGAGATGTCAGCGTTCTGGTGATTTACTCGGAAGGCTTCAGTAGAAGCTGCTGGGAGTCCCAGCAGCTTCTACTGAAGCCAGTCCCCAACTGCCGGGACTTCCGGCCGGGCACTTCGGGTGGCAGTATACGCCGTGAAGTTGTTTGCGGCCTGCCAGTAAACTCAAAGCAGAAGAAGAAGAAGTGACGTCAGCGGCTTCATTTGCTTAATCCTCCCCCAGGGATTTATTCCGGTGTGAACGCGATCTGCTCTTTAGATCATGAGAACTCATGAACTAAGTTCTCATGATCTCTCTATTGGTCTTGAGAGGGAATTTTGCATATAAGTTTTTTTTATATATCTGATAATAGTAGTGGTAATAAAATATAATTTAAAAAAATGTAATACATAATGTATTACATTTGTAATGTTACATAAATCAGGCTCTGATATACCGACTAATAATGAACAGGTATCACCTTGAAAATTCCCTAGTTGATTACTTATAGTCAGTCAATTTATTTTGTATACCACGTTTTCTGAAATGTAATGCTAAAATATGTATGTGAGCGATTATCTATTGCACATTTTCGGTGAATGTAGGAGATCTCAGTTATGGATATACTGTATGTTATGGAAGCAAACTAGCCAAAAATCTCAATGTGAACCTGTGATTTAAACGTTTTCTGCCTGTAGTGTCGGTATTGGCATAAACCAACCTTCAGCTGCGCCTGCAGGTTCCTCAGCTGTTTGGTGGCCTCGGACGCCTGGCGGTTTGCGTGACTCAGCTGGACCTCCATCTCGTTCAGATCCCCTTCCATCTTCTTCTTCATCCGCATGGCGTCGTTCCTGCTGCGCGTCTCGGCGTCCAGCGTGCTCTGAAGAGTGTCCACGGTCCTCTGGTTATTCCTCTTGAGCTGGTCTATTTCCTCGTCCTTCTCAGACACCTTTCCGTCCACCTCTGACTTGATCTGGTTCAGCTCCAGTTGAAGGTGCAGGATCTTTGCCTCCTCGTGTTCCAGGTTGGACTGCAACATAAAACAAAGCCCTTAAGATTGTGTCTATTGTAATGAAAAATGTATCAATATGTGTCGTTCAAGAAGTAACCTTGATGGTTTATTGAAAGGCCTATCTGTCACAAGCCTAAGGGCCAAACGTCTCAGGGGCCCCCATGGCTTTCACTTAAAACTTAAAATGACCACAAAGACACACAAAAAGAATCACAACAATCATAGCAACTACAAAAGGCACAAAACTACTGCACGAAAAGATGCATGGCCAAAAAAAACAATAGAAAAACCGAAACAATTACAAAGAAGTGACACTAAATAACAATAAAGAGACAACAAATGACTACAACCCGACACAAAAAGACAACAATGTGATACAATATTACAAAAAAAAGGGCTACAAAGTTGTAAAAATGAATACGAAGGGATGAAAAAAGGTCACAATAGAACCCAAACGTCTACAAAGGGACACAAAAGGACTACAAAGCGACACAAAATGACTACAAATAGAGACAACAAAAAGTCTGTCTTTTTGGTCCTACAGTACGGACATATTTACTCAGGAACCTGTCTAATAATCCGCCCATGGACAAAATACACACCTCCACTTCCTCCAGAGTCGCCTGGGTTTCTCTCCTCTCCTGTTCGGCTTGCTTTGCAACTTTCTCCAGCTCATGACATATGTTAGTAGATTGTCCGACTTGCTCTGTGATTTCTGTAATCTCCTCTGAAAGTGTAAAGAAAAAGATGTATTATAATCGTGGGTCAGGAAAAAAAACAACAACACCAAATGCATGATTTTTTTGCAGCAGAGCTCTTACGCTGAAGGGTTTTATTCTCTCTTTTCATCGACTCCAGATGATCCAAAGCCTCTTCGTAGGAATTTTTCAGTTTGAAAAGGTCTGTGCTCAACACTCGAGACTCTCTCTGGGAAACCTCCAGATCTGCCTGACTCTCCTCATGTTTCTGTTTATATTCAACCAGAACCTAAAAGAGGAGAAGACTGGTTTAATAAAATCCTTAAACATCGGGAAAAAAGAGGAGGAAACGAACAAACCTTGTCAAAGTTTCTCTGTTTCTTGTCCAACGCCGCATTGGCTGCATTTGACCTTTCCAGCTCCACCATGAGATCCTCCACCTCCGCCCGCAGCCTCAGCTTGGTTTTATCCAGAGATGCACATTTGACATTAGCTGCTTCTGTCATTTCCTCAGACTCCTGCAGCCGCTGAGCCAGCTTCTTCCTTTGGAAACCAGACATAATTGGTGTTAAAGTGGAAATAATGCATCAGCAGTGACTAAAAAAACATGGAGCCCATTTCTTACTTAGCCTCCTCCAGCTCCTCGGTGCGTTGGATGGCGTCCGTCTCGTATTTGGTCCTCCACTGGGACACCTCGCTGTTGGCTTTGGACAGGCAGCGGTGCAGCTCCCCTTTGGCCTCCTGCTCCTCCTCGTACTGCTCCCTCAGCAGCTCACAGTCGTGTCGAGACGACTGCAAAGCGTGCGCCAGGGCGTTCTTTGTCTTAATAAAAGCGAAAACATATTCATTACAACACTGGTTTATTGCCTGAAGTAAAACTGCTTCATCAAGATAGTACAATGTGGTAAAGCTTGTTAACATTTTGTATTTTATAACCTGATGTCCATATGGTTTAAGATACATTATTGGCTAAATAAGCAGTCAACGCAACAGCTGAGCATTTCTGCGATACAACTTGCTGTGAACCAATGAATCTCTGATTCTGTTTCGGCTGGAAATTTGCAATAATAATAATTTTTGGTTTCATATTTGCATTTCTGCCAGTGCTGTGACATGTTCACCTGCCTTAATGTTCAAACAGGTGTTTTCTTTCCTCATACTGTCTGTCCTGCAGCACTCTTTTCACCCTCTGTCTGAAACCAGAGCCCAGTTTGCTCTGATGGTTAGCTGGCCTTCTCTGTTGTGACTGGGAAACTGCTTAGAGGTCTCCCGCCTCTTAGCCTATCACGTACAATGTGTTGGAGCGCTAGCCAATAGAAGCGCGAGTGTTCCCTAGTGAAGTCACAAACAATGTTACGGAAGTAAACAAAGAAGTCAGCTACTAGGGGCCCAAGGTGCCAGTTATCTGTCAACTGTTGAAAATATATAAATGTTGCCTGTATTGCTTTTGAATTTTGGAATTGAATTGTGTCTTCAGACCTTAGTTTCTTCATCCAAGAGTCGCTTCAACTCTTCAATCTGTTGACCTCCGACGTTTTTGATTCTGTTCAGCTGCGACAGAGTGATCTCCTTCTCCTCCAGCATACGGGTTAGCTCACCTGTTTGAAAAATGACACAAAATAAATATACCTACATCTTAATTGTATCTTATAAAAAAGTTCACATTAAGAAACGTACCATTTTCAGTTGTTTGGCGACTACTGAGCGTTGTGTAATCACTCAGAGACCTCTGGGCTTCGTCTGCTTTGGTTTTATATTCATTCATCTGATCTTCAAGGCTCCTGCACAGTTTCTCCAGATGAGCCTGAAATATTTAGCACCTGTTATAAGTATCAAAAGAGGAGCGTAGATTAGAAACCATCCTCATATCTGGAGATCTTTTACCTTGCTTTTCAGGACACTCTCCGTGTTGCTCGCCATGTCGTCGATTTCCATCTTCAGCTCACTTTTCTCCTTCTCCAGTTTCTGCTTGACTCTCTGGAGGTTTTCGATCTGTTCGCTGAGTTCGGCCACACTGTCGGCCTGTTTCTTGCGCAGAGTTGCAGCGATGGTGTCGTGCTGCAGGGAGGATTCCTCTAGATCACGACGCAGCCTCTGGAAATCGGTGTCGTGCTTCTTGTTCATCTCGGCCTGAGCGGCGGTGGCCCCCCCGGCCTCATCCAGACTCTCGCTGATCTCCTCCAGCTCTCGGGAAAGATCACATCGCTGCTTCTCCACTTTGGCTCGAGCCGAGCGCTCAGACTCTATTGCTTCTTCTAACTCTTCAGTGCGAGCCTACAGGAAAGGTGTGTTTAAAAACCTGTTCAACTTCTTATGATAGTAAAGAAAATGCATTGGAAAATATCTACTATTGTTATGAATTATACCTGAAGCTCTTTAATTTTCTTTTGTATTTGGGTATTCAGGACTTGCTCAACATCGACTTTGCTCTGCAGATTGCTGATTTCAAAGTCCTTTCTGAAAAGAGCACATTTTCAGCACATCAGATATTTCCACGCTTTATTACAAAAATGCCTAAAAACCCATAAAAACAAGAAGTTTCTACATATTTTCCAACATTGTGGAAAATATTCTGATTTGTAGCTGGAGTAAGCAGTCAGGTAGCTTTGCTTATAGAGAGGCGAAGTCTCTCCCTTTCCGGGGGACCTCCATGGGACCTTATTTCGGAAAAAGTATGTATCAAAGTCAATGGAGAGAGAAAGATTATCTTTCGATCCCGTTTGAATTGTGCCACGAATTTACACATATGATGTTTGTCAATTTAAACGATAATTTTGCAAGTCAAAAAAATAAAAATGGGTCGTAAAACTGTGAAGTAACACTTTTGTTTGTGTGAAACGCTCAATGAACTACATCTCCCGTCTCGCACCACACACCAAGACGACCGTCACGTTGGCACATTTCACTTCTTTTTTTCAGAATGAGGCGAAAAGTATTAAAAGAGGTGAAAATCACTACAAGTCTGGGCCTGTTGAGAGCTGTACATACAGGACTGTCTCAGAAAATTAGAATATTGTGATAAAGTTCTTTATTTTCTGTAATGCAATTAAAAAAACAAAAATGTCATACATTCTGGATTCATTACAAATCAACTGAAATATTGCAAGCCTTTTATTATTTTAATATTGCTGATTATGGCATACAGCTTAAGAAAACTCAAATATCCTATCTCTAAATATTAGAATATCATGAAAAAGTATACTAGTAGGGTGTTCAACGAATCACTTGAATCGTCTAATTAACTCGAAACACCTGCAAGGGTTTCCTGAGCCTTGAAAAACACTCAGCTTGGTTCAGTAAACTAAATCACAAGTATGGGGAAGACTGCTGATCTGACTGCTGTCCAGAGGACCGTCATTGACACCCTCCATCAGGAGGGTAAGACACAAAAAGAAATTTCTCAAAGAGCAAGCTGTTCACAGAGTGCAGTTTCAAAGCACATCCACAAAAAGTCTGTTGGAAGGGGGAAATGTGGCAGGAAACGCTGCACAACCAAGAGAGATGACCGCAGCCTTAACAGCATTGTGAAGAAGAGTCGCTTCCAGAATTTGGGGGAGCTTCAAAGACAGTGGACTGAAGCTGGAGTCCAGCTATCAAAAGTCACTGTTCACAGACGTGTCCGGGAAATGGGCTACAATAGCCGTATTCCCATGGTCAAGCCACTTCTGAACTCAAGACAACGGAAGAGGCGTCTGACTTGGGCTAAGGAAAAGAAGCACTGGACAGTTGCACAGTGGTCCAAAGTCCTCTTTTCAGACGAAAGCAAGTTTTGTATTTCATTTGGAAGTCAAGGCGCCAGAGTCTGGAGAAAGGCTGGAGAGGAGCAAAATCCAAGTTGCTTGAAATCCAGTGTGAAGTTCCCACAGTCAGCGATGGTTTGGGGAGCCATGTCAGCTGCTGGTGTTGGTCCACTGTGTTTCATCAAGCCCAGAGTAAATGCAGCTGTGTACCAAGAGATTTTAGAGCACTACATGCTTCCGTCTGCTGAAAAGCTCTATGGAGATGAGGAATTCATTTTCCAGCATGATCTGGCACCTGCCCACAGTGCCAAAACCACCAGTAACTGGTGTACTGACCATGGCATTACTGTCCTCGATTGGCCTGCAAATTCCCCTGACCTGAACCCCATAGAGAATATGTGGGGTATTGTGAAGAAGAAGCTGAAAGACACCAGACCCAACAATGCTAATGAGCTAAAGGCCGCTATTGAAGCATCCTGGGCATCCATAACACCTCAGCAATGCCACAGGCTGATTGCCTCCATGCCACGCCGCATTGATGCAGTAATCCGTGCAAAAGGATTCCCAACCAAGTACTGAGTGCATTAATGGACATTTTCAAATGTTTGATTGTGTTTTGCTGTTATAAATCTTTTTTTTTTACTTGGTCTGAGGAACTATTCTAATTTTTTGAGATAGGATTTTTGAGTTTTCTTAAGCTGTATGCCATAATCAGCAATATTAAAATAATAAAAGGCTTGCAATATTTCAGTTGATTTGTAATGAATCCAGAATGTATGACATTTTTGTTTTTTTAATTGCATTACAGAAAATAAAGAACTTTATCACAATATTCTAATTTTCTGAGACAGTCCTGTACACACGAGGGGAGTTAGTCGGTTCCGTAAGAGCCAGCATGTGGGACCGGGATTTGTAGTCTTTCTAGTTGTGTATTTTTCATAGTCTTACACTGAACAAAAATATAAATGCAACACTTTTGTTTTTGCTGCCATTTTTCATGAAATGAACTCAAAGATCTAAAACATTTTCTATATACACAAAATAACCATTTCTCTCATATATTGTTCACAAATCTGAAAAAATCTGTGAGAGTGAGCACTTCTCCTTTGCCGAGATAATCCATCCCACCTCACAGGTGTGGCATATCAAGATGCTGATTAGACAGCATGATTATTGCACAGGTGTGCCTTAGGCTGGCCACAATAAAAGGCCAATCTGAAACGTGCAGTTTAGCTTTATTGGGGGGGTCTGGGGGGGTCCGAAAACCCTAGGGTTAAACCCTAACCCTAACATGTCACCCATTGAGCATGTTTGGGATGCTCTGGATCGGCGTATACGACAGCGTGTTCCAGTTCCTGCCAATATCCAGCAACTTCGCACAGCCTCAGGGTCTGGGGGGGTCCGAAAACAAGTCAGTATCTGGTGTGACCACCATTTGCCTCACGCAGTGCAACACATCTCCTTCGCATAGAGTTGATCAGGTTGTTGATTGTGGCCTGTGGAATGTTGGTCCACTCCACTTCAATGGCTGTGCGAAGTTGCTGGATATTGGCAGGAACTGGAACACGCTGTCGTATACGCCGATCCAGAGCATCCCAAACATGCTCAATGGGTGACATGTTAGGGTTAGGGTTAGGGTTTAACCCTAGGGTTTTCGGACCCCCCCAGACCCCCCCAATAAAGCAGAACTGCACGTTTCAGAGTGGCCTTTTATTGTGGCCAGCCTAAGGCACACCTGTGCAATAATCATGCTGTCTAATCAGCATCTTGATATGCCACACCTGTGAGCTGGGATGGATTATCTCGGCAAAGGAGAAGTGCTCACTATCACACATTTTTTCAGATTTGTGAAAAATATTTGAGAGAAATTGTTATTTTGAGAATATAGAAAATGTTTTAGATCTTTGAGTTCATCTCATGAAAAATGGGAGCAAAAACAAAAGTGTTGCATTTATATTTTTGTTCAGTGTATATTTCAACAGTTTTTCGACAAACTGTGACTTTTTTGACATGGAAATAATTTGTTAAGATTGACAAACATCATATGTGTAATTCATGAGACAATTCAAACGGGATCGAAAGATACGTTTTCTCTCCCCATTGACTTCAATACATAATTTTTCCGAAATAAGGTCCCATGGGGCGGAAGTAGATGGGTGGGACTTCGCCTCTCTATACACAATGACTGAACAAAACTGAATCATTTTTGCTCTTGCTTGTACATTAGACTTAATGTCTTAAATAGTTAGATTTATATGATCTGGTAGGCAGATTTTAGTATTGAATACTTATTTGAAAGTGCTGACATATTCAATTTCCACAGTTTGATATTTAAGTCGGCACCAAGTAAACTTTATAGACATTTGAGATATTTGTTGGGCAAACATTGATCCTTTTGGACTGGGGTGTTTTATTAAACTGAATCGATGATAACTGTAAAATAAACCTTAAATCATGTTAATAATATGCATACATTATGATAATATAATGTAAAATAATCTAGCGCTAATTTCTTTTCAATATCTTTAAATTAATATATACCCTTCAATATATCGCTTTCCCCCAACGCCCCTTGAACAAATTAGTGTTTTTAGCATAATTATAATTTTCTACAAGTATCATGATAACCACCTGCTGCGATGACCGTGTATCGTGACAGCGCTACATCGATGGAAAGAACTAGGCTTACAGTTTCAAATGATTTTCTAAGCTAAATGGCTGCAGATACAGACTGAATGTACATACATGAGATTGGTGTAATACTCCTCTTAGCAAAAAGACAAAAGTTTAACCCTTGCAAACTAAAATGTTCAGTTACTAAAAGTCATTTTATCAATTTGATTTTTAAGGAATAATAATGAATAACCCAACAACATACTTTTTCAGTCTCTCCTCAGTTTGCTGCCTCTCATTCTCCAGGTCCATGGTGGTTTCTTGGGACAGCTTCAGATCCCCCTCCAGTGTTCTCCTGAATCTCTCCAAGTCTGCACTCACCTTCTTCTCCTGCTCCAGCGAGCCCTCCAGCTGCAGGAGACAAGGAAGCAAACTTCTCCAAACAAACGACCTTGATGATCTAATTCAAACATGGATGTTGTGGTCTGTACTCACGTCATCAAGCTGTTGCTCCAGCTTGATTTTGTTCTTCATCAGAGTGTTCACTTTGTCCTCCTCGGCCTGGAGGTCGTCTAATGTCTGCTGGTGCACCTCCTGCAGAGCTTTGACCGCCTTCGTAGACTCCAGCTGTTTTTCCTCAAGACTACTGAGCTCCTCTACCAAGTTTTTTACCTAAGAAGAGAAGCACTTTTCGGTTAGTTGTTGTAAACCTCTACATCTCAGAGGTAAATATTGTAGATTTGAGTCATCCACATCTCCACCAAAAGCTCTTTAAAGAGGCATGGAATCATCAGAGGAACCTTATTTTCCGTGGCATATTTCTCCTTCTCCACTTTAGCGATGGTGAGCTCCAGGTCATCGATGTCTCTCTTGAGCTCAGTGCATTCGTCCTCCAGCTTCCTCCTCTTCGCAGTGATTTCTGCGTTGATGTCCTCCTCTTCCTCCATCCTCTCGGAGAACTCTTTGACTTTGGCCTCCAGGTGGATCTTGCTCTTTATCAAACCTTCGCACCGCTCCTCGGCATCGCACAGGTTCTCCCTTTCCTAAGGAGCACATTATAAACATATTATTAAGTGCAATAAAAGTGAAACTGTTGAAGTTAGGATGACGGTTATTCTTCTTGCCATGACAGCCTCCTTTTTAGTTCATTATAAATAGTTCCTCATTGTGCTTGCTATTAAACAAATATTTTTCCTAATAAAAATATTTGTTTTATTTAAATAGTAAAATGTTAGTTGTGTACCTACCAATTGCCATATTTATCTAGACCTATTTGATCAAATTTGTTTCATTTTTAAATATTTTTATTTGAATATTGTGTATATGTTTTATATTTGGCATTCTTTTTTTAATCTATTTTTAAACGCTTTGTGTGTCCCAATAATTGTTAGTATTCATATTTTCCTGTGCCATAAACAGAAATACAGTTATTTTACCACCATCTGCTCTGTTCCTATTTATAATCTTCTACTTTTACTTTGTTGAATTTGACCCCTGCCATGTCCAATTTCCCTGCCGGAATACATTTTCTTATCTTCCATCACTATTGATGATGTAGTTAAAAATAGAAACACGTGCTGTCTCTCCTAATTTCTTTATCAATAAAAGCACACCTCTGATGTTTACGTACTGCTTGGATTTGAAGGTAAAGGTCGTTCTTCTCCTGGAAGAGCATGACCATTTTCTCCTCCAGCTCCTTCCTCCTTGCCTCTGACTTTGCAAACTCCTCTTTGAGTCGAGAGAACGCCTCTTTCATGTTCTGCATCTCCTTCTCGGCCTCTGCGCTTCGTAACAGAGGCTTTATCTTGAAGAAGAGTCTCATCCAAGGCCAGTTCTTCACATTCATGAAGGACCGGATGTTGTACTGGATGATGTAAACGGACTCTCTATGGCGTGAAAAAGCAAAATAAAACAAGGATTTTTAAGGCTTTGCATATTTTTATAAAAAGCATTTTTACTGCCTAAAATGCTTACATTAAGTAGATATGTTAACACCAGCATGCTAACAGGTTAACCAGCCTAAGATCTTGATGTTAAGCAGGTATAAAGATAACCATATTCTCTTTCTTAGCATAGCTTGTTAGCATGCTAACATTTGCTAGTTAGCACTAAACGCAAAGTGCAGCTGAGGCTAACTTTGTCGGAAATAAAGGGTTTGATAAATTAAGATTTTGACATTCTAGTGGCGCTAAAGGAAAATCATTAGCATCTATCCTGATTCCTGAGAGGAACATACTGTACATGTTTGAAGAAAATCTCATGAAAATCCATCAAATTGATGTTAAGATATTTTAGTGGTTTTAAGTGAAATCCCAAAACACACATGCATTTACCATGTATGTGCCACGAAAGACAATGAAACTTTCTTGAGATTTAAAGTTGAACTATTACCGTAATTTTCGGACTATAAGCCGCGCCTTTTTTCCCATTTTTCGACGCTGCGGCTTATATAACGGTGCGGCTAATCTATGGATTTTTACAGCTAACGGCCACTAGGGGACCTCCTAAATCTATGGATTTGACAGGTTACAGTCCACCACCTTTAACTCTATGGGCTCTATGGTCGGTCCGCGCCCCCCACCTTTAAGCGGCGGGTTCCAGCAGGAAAAGCTGGAGGCCGGAAAAGAGTGAGACAGGTAGCGTGCAAAAGTAAAAGTGGAACCGAGAGTGGTACGAGAGACAGAACGAGAGCAAGACAGACAGACATTACGAGAGCGAGACAGTTTGTCCCCGTACCACTGGTTGAAAAACCGCTGCTGTAGATCACTGCCGGTACGTGCGCTGGGAGCGCACCGTTTAAGTTTGAAAGTTGAAAAGTTTGTGTGTCTGAAACGCTATGTGATACAGTACAGTTTACACAGCACAGTACATGTTCTGTAGCTACTATTGCACTAAATGGTAACACTTGAATACGTTATGCAAATATGCAACTTGTTTGTTGAAATGTTAATAAATGGGAGCTTCCTCAAACAGCCATCTCTTTCCCGACAATCCCCTCTGTGCACGAACCCTTACATATGGTAATTAAACATTAAAACACCTGCGGCTTATAGTCCAGTGCGGCTTATATATGTACACATCATTCAATTTAGCTGCTGCGGCTTATATTCAGGTGCGCCTTATAGTCCGAAAATTACGGTAAATACATGTTTTCATTTTGCTTTAATTCTTTAAAAGTCCCCTATATCCTTATATTTCCTAGACATTTCTGGTAGCTTTGTTCAACTAAAGTCATGCGTATATAAAATAAATGTATTAGTTAGTAGACCTTTTCTTTGACATCTCCTTCAGCCGCAGCCTGGTGACGTAGCCTCTGGAAACGGCCTGGATTCGAGTCATCAGCACAGCCAGACGCTCATCCCTCATCTCCTCCAGGAGACCCAGCAGGCCCGCTTTGAAAAACACCTGGAACATGAGAATAAACGTTAGGAAGAGGATTAGGGCTAGGAATAGTGGAAAAAGCAATATTTGTATAAGTGGAAAGGTCGAGAATCAAATCAAAATAGCAGTGAATGCTACGTGTGATCTATTCTGAAAAGTTCTACGTTTATTCCAGACATTTCCACTTTTTAAAAGGTATTTCAAATATATTCTTAACATTATTACTGCAGTGTTGGAAAAAAATACCCAGAACTTTTAAGTACAAGTGGCTAAAATCCGATATCTTATCGGGACTGCTTATAAAATCGTACTCACCTGAAAGTACACAAGCATTGGTATCAAAAAGGACATTGCAGGTTCATCTTAAGCAATGTTGTTCTTCAGTTTTATTAAAGATCTCCCACAAATGACTGCCTGTATTCTACTGTATGCAGATGATACTGCCATTTATTTTTCCAAGCCTGATTCAGAGTAACTTAGAGGCTCATTTTTAGTAGCAAGATCCTGTTTTCCAAACTAAGAAATACAATAAAAACCGAGACAAACAATGTGAGGTTTTTAAGATACCTTTGTGTATCCAAATCGATACTGGGCATGGTCCACATCGATAGAGGAGAGAAGTTTCTCTGAAGCCTTCTTGCTGTCGATAAACTGCCCCTCCGGGATCGCCCTAGCGTTCAAAATCCTGTATCTGTCACACAGAGAGTAGATTTTCAAACGTAAAATAGTGTACAACATACAATACAAATAAAACACAGACAGAGTGTTGTGAGTTACCTCTGCCTGAAATCCCCATAGAGGATCCTGCTGGGGAATCCCTTCCTGCAGATCCTGATCCCTTCCAACACGCCGTTACAGCGCAGCTGGTGAAGGACCAGCTGGTGATCCATGGAGCCTATGTGGAAAATACAAAGGAATAGTTCAACAAATGTTTATCTTGAGTTAAGATAACTACGATTTGATTTTGTTTGAGATCTGTAACAATTAGTAGAATAATTGTTTTGTGCATCGAAATGATCATCAATTTTAAATGTTTAGATTAATCATCCAAGTGATATTTAACTTGGTTAGTTTTTGACTTAATGTAGTGGCCAATTATCCAAAGAAAATTAATGTTCAAAGGCCACTTAGTCTAGGAGGCGAGTTCGAGTATTGACTCGCGTATATTCAAGAAATCAGATACCTTGCTCGTTCCATTCAGGTGCTTTATTGAGAGGTTCAATAGATCAGCTAGCGGCCCACTGCCGACGTGCAACATTTGCACGGTACAGTATTTAAACAAATAAACAAACAAGATCCCTCGGTCATACGGATGTGTGCGGTCAAAATGACAGAACAGGCTTTTTTCAGCCTTCCCATTTCCTTTGTTTTATACAACATTAAAGTTATTATTTTAGGGGGTTTGGACTTAAAGTTGTTTCAAAGCAAACCTTTTTTCTCAGTTTTTCAAACAATTTCGTAAAGGATCATATACATTATATACATGTATTTGATTTATCTAAAAGAGTTAAAAATCTAAATAGCTTTCATTACTGTCAGTTAATATATAGCTGGAGCTAGCAGCTTGTTAGCTTAGCTTAGCATAAAGAATGAAAACAAAGGGAAACAGCTTGTCTGATTATAACAAAATCCACCTACAAGCACCTTTAACGTTGAATAATTAAAACTTTTCTTGGTGTGAGGTGAAGATGTGTGAGGCTGGTATAAATCTTGTTCCTTTAACTTCAGAATGAATATATTTCTTTTCACCTGGTGTCTTGGTTTCATTGGGGATGATGCATCTCACAAAGTGTGGCTGTGTGGAACGCAGGTTGGACATCAGTTTATTCAGGTTTTCCTGAAAGAAAGAAACATATTATTGTCTCTTGAGAAGCAATTGTTCTATATTAAAATAATTGGACCTTTAACTAATCAACAATATTATAGTTGTATCAAATGTATCAAAGGAATAAATAACAAAATAATTAAAAAGAATTGTTTTAGTTTGAGTAACTTTTACTAACTTACGAGACAGACACAAAATAAATTCATCCTTATTGATAATTACCCTGAAAAGTGCTGAAACCGTCTGAAAAGAAGATCCTTTTTTCTTGGCACTTCTCTTACTTCCAGCAGCTACAATAAGTAGTAATGACACATTAATACATCAGTTATTATCAAAAACTACTATATTTATTATTCTCAAAAGTGCTGTAAAGCAGAATTATTGCTTTGACGTTTGGTACTTTAAGTATATTTGGATGCTATTACTTTTAGACTTTTATGTAAATTACATTTTAAATACAGTACAGTATGTTGCATGCAACATACTGTATTTAAACCATGTGGTATTATTAATTTGAATTTAATAAAAGAGTACTTCTTCCACTTCTCCTATACAAACAACAGAATGTCATTATAATTCAAAGTGAACTGACCGTCAGCAGTGGAGTATGTTGCGAAGAGCTGTGAGAGCAGCTTCAGGGAGGCTTTCTGGTAAAGCTGCACCACGGTGTCGTTGAGCGGGTCTTTGTTCTTCTCCAGCCAGCCGCTCAGGTTGTAGTCCACGGTGCCGGCGTAATGCACCAGGGAGAAGTGGGCTTCAGCCTTTCCTTTGGAGGGCTTGGGCTTCTGGAAGATGCTGTTCTTCCCCAGGTGCTGGTCGTACAGCTTGTTCTTGAAGGAGCCGTCTGTTGCCTTTGGAAACATGCACTCCTCCTCGAGGATAGAGAAAATGCCCATCGGCTGCAAGGAAGAAGTATTGAGTGTTGGAGTAAGATAACGGATTGGTATAACGTTGACAAATGTTGCACCATTTGAAACAAACCAGTTTGAAATGAATGAAATAATTATTGCTCTGCACTTCTGCAGGAAATCTTCAATGTAACCATTTTTGATTACATATTTTATTTTTGTATATTCTTTAGTCACAGGGGTGTCCATTTTCTCACTGCATTTACCTCGGGCTGTGCATATTTTATTTATTTATATATACACAATATGAATGTAATATATATATATTTGTTCTACATTGTCAAAAAGGGTACTTGCTATTGGTCCACTGTATTTTTTTAAAGTATCATTTTAAGTATATTATGTGTTCCTATCTATGTATTCATTGTTATTCTTAATACTGCCTTGCTGTTTTCAATCAACTTATTTTGATATTAAAAAATGAAAACTAAATTTCCTACAAGAATATGCTAAGCAGCAACTGTTTTAAGTACAGTAAAAAAAAAAGAGAAATCACAACAAATAAAAAAATGACGCACCTTTTCAATGAGCTCAATGCAGGCTGCCAAGTCCATGCCAAAGTCAATGAACTCCCACACAATCCCTTCCTTTTTGTACTCCTCTTGCTCCAACACAAACATGTGGTGGTTGAAAAACTGTTGCAGCTTCTCGTTGGTGAAGTTGATGCACATTTGCTCCAGGCTGTTCATCTGGAATGGACAACAATGATTAAAACAAATATAGACATTATTTCACAAAGATTTGCTCCATCTTATGTAGAAGTGAATCCTGTTTACCTCAAAAATCTCAAACCCTGCGATGTCCAGGACGCCAATAAAATGCTGTCTTGGTAGTTTGGTGTCCAGCTGCTGGTTGATCCTGGTGACCATCCACAGGAACAGCTTCTCATACACCGCCTTAGACAGAGCCCCACTGGCGTTGTTCACCTGGAATCAGAGGGGGAACAAGTTCTCATATTATATTCAAACCTTATTTCAATGTAATTTATATAGACTTTTCTGATGTAGAAACACACTGTACCTGCTGAGGAGTCTGTCCTTTGGTGACATACTCATTCCCCACCTTCACTCTAGGATAGCAGAGCGCCTTCAGCAGATCTGCAGAGTTCATGCCCATCAGGTAGGCCACTTTGTCAGCCACTGTGGGACCGAAACCACACGTTATAATGTAGGCTTGTCAAATGTATCCTGCAACCCTTATTCAGTTTAAATTGAGCTTGGAAGTCTCACCCTCTGTGCCGTCGGGCTCCGCCTGCTCCTCTCGCTGCTTCTGCTTGAACTTCATGTTCCCATAATGCATCACAGCGCCAGTAAGCTTGTAGATGCCAACCTTTTCCTCCGCGTTGAATCCCAGGATGTCGATGGCTTTCTGAGAAACAGACATGGTTGTAGAAACTTTGTGATTAGTACATTTTGGAGTAGATTGATGGTAGTTTCATCACATGCAAACATATTTTAACTGATTATTATTTTTAATCTTACTTTTATTTAAATTATTGATTAATGCTCATTCCATGTATTTAAAATTATATTAAAACTTATAATGAAAAAATAAGTAATTCATAACAAGTGGTTGGTGTACTGAAAAAGTATAAACACATACATAAATAAATAAATAATATTTATTCATAATAATAATACTTTGTTTAAGTGATTTTTACAAAAAATTATATCGTACATTTCTTGTTTTCCACACATCGCTTAGTCTGTGTTTCATGGTTTTTGCATGTATTATTTATAATTATTTGACGCAGGTGCACTCACATCAGTGGCCATCAGCTCCTCAGTGTCGTTGATGCTCAGCACAGTGAGTTCCCCCTGGCTGATGAAAGGGTAGTCGTACGGGTTGGTGGTAATCAGCATCATGTCTGAAATGAAACAGAGAAAGTTCAGATTTCTCTGTGCAGGGTCAGTGCGGCATCAACTTCACAAAAAGGGTTTTACCGATTAATTCAGGCTTCTTGTTTGACATGATCTGATAGAAGATGTGGTAGCTCCTCTCCGCCGGCAGCTGAAAGGTCACTCTGGATTTCTCCAAAAGGTCTTGATAAAATAAACACAAGTTACAAAGCGATATAGTGTATATAGCAGTGGGATATTAATGACACTGATATACTGTAAGCTAAGCACACTTACACGTTTCAATATCAGCTGAGGCCAACTTCCCCTTTGTTCCAAAGTGGATGCGAATGAACTTTCCCTAAAAAAGTAAAAATTTGACAAATGATTTCTAATTTTGTTACAACTGACAAAAGCTTTGATATTTGGAAACTGAGAACCAATGGTAACATAGTTAAAAATTATGTTTAGTAAAATACTGGTACAATTTTGAGGTACTTGACTTCCGTATTTATATATACAGTATATAATAAGTATTATCACTATTTTTACTTTTGATTCTGAAATCTGCAAAATCTACACTGTGGTATAACTTCCTTTACTTATATTGAATATTACTTCTTCTACTGCTGTTGAGAATTACCATCTTAATATTTATTTTATCCGCTTTTAACTAGAATACAAGTTAATTATAATATTAACATTGTAATACTTCCTTGTGATACCATAATGGTTTTCTAATTATCAAGAGATAACAGGTCAAGGTTTAGACATGGGGTCAACATTGCTTTAGTAGGCAAATACCCCAAGATGGAGAGAAGATATCTACCAAAATTTGACAAATCATTGAGGAGTTATGGCACATTTTCTGGTAAGCCCCACCCTTTGAGTTTTTTGATTGGTAGCGTGTATGTTTAATAACCCTTTTATAGGCTTTATACAACATTTTGTGTTGATTAAGTCAAAATCTTCAAAAGCTATATCTAATGTTTCTAGCTTTTTCTACCCCTTCAGGGTCTGAGGCGTAATAATAATATTAGTAACTTTGAGCTTCCATACAGATCAAAGTTGGACTTACAAAGCGAGAGGAGTTGTCGTTCCTCACAGTCTTGGCATTCCCAAAAGCTTCGAGCAGAGGGTTGGCCTGGATGATCTGATCCTCCAGATTCCCCTGTGAGCTCAAACAATGTGGAAAACTTAAAGTCAGTTAAAGGTTTTTACATAAAGAATTTGGGATATGTCTTTGTATGACAAAAAAAAAAAACATTTTGCAAGACACTATAGGTGAATAGAGTAAAACGTTAGGAGTATAAACCACCATTCAGCTTCCCCAGTTGATCATTTTCACTCAAACATTTTGTATTACAAGTTTTCTGAAATATTATCTATGCAAATGAGGCATTAACAAAATAGCTCTCAAACTCATAAAATTAATTTCTGTTTTTACCTGTAATATCTTGCATTAAACCAGTTTCGTTCTAGCTTTTTCCGGACATTGTTATATCTAACAGGTATATTGTTATAATGTGATAGAAGTCGACTGAACCTGCATTTTTCCGGGAAGTTGCTCTTTCTTGCTCGAGTCTCCGACCGATGCAATTGTTGCAAAGTACTGGATGACTCTCTTGGTGTTGACGGTCTTCCCGGCACCAGATTCTCCACTGACAAACATCAGCATGAGATAGGGATGAGGAATTGAAGTATATTGACAGTCTATTGTTTAGCGGCAAAAAAAAGAAATGGTACTTACGTGATCAGGATAGACTGGTTCTCACGATCTGTTGAACGGAAAATAAACTGGTCAACTTTGGTATTGGATTTTTCCTGTATTTGAGGTGTCATCTCTTTAATGTTCAATTTAATGTTCAGTTTTGAGATAGTTTTAATCCCATTGCAGATGCTACATCATTTTGTTTAACTTTTACTAACACTTGTATCTTTGTTCTATTTTAATTCTTTTTGGCAAGGGTTACTTTTGAGTATGAAGTCCTACATTTGTCTCTATGATACACAATTGTTAAGACTGAGAGACAAATGAATACATATTTAACAAACAAAGTTAATGGGTCTTGAAAGTAACTTTGATTTTCTTCATTTAATCCTATTGCACAATCAAAAAGGCAGGAAGTAGGTGAGGACATTAACTATAGAACTTTCATTTGAATGTTTCTATTTTCTGCCTTCACTTCAATACATCAAACCATCATTCCTTCACTTCATTTATTTATTGAATTGTTTGAATTCATTTGATGATTTACATTTGTTTAAATGTATTTAATCAACTTATTATAACATTGTAATGTATTATTATAGATTAATAAAAAACGTTACTGTTTTAAAAGTTTAAATTCACAAGCTTCTCAGCAGTGATAAACAATAACAAAGATTATTTCTGCACTGTGGTATTTCTAAAAAAGCAAAAACTTTGGCAGAAAATATTGTATTCATTTCCAACACCCAATAACTAGTTGGAAATTATGTTCTGTCTGTTTTCTTTGGAGGATATTCTATCCTTAGAATAAACTTGATGATGCTTTAAAGTCATCAAGTAAGCTTCAATTAGTCATATATGAGCACATCCAGATAGTAATGGTGAGCCTGGACCTTTGAGCATGTACTGGTAAGTGCTGTCAGAGATGGAGAAGATGTGCGGGGGGGCCTCCTGACGTTTCTTCCCACGGTACCCAGACACCACCTCCGGGTTGTAGACTGGAAGCCACTTATAGGGATTCACAGTCACACAGAAGAGCCCAGAGTAGGTCTGAGAGGAAAACAAACTGTGAATTATGTTGTAGGAGGTTAGGTGTTCATTTCAATGTAAAATCTAAATAAATAACATGTGGACCATAAACTGATGTATGTGTTTGCATTAGTTACGTAGATCATCCAGGCGGCGTAGCGCTCCTTGAGGTTGAAGAGCACGGCAGGTTCGTGCAGATGTGTGAGCAGAGCCATGTCCTCCAGCTTGTCAAACTTCGGAGGGTTCATGGGCCGGATGTCGTCCAGGTGCACCGTGACAATCTGAGGAAGAATTCAAAGGTCCAGTGAAGTCCGTGACAGGTAGAACCGATAGAAACAGGACAGATGTCAGAGTTTATATTTATTTATTAGGTGAAACCCTGCAATTGTTTTTGTTTTACCTCAGATAAGATATAACCTTTGGGACATTTTTCAGTAATTTTTAATGTTTGGCTGTGTAAATGCATACAACATATATTTTAGGAGGGGTGCAAGTTTTAAATTATTTTTAACCTCAACTCTTATTAATTAAGTATTATGACATTCAGACCCTTAAAGACACAAATTCACAACTAAAAGCCATGAAAACCACATGTTGGTATTGCATTGCAACATAAAATAATGCAATATATTATATCAGGCTTTAATTGGGAGACCTGTCTTGAAAACTGTATTTTTTTTTACTGTTTTTAAGTCATGGTATTTCGGGTTTCTGAAACAAAAAAATACAAATCTTGTTGCTAATCATTAAAAAATTAAATATTGTAAAAAGAAAAATCATCAAAATATTTTGTATATAACAAATAAATAAATGATTGTATTTAGTTTTTATCATTAAAAAAAAACACGGTAAAATGATGTGAAAAAACATTTTATTGGCTCGGAAAAGAAATGAATATGAAAAAAAATAAAGTGGGAAATCTTTTAAAATCTTTTAGTTTTGTTGCAGTTTTTTTGGGTAAAACAACAAAGTGATGCACCGACCTTTGCGTCCTCAGTCTCCACGGTGACGCTGGATCCATCTTGGCTTCTGATCCTCCCCTTCACATACTCCTGCTTCGGGTCGGGCACGAACACTGCTGTTTTGGCATCAAACGGCATGTTTTGTGCTGCGATTCTCTCCCGCTCTGATTTGCGGAGGTAAGGGGCAGCCACCCCAAATATTTCCATCTCGGCGTCGCTCATTTTATCTGGCTGCAAGAGCGAGAAAACACATTTTCTCAAACAGGACAACAAAAAGATGTTGTGAATTCATCATCATCATACTTACCAGAGTGTTGCAGACCTAAAAGAAGATCTCCCGCTCTCTACTGCTTATTATCTCAGAAGGACAGCACAGACGTCCCTCACCCTAACAAGTATTAAACCGCCTTTATAAGCGCTGGTCCGGCCTGTTTCGTGGGGCTTTGTTCTCCTATATTTGGAGATCTGGCTTCCACGCCACCTTGATGAAGTCAAGTATGTCCATTTTGTATTTGGAACTTGCTATGTATAGCTGTATTGTGTCACTTGTAAATGGTTTCAATTGTAACCCCTTCAGACCGTCCATTAAAAAGCAATGAATGCTAAGGAAGGCAGCTTAAAAGGCTTACGGGCCCCGACACCGCAGGCCTCATTTTCTGGGATCAGGGAAGATTAGGTCTGTTAGGGCATCGCTGAAATTCTGGCATTGGTTGTCTGAGTCCAGCTGGATCACACACCACTGTTTGGGTTTGTGTTGGGAGCAGCCAGGCAACATTTAGCACATTCCAGACAGAGGCCTGGCTCTGATAAAGATCCTTCTTATATTGATACATCTAAATATGCTTTTTGATATATAATTAATCATTATGGTCATCATGCTGAGTTTGTAAAGTCTACTTGAAATCTGTTTTTGCTGCTTTCCCTCGTTCCTACACATTTTTATGGAAAAACCAACACTACTGAGGTGAAGATTTAATACATTATTTTTCAGGGAACAACAACTTAACTGTCACACTTTTGCAACATTATATCACAAGTATCATTAGTAGTAGTTTAATATACTTTTGAAGAAATGAGGACCATAATCTATCGACACTTTTAAAACTAATAAAAAATAGCATGCACTTGTATAGAACTGTTATACAACTAAATAAAGTTATTTGAAAATGTAGCCGCACTATAGCATGTTAATTTAACTGAAATCAGCTAAGTTCTTAGAATAATGTGATGATGATGATGATGATGAGGATGATGATCAAATAACATATTTTAGATGCACGGTAGTCCAACCAGACTAATCCTGCATGTACCTTTAACTCACTCACAAATATACTAACTAGTTTCAGTGTTTTTAACATATGAAAAGCAGTATGATAAACGTCAACCTCAATACAGCGGTATATTGTGATACCGGTAAACAGCCATAACCAGCAGCTGGTATGCTTCTTTACAACTGCATTTTTTTATATAAGTCCCAAAACTTGATGTTTACTACCTTCTTCTTAAATGCAATGCCCTATTCTCAAGCCCCAATCCAACTGGAGAATATCTTAAATTGCCTCAAATTAAATCTCCACAATACACACATGTCTCTGTACCATCAAAATCAAATATATGTTCGCCCTCTTTGCAACTTCATTCTTTAATTATTTTACTTTTTTTGTATCTATGCCAAGGATGCTATGTTTCAGTTTTGTTGGTTGGTTAGTTAGCTTGTTAGATAGCTTAGCTAAGGATTTCGGAAAGACCACTGTACCGATTTTTATGGAATTCGGGGAAAGGCATGGTCCAAGAAAAAAAAAGTGACCTTGTGGAGTGGATCACAATCACTGATTGGATACACATATTGTTTTATTTCTATGGAAACTGCGTGGATTAAGCTCTTTAGTTACCCTTCTTTTTCTTTGGTTATGATTTGGTGTTGCTTGTTATGGCACTCATAAAGCAACAACAATTTAAGAAACCAAGTATTTTACTCTATATAACCTCCCTGCCTTCAGCATACTCAACCATTTCTAAGATGTGGCATTACATAGGGAACAGAGCTGTTTAAGATATGGGCATGTCGTCTGGCAGTGCATCACAGACAGTCTAATTGGTGCTGATTTAATAGCCGCTTAATGTCACTTGAAGGTCTGGCAACAGCTGCGATTATAATTGGCTCTTGGTAGGCGTGGTCGGGCCGGTCAGGCAGACTTACAGTACACCGACCCCTCGGTCACGTTTCGACAAGACAACAAATGTGTGTGTGGACGTTTTAGTGTGAGGAGGTCACGGGTTGTGGATTCAGGGGTCATGGGACAAGAAAGAGAAGAAGCAG
Organism: Notothenia rossii; assembly: GCF_949606895.1. NCBI lineage: Eukaryota > Metazoa > Chordata > Actinopteri > Perciformes > Nototheniidae > Notothenia > Notothenia rossii. The sequence goes on from NC_136906.1 coordinate 26,731,094, forward strand.
GGAGAAAATCCCTCATCAGCTGGTAGTGCTGAAGAGAGGGCGACGTCTCACCCCGGGGGAAAATAGATCTGACGACGGGTGCATCTGCACAGGATTAGGAGGTCAACGGGAGAGACATGGACCGGCTGGGGAGTAGAGCTACTGCAAGCTACAGTCGGGATAGATGTCTCAAAACACTCTTTCTTTTTTACTTCTAAGGGTAGGATTTAAATCCAGCTTCTTTAGCTGTGCCATTTGTGAATCTAAACAGAAACAATTGATAGCTAAATAGGCTAATTGTGCTCAGCCTTAGACCTTTGCAAAACCGTCACTTAAAGGGAAAATACCAACCAGGAAGAGACTCAAAATGACAAAAAAGACAGAGACTTTGAAAATACGGCACAAGAGGCACAAAAACATGACTACTAAGAGAAACAAAATGACTTCATAGAGATACAAAAATAACAAAAGAGGCCGTAACCACTGTAAAGTCTGTGTGTCTTGCTAATAATACAGTAGGTAGAGGTGGTGGGGCTTGTCATGTCTCTATCCAGGGTCCCATCCTCTCATACAGTAATCCTCCCATAACTGGAACAACCGGGGGAGAAGAGAATTCAACTATAGTGGAGTTACGGCTCAATTGATCGTCCCACGAGGGGCTGAGTGTGGGAGGCTTGTAGATAACTCAGGCTGTCAATCAAAATGCAGTTTAGGTCTCACTTTGTTCAGTTTACAAGTGAAAATGAAGCTGTGACACCAAAGGTGTTTCATATGAAAATCAAATATATGTCTGTACACCACTTCTCTATTAGGGCTGTTCGTGTAAGGTAGTGATAAGATGCACATAATAGAAGATGTTGTGTGATGTTATGTGGTGTTTAACTATTTCTATCGTTTGTGTTTTTGTCATGTCTGAATCCACCACAATGTGAGCTGTGCCCCAATTCTGTACAACAGACTTAAACCTGTAGAATTCAGTATTACTACTCTTAGACTGTATAAAAAGGTACAACTGTATATTTAGTATTATTTGTTGCAGTTATTGTAGCAGATATTGTAAAAGCAAGAAGTGATACAAAACATGTGATACTGAAGTGAATCCAAATACTTCAAATAATGGAAGTATTTTTAAAAGATGAATCAAAATGAAGTTTAGTTTTTGCTCTCACTGTTTATGTTTGCCTAATTAAGCTGTGAATGAAAGGTGTTGTGGTGATTGTGCGACAATAAACTGCTTGTTTCCTTTATCAGGGCACTAAATGTAATTCACTGTTGCAAATGAATTGCACATATAATAGAAGGTATTGTTTTTGGTAATGTGTTGTGTACGATTGTTGTGTTTCCATTGTTTTGGTCTGCATGTACTGTCTCCACGTAGTATTCAGTATCATATTTTTTATATCTTTTTTTGTGATCCATTATTTTATAACAACAGCAAGTCATACGATCCATGAGCCACCGATGTACATTTCGAATGTCGACATACGTCAATTGATCAAAGGCAATTCTTTTATATAAAAATTGAAAGTAAATTTAAAAAAGAACAACTACATTTTGAGCAATATTAAGAAATAAAACAGCTCAATTCTACTGAACAGGAAAAGGGCCAGATGTGAATTTTTCTTTTGGAGCTCTGAGATTAAAGACAGAATTCTGAGTCGGAATATCAGAATTCAGAAAATAATCACTTTTGTTATTGCAAGTCAAATTTTAAGTTTTACTACCCCATATAAAAACATAAACACGCCATAAAGCACTCTTCACCAAATCCGACCCGCATGTTTCGCATAATGCAATTTCATTTTTGATTTCCACTGAATAGTGTTTGCAGGGGAACAAAATGCCTTGGATATTGTGGTTTTCAACTTTAGGCGTTTATTAAAAAAACTACAATTTATCAATCCAGAAATCAATTAGTTCCATTTTGAGGGCCCATGTGACGGCGGCGTGTGTCTGGCTGCTGAACAACTGCTGTGTTGGCTTTTCTAATCCCACTTCTAAAAGGAGGAATATGACAGGTGTGAAGCAGAAAATATATGAATGAAACAATACAGATTGGTGGTGAGTTGAGATTAGAATAAATGTTATGATTTTCTAAGTGTAGCTCTTAATTATTAATATAATGTTCTCCATTACAGTGTAATACATCATCCTCCTCCAACATAAGAAGGCTTTTAATGATATTATCAATCTGTGGTTAACCTCTGTCTGAAAGTAATTACTCATTATGGGAGAGCTCTATGTCCTTGACAACAGTAATAAGATTAAAAAGCAGCAATTTGAATTAAATATTCAATCCATCAGAAAGTGATTCTTCCAGAAATCAAGTGGAGAAATCCTCAGAAAATTAAAAAAGATAAAAAGATCACTATACATAAATATGTCTCCATACTCTCAAAAATCAATAATTTAACAATGCAAATTTAATCTGATACAAATATTGTATTTCTTTAATTTTAAAAGGGATATTCCAACATGTATTTTTCCTGCATTTTTAAAAACATTTAATTTAAATAATTTGTATAATTTAAAACGAATGTAACATTTAATAGAAAAATATTTCCTATTTTAGTTTTAAAATACATTTTTACGCATTATTTATGTCACATGTTTTGGTATAATCCAGTTTTTTTCCTTTGAATGTTTCTTTATTTTAATATAACCTCTATATGTTTATTCTAATTGAGCAGTATTTCAAACTATGAAGGCATATGTGCAGGTCTTCTTGCTGCCACTGTTAAAAACTGTCATTCCCCTAGTTTTAGGGGAATGATTGAATTAATAAAGAACTTTAATGTTCATTATCTCCCGTGGTGTTTGGCTAATTAGAACTCTTGTTTGTCTGTGAAAACATTTCCTAGAAGTTATGAATCCCATTGGGATTCATAAAGTAATCTGTCTCTCTCTATAGTTGGGACTCAATAGATGGAACAGCTGCCTCCTGATTAAAGAGATCAACAGTTCTCCGAGGGCGTGGTGCTGTGTTTCCTTTCAGCACTGTGTCTAGTTTCAAATATAAAACAAACATTTGATCGTTTTCTGTTTTACTTTATAAACCACCAATCACACATTATTTTCATAAACTGCAGTCACTACTATCTTTCCAAATATACAAGTTTAGCATTCAGTGAATTAATGGAAAGTTTACAGGCTTTTATTTTGTAGGAACAAAGGCCGGAGAGGAAAGTAAAATGGAAATTATTTCTCTACTGTCTTTATGACTTTTTGGTTTGCTTGGAGAGAAAAACGTTATGCTAGTTGAAACTGTTGTAACATTACAACCATGCAAATTTTACACAATTTGGTAAAACACAGTTCATGTACATGAAAAAATGTAAATGTATCCGGAAGAAGTGCTTTTAATCCCAATTATTAAAATGAGCATTACAACAACACACTTTTTTACCTTGCAAAACCTTTTATCCTCGACATGTTTAAAAGATTAATTTTAGGAAACTTGGAAAGCTAATTCTGGCAGAAAAACATTCTCAAGTCGTCAAATCTTGAGCAGTGTGATTGTAGTAGTGATCGCATGCATCACTCCAGTTCTGAAGTCTTTACACCGGTTTCCTGTCCGTCAAAGACTTGATTTCAAAATACTGCTGCTGGTTAATAGAGCATTGAATGGTTTAGGCCCAAAATACATTTCTGACCTACTGCTAAATTATGAACCGTCCAGATCTCTCAGGTCTTCTGGTATGCTTTGTGCCCACTGAGTCAGAACTAAACACGGAGGAGTCCAGTTATTATGCTCCAAATATCTGGAACAAACTCCCAGAAACCTGCCGGTCCACTTCCACTCTTACTACTTTTAAATCCAGGCTGAAGACTTTTCTGTTGCCACTGCTTTTAATTGAACTATTCATATAATACACTGTAATGTAACTGTTTTCATGTATGTTATACGTTACCCTTGTTTTATGCTTTATTCTATTCTCTTTATAATTGCTGTTTTTAATTGTCATTTTCTAATGTGATTCTGCTGCACTATTCCTTAATGCTCTTAATGTTTTATATTTTTGTAAAGCACTTTGAATTGCCTTAAATGTTGAAAGGTGCTATAATATGGATACACTTGCCTTACGACCACAGGGGGTCTCCAGAGTAACTCAAACCAGCTTTTGGTTAGTCCTGCTCATAAACATTTAGATGTCTGTTGTCTGTGGAATAAAAACAAATATTCAATGCAAAGCAGTTTTCCAGATTTTATCACAAAATCAAACGACAATAATCTACAGGTATTTCCTCATTATTTGCACCAGAGATCAGAGATATTAAGCTTGTGGAGCTGATGAGTGATTTTCTTTTCAAACAGTAAAGACATTTCAAGCTCTTTTTTCTTTCTGCAGCATTATGATATGTAGGGATGTCACAAGAACAGATCCTTCAGTAACAAGTCAATGCAACAAATCCAGAAAAAATACGTTTCTTTGTTCTTACCAACGGTAACATCAGTGCTCGGGAATAATGCTATCTAGGAAATCGAACATATTTTTGGGACACAGTAAACTCAATGTATTGGATGCATCTTATCTTTGGGATGGGCTAGATCCTTATTCTTTCCTGAAATGTCTTAATGTGAACAATATATCTGATGAAAGGGGAAGTTAACATTAGCATTAGCTATTAGCATTCGGTGAACAAGTTGTACTATGGTGCGTATATGAAACAGCAATATAAAACCCATATTTGAAAGGAGATTATGACCAGTATTTAATAAAGGAGTGTATGGTGAGGCATAATTATTTTCCGTGTTTTACTGTTGTATGGAATTTAGCGCAATTTAACATGTATTGGTATTGACTACATCCTTTCTAGTATTGTGACATCCCTAATGAAATGCATTCTCCTGCACAGCACTCATTAAAGGGATGTTCTGCAGTCCAATTATATTTGTAGAAAAGCATTAAAACAAATACAGGAAGCCAATATAAGATGGCAGTATTGATTAGTTCAATCAAACAAACACCTGAGGACAGAATCTGTCAGTCCGCAGCGGGCTTTAGGTGCTCCGGCTCACTTTGCCTTTTTGTACTTCCTCATATATGCTGCTATGGAGTTGCTGATCTCCACATTTCTTTTGTTTTGTCCAAAATACTCTACAAACTCCCCATCGGGTCCCACGAGGTACATGATGATGGTGTGATCGACCTGAAGACAGCAAGAGGAGGAAATCAGACCTCATGGGAAAAATTGTTTATTTTTTGTCCTTAAATATCCGTGCATTGTTATGAAACATGACAATAGAGCAGGTGATTACTCACAATGTAGTCGTTGTCTTCGTCCTTTGGTCCCTGACTGTAATAAACTCTGTAGGCTCTGGAAACCTGCTCGATCTGAGGCAGTGTTCCCGTCAGGCCAATCAGCTTTGGGGAAAACTCTGAAAAATAAATAATTAATCCATCAGAATTAAAGTAGTAAAATGCAAGTCATGAATTTCAATTTTAACTCACAGATATGTGTTAAAGTACAGTTTGTATTTCTAAATAGTGTGTATTTATCTGTGGATATTGTGTATTGATATAATGTGTTTATTCTTTTTGTCAAAAAAATGTCTTATTCTCTAATCACTTTTATACCAACAGCAAATTAAATGTTCTGAATCATATTGTGTGTTATACATAAACATAAACAAATAAAGGAACATCCATATATAAAATATAATTAGAGACAGTATAAAGGATATTCATAGTTATTAAACAGAGAGTCATAAATCTAATATAAATAAAACAAAGTATGTGAAATAGAATAAAAACGTTGCAAATAATGTGGCAAAGGCACTTAAACGTCCGTAGGTCTTGAGATTGAATTTGGGCCCCTTTATATGAAACAAAGAATTAGTTGTTTTTACCTTTCACATATTCAGCCATGGCCTCTGGTGTGTCCCGGTCAGGATCGATGGTGATGAGGAGTGGCGTCAGATTTGGAATCGATTTTATTTTATCTGTGTAAAAAAAAAAATACGAAATTGGGATATCAAAGTGTTTCTATAACCCTGTACAATTTGCTATTTTTAAACTCAATCTCAATTAAATGTGTTTATATCGTATTAAAAAATAATCTAACTACTTTGCACATTGTATAATGTATAAAGTATCCTTTGTTTTATTTAGTAGTAGTAGTTTGATGCATTATAGAGTATTATAACTTGTTTATTTATATTGTATACTGTGAATTCCATACAAAACTCAACAAATACTGTTGATTTGTAAATATTCAATGTTTATTTTATTTTTCATTCATGTACAATGCCTTTATAACCTCCTATTACTGCTGTGACTAAATATTTTCCCAAATCAATAAAGTACATCTATCTAATTCCTGATCAAAGCAGTTTTTATTACCTATTTCATCCACCACTTCGATCATTTTCTCTATCTCATCCGGACAGATGTCGGGGCAGTGAGTGAACCCGAAATAGAGGAGGACCCACTGCCCCAGGAAGTCCTCGCTCTTGGAGGGCTTGTTGTTGTGATCGATGAGCGAGAACGGACCTCCCAGCGCCGGGCGCCCGATGGACTTGGTCCGCTCTTTTTCTATCACTGCAAAGTACAACCGATCACCGATTCAGAACATGGGTCATTATTAGTTAACAGCTTTATCACTTGAATACATATGAGCTTGTACAGAATGTAATCTAATTATGTATTAACTTGTATCACACATTAGTTTGCACTGAATATTAAAAGTTGTACAATACTTACTTTCTTCCTTTTCTTTCTTCAAATATTTCATTGCTCCAAGCACAGTGCCTCCAATAGCGAACGTTATTGCTAAAGATTTCCATGTCACAGGCTTTAAAAAGGGGAGATAATTCATTGAAAACATGTTTTTTATATTTTAAGAGTTGGGTTTATTTATGTTAAAACAAGGTAATCAATCTGTTTCTTTAAATCAAATTAAATACATTGTATAATTGTCCAAAAAGGGTTACCAAGGCTTTTATAAACAGCAGAATTTAATTTGACAATGTCTTTAAGATTTTCCAAACTTTGTAAAACGTGTTGAATAGTCTCCATTTGAGCTTTACAACTAACCTACATTTGCAACAGTTTTTAAATGTGAATTGCTGAACGCTAAGGTAATCAAATGAATAAAACTGAACATGTCCACTAGTTTTCAACAAATTAAGATTGATTTTGTATACCATCAATATAGTTCCATGATATTTAGAAGTTATTTGGTCCAGCATTAATAATTGAGTGCAACAGATCTTGTAAATATTACCTTAGAGGAGAAAATCCCACATTTGAAGATATGTTGCATATATATATAGTTACATTTAATGTTATACTTCTCTTTCCTCATTAAAGAAATTGAATGTGCATGTCTTACACGTGTGAGAAAGAATACAAAGACATTCCACTTACCCCAGACTTCTTCTCTTTCTTCCCTGATTTAGGCGGTGGAGGTAAAGAGGAAAATGTTCTTGGGTGTTGATACAGCCTTTGTGCTGCTCTCACATTCACCTGTTAATAAATACACAGGTTACAGTTAGGTTTAAGTTTTACAATTAAAAATACAAAAGCATATCAAAGATAACACAAATATTCAGTAAAGGAAGTAGCAGAAAATAAAACTCTTACGTTACAATCTCTTTCACTCAATGGCTATAAAATATTAGGCATCACGCGTCACGCCAAACTCCATTAAAAAAAATGTGCTCACTTAAGGTGGTGCCCCATGATAGGGATAGGTGTCGTAACTGAACAGGTTTTTTTTAAATAATTAAGGAGGTTTTTTTCTCCCCAAATAACCTCAGCTAGTTTTTGTCAGCAGTAAGACATGTTTCTTCAAATATTATTAACATGTTTTGCCATATAAATACACTGACGCACAGAGAAGAAAAATAAGCTTTTAGAATGTAGTTCAACAGAAATGAGTGTTACATGTACCTTGCAGGCTGTAGGTAGTCTACAATGTATTAAAAGTAATTGATAAATGAGTGTTCTAACTATAAAGTCTATCAAAGAAGTTGACAGTGATGCGTACGTTTAATTGCCGAATATCTAAATGGAGTTTGGTGTTAGATAGCTAGCTTTGACCTACCAGGCAACAGTGAAGTCTCCGCGGTGACAGCTCTGTTTCTCTCTGGAAAACATTGTGTGCAAGTCTGACGGTCTGGGTCTGCTGCGTACATGTTCTTAAGAGTTTAACGTTACTGTGAAACAACCGGCATCCCAGGCTTTGATATAAAACACTCATGGCCATGTCTGGACCTTGACAGTACCACTTCTGTAACGAGGAAGCGCCGGTAAGTTTACAAAACAGATATGATACAAGGCGGAAAACTGCTGTTCTGGAGTCAGTCTTACATATATCTGTGTAAGACAACAAACGGAAAAGGCTGTTCGGAGATCTGCCGTTATTAAACAGGAAATTACGTCTTTTACATCTTCTTCTGTCATGCTGTTAGTAGTAGTGCTCTCTGCTGCCTCCTATAGGCCAAATAGTCTTAGTGCGGGGTGAAACTACTACAGGAAAAGCTAAACATTTTTAACTAAAATATTTACACTGGGTAAACATGAATCTTCCCAAATTGTTAACTTACTTTAAGATGATTCTTTTTTGTATGACAAGTTTTCTGAAAAGGTACAAAATGAGGCATTCCTTTATTAAGTATTTTGAGGATTTTGACCATCATTATATATATACCATCATTTGACCATACATTATAAAGTACTGTCCTAAAGAAACAATACATTTTTTCCAGTTTGTTGAAAATAAAATGTTCTAAAAAGAAGGCTCTGAATTGTATATTAACAAAGATAGATAAGAATGAAAATGCAGATGAAAAGTAAGAAATATAACTGTCTTTGATTCACTTTTTATTTTATTGCATATTATTTATACTTCAATTGACAGAAAAACAATGAACATTCCACAATCAATTGCACTTTATAGAGAAAAACAGTAGGTCAACATTTGATGAAAAATACTTTGATGAAAAATACTTTATGACAGCTCAACTGTCATATGTTTGTATTTAATGCTACTAAAAAATGTTAACTTGAGCAGCATCGTTGGTCCAGGGTTTTCCGTCAGAGAGCATAACAAAAGGAACAGTAGTTGATGTTTAAATAGCAGTTTTACAGTGTGAAGGCCAGTTTGCTCTCAGCTCTGTATTGATGTAATAGTAAAGCCAGGCCACAAAGGGGAACACTGTGATGGCAGTTGCCGTGGAGACTCTGAACATCCCCACCGGAGACCTGACAGAAAAGGAAAACACACATACTGTAAATAAAACAAAAGCCGTTTAAATAACTATATAAGACCAGCTTTATTTTCATAGAAAATGTATAGTCCTGGCCAAGAAAGGCAGCATTACAAATTGTTGTGAAATAGAAACAAAAATGTAACAATTTCCAATGTCCTAAGCACACAGAATAAAAAGATAACAAAATAATTGATTTAACATTCAAGTCTTTGCAGCTGTTCCTGGTTCAGTACACACCTAAGGAACAGTTGGTCCTGGAACCAAATGCACTAAGTTCCCATACATTTTACCCATAGGTAAGAAGGAGGAAACATTCCAAAAAGCGCCTACAAAAATGAAAATAATTCAAATGTTACCTTCCAGAGTGGCGACAAAGGAGAAGCCAAACAAGTGTCAGCATGAGACCAGAAAATTCTCTAAAAGAAAGAAAAAATATATTAAATGTCAAATTTTTTTTTTTCCTTTTACTCAGCATTTACTCTAGTTGCTTGTAATTATCTTTTTTTTTTAAAAGGCCAATGCTTCAGGGGAATTCATTGAAATAAGACTTGCAAAAAGCAGATCACTAAAGTGCTGCAGACTCAACACCTATTTAAGTAAACCGTCTACCTGCCCTCCTCCTCCTGGAAGATATCTGTGGTTCGCTCTTTACAAAGTCTCCATCCCAATATGGCAACCACAGCAGTGGAAATCATCACATGGAGATCTGCAATACGCCTCCATGGCAACGTTTCTGCATAGAGGAAAGAAAAAAAAACATGTACAGTCAGCTTTGCGGTGTTATGTGTTGTGCTGTCTTTAAAGTAGAACTTTACTGAGCTGTACAGTCATGATGAAGCCACTTGATGGCGTTATATGCACCTTAAAATAAGCATTAAAGCAAAGTTCAACAGCCTGCAAAGTGTGGAAGACTGGGAAATACTCAGGAAAGGAAGCTCTGAGATATGACCTGGGTTCAAAGTTTAAATACGCAATAAATGATCATTCATATACTGAAAAACGACACACTCTGTCTACCTGTCACATGGGGGTTCAATCCAATGCTTGCACACAGGACTGCGGGAACGCCATAACCAACCTGCAAGAGAAACGTTAAATATACATACAAAAATCACATCAATCTCAATAGACAAAATAATGTAGCAAATGGTTGTAATCTTACCATCCACAACCCTGCGTCTGGGTCGTTAATCTAAAGCCAAGACACCATATTTGTTAGAGCGATCCACAAAAAACATATCGAATTCATATAATTTAGAAATTAAAAGCTTACCTGAACATATGTTGCAAGAGCGAAGAACACAGACATGAAAAGGTTGCAGATTCGCCAAATGACAGAAAGCCATGACTCTGAGTTCTTCTCTTTGCAAACTTCCCCCATCGTTGTTTGTTTCATTTTGCTTCCCCGCCCGGGTCTGCGGGACGTAGAGATAGCAACAAGCAAACGCCATGACTCAGTCCTTCTAGCTGATAAAATATTGATATTTTTGTTTGATATTTACTACGACATTTGCACTGACTTTTTGGGACATGCACGCCAATTCCCAAATTATTTAGCATCTATATCTCCATAATGAGTCATGCACAAAGAAACACCCTCTTTTTCACGTTGTTTAAGCCGACAGACGATCATTTAAGGAGGATGTTCAGTGTTTTTCTACATTTAGGGTTGTATAACTGTACACATTACACCCAGGGGCACAGTCCTGTTTGATATATTGTTTTTAAACGCACTCTTACAGGAACTATGTAGCAATGTGAAAAAAAAGACCCCACACATGACACAGGTCTAACTACGTTGGCTTGATTATTGGACGTTTGGTTGCCCTGGCCCCTGGCTGTCCCGTACAACAAAACGAGCACACATTCTGCAAGACCGCAGTAACGTCAGTTACCTGTAAGGCAAAAATATAACTTCCGTTATTTCTTTACAAAATAAAATAATTATTGACTTTACATTTTTCAAGTTAATTAAGGATTTTTGCATTCATTATTATTACACAATGCATAAAGGCTTAGCAGCTATCCCACACATACAGGGACAGATAATAATATCATCAGTTAGAAAAAACTACAAAAAGAGTAAATTAATCAATATAAATAATTAGATAATAGTTTTTGTATGGGGTACTGTTCTACGCCTAAACTAATTGTCACTTCGGTTGTTTTTTCTGGGTAAATGACCGAGCACATTTTGATGATCTTGAAGGGATGAAACAGTTACCCCAAGTCAAGCTCCTTGTAATTCTGTAATTGTTCCCAGAGCACAGCTTAGTAAAAACTTGGCAACACATAAAATGGCATTTAAGTTATCTTAGGCTATGCCAAAACCTTGAATTTTCTTTTATTAAACGTTTATTGTAATGCTATGTTGTAGGGCTGTGCAATTAATCATATTTTAATCGCAATTACGATTTTGGCCTGCGTCAATTACGAAAACAACATCATCGAAAACAACGATTATTTTTGCTTTGCTAGGTTGTGACAGTGCACTGCAACATATTTGATCTAATTTATTTTAGTCTAATTTATTTTTATTTATCATATTTGTATATGTTTAGTGGCTTGTTGAAGTGCGCTCCAAAATATTTGTTGATCTTGTTTATTGATATTTATTATTTTGATATTATTTATTTATTTTAGTATTGGTTTTTCAGTTGAATTATAAGTTCAGGGTAATCAACAGTTAAAAAGATGCTGTTCAAATTATTATTTGTATTTATTTTAAAGTTCAATTAATGGATGTTTTCAAAGTCAATGAATAATCGTATTTAATAAGCGTGTTATCAATTATTGACCAAAATAATCGTGATTATGATTTTTGCCATAATCGAGCAGCCCCACTATGTTGCTTAAAACTATTCTTATTCTCATGTTAGTTGATGTACTTTTTTGTATTTATATTAACTTATTTTAACTTATTTATCTAACTGTTATTGCTATTTTATTGACATCAGCCTTAGTATTGTAATTTATAATAATATAGTAAGTTATTTGTTGTGTTTTTACTTAATTCCCATAAAATATACCGACATGGTTTTATTTTGAAGCAACCTAACATCACATCCGGCTCTGTCTCTGCTCACTCTCGTTGTGTTTTCTGTAGCTCCGGGACGCTCTGTGGGTGTTGACATGTCAGTGTCACTTGGTCAGCTGATTGCGGGTCTTAAAGCTTCTTGGCTAGTACTGCTAGCCAGCTTAGTTAGCTTAGCCTAGCTGGATGTTTGTTTTTGGTAACGTTACGGATCTGTAGCGTTTAACGTAGCCCGGAATTTTAAAATAATCGGAATAATTTCACGTATTTTAAACTATTCTACAGTCGCTACCGGATCGTTTTGCGGCCTAAAGTTGCCGTGAGGGAGGCAGTAATTATTGTGGCAGGGAGGGAAGGGTGAAGTTGTTCTCCGTGTATCTGCATTGCAGCCCGGTGCTGCTGATGGAATTCAAACACACAACAATGGCGACTCCCAGTCCTAACAACTCAACAACACCTAGCAGCCACAACAGCAGCAATAACGCAGGATCTGCTGCACACCACCATCTCCAGTCCCCCCAGCAGCACTTTACAACAATGAGCAGCATGCAGGGTAAGTAGGCAATGCTAACAGAGACGGTGCTAGTAGCTGGGATGGCTTACATTTTGCTGCAGTGAAGGTTAATGTTAGCAGCTAGCCGTGGGAGGCTCAGGCTACTCCCAGTCCTGAAAACATATTCCCGAGGGAACGGACCTGTATTTTCCCCCTGGAGAAACGTGTCAATTGTCAGCAACTAGAAAAATAATAATATACTGTTTCTTACAATATTCATGTTATGTCATTCTTACCATTTTGACATTTCGTAGCCACGTTACGTTCTATTTTCTCCTGTCTGGGGAAAATACTGCCAAACTCCGTTCAAAGAAATGTAAATTATAAATCGTAACTATATAACTAGCCAATTGTATAATATTTCATTTTTCAATTTAACAAACCGTAATTATTTATTGGTCTGCATATACAATCAGTTTATAATCATGCATTTGGATTGCACTTCCCTTGGCACTAATGACGTCTGTTGTTTCAAAATTGGCTTCATGCATCTTTCACACATAACATGGATTGTAAGAATAATATATGCCAAATTCATTAAAAATACCTTCAGCGTTGGGAAATCATGTCAAGTCATGTTCAATTGTCTGAAGGCGGTTGGCAATATACACAATCAAATTAAATTAATTGTAAAATTAGATGGGTTTAATTTATTCTTTACACCATTGTTATGCACGAGCAAGTACATGTGATGCATGAAGCTGCTCTGTCCTTTTTTATTTTTTTTTATATCTAAATCAATATCTTTGATTCAATCACAATGCTGTAAATGAATGCTGTATTTTTGTGCAAACAATCTCTCATTTTAACTTGCAGAGTCCAACACCTGCTGGAGATGTCAGAGTGAAACAGGTAGCTACACAGTTCACTGACTTCTAAGAGTAGAACAAGCATTTTATTAATAAGAAAAATGTCATACTAAATCAATCATTACAAGTTCTGGGAAGCAAATGTGCGTGTGTGTATATATGAAAAACTCTATTGTTATTATCATATATATATATATATGATAATAACAATAGAGATTTTCATGGTTTAAAAATTCAGTCCTGAATGATGTTTACATTGTGTTTGTATAGTTAGCGATTGGGAAATGTATTTTCTTGAATGTCTTTCACCTGATGGTATAATTAATTAATACAAATAGTCATCATTGAGATGGCAGGCTTTATATAATTTGATTTTATAATAATGTATTGAGTTTTTTAATGTGTATTTATGTACTTTGATTCATATTCCCCTGATCATGTTTCACCTTTTACCTTACTGCTGCTAACTAATGATTCCTATCTCCTGACATGATGCTGAATGATGGTGAGATCTCCCCGAGAAAATGTTTATTCAACTTTTTATTATTTTTCACGGTGGTAATTCATTCTCACTCGTAGTTCCCCTTATATTTTTGTTTCATTTTGCCTCCATTATCTGTTACACTGAAACTTGACATGCTCGCATTTGTGTTATAAATGTGCATGCTAATGCATTACCTTCCCTATGATGCATTTCACCTGCGATAGATATCTCTGACATGTCGGTGGAGCAAGGCCAATTTCTGTGATTATTTTATAGACCCTGGAACTGGAACCTGGTTTGTTTGGTGAAAAAATTGGACACCATTTTATATTTTACAGGAGGATGGGATTTTAGCAAAGGGAGGTAACATTAGGTCTAACTAACAAACAGCCTTCTTGAAGAGGATAAAGAAGCTGGCTAACTGAAGGTGAAATATGAAGAAAATAAAAGCTGTCTTCTCACCTCTAGGGTTTCAGATAAACCTGTCTGGAGCTCCCCCAAGTAAGCCAAACCTCTTTTGCTTCAGCACCAACAGTTCTCATCCCTTTGTTTCCGCCTGACAGTCTGGTATGGGGGAGTCTGTCCTGCTGTTCTCCACTAATCCCAGTCAAGACTTCTGATGCTTCAAGTAGGCTTGTGCCGGTTGCTACTAGCTCAGATGACAGGATAAAGCTGCAGCTTGTCAGACACCTGCACTTACTGTATGGAACTTTTATGAGTTTTACAAAGAGCTTTAATAAATCATAGCCTTTTTCCCATCAACTACCTACTGCAGAATTAAAGGGATAGTTTGAAGTGAGTTTATATAACCAAACCTACAGTTGGAGGAAGTTAAGAGAAACATACAGGAGTACCAGCAGGAAGCTAAAACATATTTTTGAGACCTTCAAAAATAAAATCAGTCCAAGTGTAATTTACATTTAGCTTATTTCGCCTAGACCTAATCTCTCCTCAAAACCACCAGTCTCCATTGACAAAAACAGTCATTTTAACTCTCAGTTACACCAAATTATCTTGTCATCCAGTGCCTAGATTGGTTAGTTTGTTTGTGTGATTATGTCACCTTGGTGAATCCTAACTAACAACGTAAAGGTCCCATGTCATGCTTTTTCAATTATTACCCGTCCCCTTGTGTGTTATGTAGCTTTTTCTGAATGTAAATGGTCTGCAGAGTCACAAACCCTCAAAGTACACCCTGTAGGGTGTAAAACTCAAACAGTCTATGCTGCCCCAGAACGCCTCGTTGGAGATTTCTCTTTTTCTTCCTGGGTACAGTGATGTATTGGGTATAGTGACGTAACTTAACGGCTCCGCGGACTTCCTCACACACACACACACACACACACACACACACACACACACACACACACACACACACACACACACACACACACACACACACACACACACACACACACACACACACACACACACACACACACACACACACACACACACACACACACACACACACACACACACACACACACACACACACACACACACACACACACACACACAATCTTTTCTCCGCGGATTTCTCAGCCTGAGACTCAGAGCCAGGCTGCAGGTGTGTTTGTGGGTTCGGGCTGGATTTAGCTGTGTCTCGCAGACCCCACGCAGCAGCCAGGAGACAAGACCAGTAACCCAGCTCACACTGTCCGCTCCTCGCAGCAGCGAGCCCCGCAACATCCCGCCAACACGGCACCCAGACCCCACGCAGCATTCTCATCTGTTTGTCATTGCTGCTGTCATTTTCTGGTTGCTAACAAACGCCATTGTAAAACATAAACACACATCAGAGCACAGTGGGCTTATAGGGAGGGTGGGGGGGGGCAGGAGCTCCAACAAAGCGTTTAGGACAGAGTGAATACACATACTATACAGAGATGCTGTATGAGAAACCAATGTGAGTTTGGAAAATTGAACAATATAAATCTATTCTAGTAGACCTCAACAATGGAATTATGATCAGTAGAAATGGCCATGACATGGGACCTTTAAAACGACAATGTCACATAATTACACAAACAAACAAAATG
Source organism: Notothenia rossii (assembly GCF_949606895.1). NCBI lineage: Eukaryota > Metazoa > Chordata > Actinopteri > Perciformes > Nototheniidae > Notothenia > Notothenia rossii. The sequence goes on from NC_136906.1 coordinate 26,747,212, forward strand.
GTAGACCAGTAACTTCCCTTTCCTGCAAAGTGGAATTACTGTTATTATCAATGTAGTCTGGTGGCGGTCATTGATAAAGGCTTAAGTTATCCGTTAGAAAAAGGTCTGTCTGACGGCTAGATACACATAACAAAAAAAGTCTAAATGTAGTATACATTAAAACTGATTTATTTGTTTTTTAAGGTGGTTAAAGAGTTTTCCGCTGCCCCCTTTCACAGGAGTACATTGCTTAGCTTCCTGCTGTTACCCTTGATTGTTTTTCTAAACTGCATTTGATGTAGGTAAACACTGAATATAGTTCCTCTTACAACCCCACTTCAAAAAATCCAAACTCTCCCTTTAATGCGCCACCTTAACTGTGCAGTTCAGTTTCCTACTTATTAGACCATTTATAGGTAAGTTGTATTTGCTCTCATCGGCATAAGCCTAAAACTCAGAGCTTCCATTGATATTTTAAGATCCTTTGTCCTTCCTCCGTGTGAAACAACATTCCTCCAAACTAAACAATGTTTGTAGTAATACAATTCCTAATAAAACACTGTAATGGAAGCTCTACCTCACTAGTTTTCAGAGTGCAACTAACAAGCAATAGTAGTGCCTGTAGTGTTGTCACTTCAACCGGTTTGTGTTTTTTGTATTGGCATGGGTGCCCCTCAGCATAGCGTCTTGCTTGTTGAGACAAGGTACACACACTCTACAGTTGTCATTTCAAGCGATGTTTTGCATTCAAAGCCGACGGGAGTTCAAGCGCACACATTCTTGTGGTATTTGGGTGGAGCGAGCTGTCCTACGATTCGGAGGTGAAATCAAAGCAGTTGGCCTTGAGAAGCATGTCATGTGTATTTATAAGTGCATTGTTTTCCCCTTTTTATTTAATGTTTGGGTTGGTGTGTGTGCACTCTGAATGTAGGTGTTTGTGTGGGATTTGTTGCTGCATGCTTTTGTTTTCTTTCTTCATTTAATACAAGATTTAAATGTATATATGTAAGAAAGTGGTGGAGTTAGTATTAGAGCTTTAGATAAGCACATTATCGGAGGCTGTTGTTGAACAGGTGACACCAGCATAATATTTTCTTCATGACAATTTGATTTGACAAATCAAAGGGTAGGATACATTCTAGGATTTCAACTTTTCTTAATTAGTTTTCATGATCATTTTGTATTGCAAATACATCTATAAAGAAGATGTATTGCAATAGAGTATCGGCTACTCTAAGTGTAAGGACTATCCAGTCCAGAAAATCTTACTGTAATTTCTAAATCTAATGATTGGATAACAGCCGAAATGTAAACATCATTTAATCTTATGATATAATGATGCAACCATACAGCTTCCGCAGTCCCTGGGTAGATATTTGGGATTTTTGGTATACAACAGCCATTTTTTCTTAAAAATGCTGAGTTAAGGGCAAGAAACGTTATGTGTTATTCTACATTTTGAATGGTTAATAATTCCTATAAAAAGACCAAAGCTACCAACACTTCTGATCAAGCAAACAGGAGGAAATTGTAAATGTCTTGGGACTATTTTCAGCGGCAGATTAATCCACATGTGGTGCTATAGTGAGTATTAGAGGCATTCATAGTCAAAATAAACTACTGTGTGTTCATGGTAAAGAAGGAACATGTCACTCAGTACAATAGTGTCCCTCATTGATGTGTTCTTAATAGTTGTTGGACAACAATGGAGCTCTATGGCACAGAGGAGTAAGCTTTATCAGGCTTATATACACACAGTATTCCTAAGGAGATGCATTCTGTGATGGTTTGGGTCTTTTCATGGGACTTTTTAACAATGAGGAGAAAAACTAATCATCAGTTATCCCAAGGTGAGTATATTCTTGGAGACAAAACACATTTGTAATGAATGAAGCAAAACCTCTATATATGGTGATGCAATAGTTCTTTCCCATTTTATAGAAAGCATGACATCCATTGGTTTGAGTACATTTGGATATATTTCGCCTCACTCCATCTGTTATCACATTATATAGTTTGTTTTGTCACTCTTAATTTTTACCTTTCATGTGCGGTGAGGTTTCCTCAGCGTTTCCTACTTTATCGAAGATCTGATCACATTACTGCTTTGTTTTATTCCTTGCTCAGGTAAACGCAAAGCTTTGAAGCTGAACTTTGCCAACCCTCCGATCAAACCCACCACCAGATTCACACTGAACACGGCCGGGCCGCCCTTCCAGAACCCGCACATGTGAGTGACCCTTCGTCTGTTGTCATGTCATCCTAAAATAAAGCCAGTAATGCTACATAATGATGTTTCAGTTGGTCTCTACCTTCACACACTCCTGTTTTCTGGCAGAGAGAGGCTGAGAACACACAGTATCGAGTCCTCAGGGAAGTTGAAGATCTCCGCGGAGCAGCACTGGGACTTCACGGCCGAGGATCTCAAAGACCTGGGCGAGATTGGACGAGGGGCTTACGGCTCCGTCAACAAGATGGTGCACAATCCCAGCAACCAGATCATGGCGGTCAAGGTGATCCATCTTTTGATATTCTAAAAAAAACATTACAAATCATAACAAATAGTGGGGTTTTTTCAATTAAAAGCACATCCCTTATGTTCGCCTTTTTTGATGTTGAGTTAAACTTCATATAGTTCTACTCTCATTTTTCTTAATGAAACATTACGTTTGTAACTTTTCTTGTATTAACAGAATATTTATGTATCAAGATTTTTATGATACATTCACGCACTACCAGGTAAAAATAAATTGGCAACGGTTTATTGTATGTTTTTCCGATAAACTTGAATTAATTCAGTTGTTTTAAGGACGTTTCATCACACCATTAATATGGCAAGAAAGGGAATTATGACTTTCCTTACAAAAGGTGAAACAACTATAGTTTTGGTGGTTCACTGAACACATTAAAACACTGGATCCAGAAGGCCGTTTAACATTTTATTGGTTTGTGGATGGTACAACATGGGTGTCAATGGATGTGGATCTCTAAATAAAAGAATATTGGCAACATATTACAGGTCTTACAATATGGACAAGCATAATAATCCTGAATAAGGTTCATTATTTTACTTCATACTATCATACAACGCAGCCACAGGAGTAAACTACTTACTTTTCCTTTAACATCGACACTAGTGATTCAGGTAGAGAGGAGACTTGGGAGTTTTAACAAAATGGGTATATGTTAAAAGGATTTTAGTTACTACAGTGATATTTAATTGGGTTTGCAGGGTCATGGAATTTCACTGGTATTGATATTGACCAATAACTTTCCAATCTAGTACCATACCTAATCTATGTGAAGATTTACACTATGTGTTTGTTTTTTTATAATTCTGTGCATTGTTTTTTTTCCCACAGAGAATTCGATCCACAGTTGATGAGAAGGAGCAGAAGCAGCTGCTGATGGATCTGGACGTGGTCGTGAGGAGTAGTGACTGTCCTTACATCGTGCAGTTTTACGGTGCTCTGTTCAGAGAGGTGCATACCATTTTCTACATTATTCTTTTCATTGTATTAACCTCTGTTTAATTACTCTTTTATCTTCTTTGTGCTGTCATATTTTATAAATGTGTGTTTATAAATTGAACTTCTCAAACTCATGACTACCTTTCTTGTGTTTCAGGGCGACTGTTGGATTTGTATGGAACTTATGGCTACCTCGTTAGACAAATTTTACAAATTTGTATATTGCTCATTAGACGACGTGATTCCGGAGGAAATATTAGGAAAAATAACATTAGCTGTAAGTTGTTCTTGGACCACTTTTAAAAAATGTAAATGCCTAATGTTCGATTCCTGCTGCTAAAGATTCCATTTTGTTTTGCAGACTGTGAAGGCACTTAACCACTTAAAAGAAAACTTGAAAATAATACACAGAGGTAAGACGTTACATAATCTCATAATTAACTTATTTTATAGACTCTTATTGGTAGAAAATCAGGTGTCTTTTTTAACCTTTTCTCTCCTCCCTCCCTCAGACATTAAGCCGTCAAACATCCTCCTGGACAGGAATGGCAACATCAAGCTGTGTGACTTCGGCATCAGCGGCCAGCTGGTGGACTCCATCGCCAAAACCAGAGATGCAGGCTGCAGGCCCTACATGGCTGTAAGTAACTCTCTCCTTGTTAAAAATGATGATGTTACACACTAAAAGGGGCCTTATTATTCTCAGTTCATTTGTATATTTAGTGCCTCTACTGTGACATGTCTCCATCCTCTAATGTTCAAAAAGCTCTTTATTTTTCTCATACTGCCTTAGCTGCAGCACCTCTTTTTTCACCCTCTGTCTGAAACCAGAGCCCAGTCTGCTCTGATTGGTTAGCTGGCCGACTCTGTTGTGATTGGTCAACCGCTTAGAGATGTCCTATCCCTTAGCATATCATGTACAATGTGTTGGAGTGCTAGCCAGTAGAAGAGTGAGTGTATATAGTGATATCACTATGTTACGGAAGTAAACTAAGGAGTCCAATGGAGGTTTTTCGACAGGAGGCGGGGACACCCTCTGGCACCAACTTTGGGACTTTAGCCTTTACAATAGCTACACAGTGCTTTCTGCTTCCATACTGTTTTCTGCCACACTCACAACTGGTTTCTGATACAACAGCACGAGCAGCTGGAGAAAACAAATATTAGATGCTGAATCATTTAAAAAGTGTTTGTGATAAAAACAAGCGCACTTATGCCCCTTTCACACCAATGCGGTTCCAGGGCCGGTTTGGAGCTAGAGCCTGAAAAGCACCTGTTTTTCCTGTTCACACCGCAGCGGAACCGCCTCTAAGCTCCGAAAACTGGTGCTTTTCAAGCACCAACAATTTTTCGGTCTAGAAGCAAGCAACACTCTTACGTCGTAGGCGGGGGCAGGGGTAGGGGCGGGATCAACCTGAGCAATAACAGTTCATGGCGAGTCCGGCAAATTAAAGATGTAACAAGCAGTAGCGCTGACCAAAGTGACTAGAACGCAACCACACAGTTATTTTAAAAAACGCACTTTATAAAGTCAGGCAACACTAACCAGGCTTAGTGTGATTCTGTTTATTTGTACCTTACTTTGACCATCCGCTCGCTGTCATTGTTCATTGTGGAGAGCAGGCATACGTTTTGTTTTGTATTATAGCAGCTATCGGATGGAATCCATACATGGGCTGCACAGGTTGTCATGACTCATGTCCGACTATCACAAGTAGAATCATAATGAAAAATACGCCGGTAAAATGTGCCGGCTTATGCAACAAGTAGTCAAGATAGTCAGTTTAGCTTGGGTTGCTATGCTAACATCACCCATTTTATACCAGAGAAACTTTCATAACAGCGTTGTGATGTCAAACAGCGGGCAGCCCTGCAGCGGTCGGATGAACCACGGCACTCTGGAGAAAAGTATGTCGGAGTCGGGAGGCCTGTTAACTTATTCCGGCAAATTACTCAGACCTACTAATTGACCTAACAGAAGCTATTGAGTCCATGTAAGTTTACTGCTTGGCTCAGATCCCCCAACGTGAGCAAGATCTCACCTCTACTAACTCCTGAGGAACCAGGTTAAATTAACTGCTGTTTCAATTCAGATGGCCCGCTAAATCTGTTTAAGCGATCCCAAATGATTTTGATATCAGTAATGAGATGTGGACCTACCTAAGTGGCAGTGTGGAAGATGTGCATTTCTTACCTTTCAAGCAGGAGAGGAGAGATCATATTTCTTTTAAGTTGTCCCAATCCAAAAGGTGGGATCAGTTTATTTGAAGAAAAATTGGTACACACTTGTACAGGGTTTTTACCTTCTCTTGTTACAACATGACAATCATACAGAATATTTCATGCTGTGGTCATTTTCTAATATGAAACCTCAATTCACAGTTTTACATTTATTACACTAAAGTGTAACTTCAACTGCCCAATTCAGTTGTGACATTAAAATCTCCCGACACAATTTAGAGGCATCTCCTCATAAAAGGTCGGTGATAAAAACCACATTCAAACTTTCATTCAACAAACAAATTCTTATACACACCTATGTCCAGCATGAATTCAGAGGACCATGGCTTCGTATGATTAAAAGCAACACGATCATCGACCCGACGCCGTTGGGGAGAAAATACGCGACGTAAACGGTGATGTCATGACGCAGCATCGGCAGCACCAGTCGGGCTCTGGGCGGTGTGAACAAAACATGGGCTGAAAAGAAAAACCGGTTCCGAACCAGAAAAGCTCTAGCTCGGAGCTAGAACGGGAACCGCGTTGGTGTGAAAGGGTCATTAATGTACCAGCAAACACACACACACACACACACACACACACACACACACACACACACACACACACACACACACACACACACACACACACACACACACACACAGACGTCTCTTATATCGTCGGAGTGCAATGGTGCATGTTCGACCAGTTTGCAGGCTGCAACAAACGTGTGAGACACACACAGCATTTAGCGAGGAGAACCTCACATTTATTAACATAAAATTAACAAATTCACTTCGTTGTGGGGTGGCAAAGGGCCTGGGATCCAGAGGAGAGTCAGGGAGAGACTGTGACTCCGGCAGCTGAGCTTAGGTACATGTAGGTCCTGGGGCACTGGCCAAGTGTCCTCAGCTCCCCCCCCTCCAAAGACCAGCAACGCACACAGACACACAGGCAACACGCAACAGGCTCTGTGACCGTCACAGTGCATTAATCCGTTCAGAAGTTATGAGCCTTTTTGTCTTACGCCACTCTCACTGCCACACACGCTTTTTGCCATGTGGCATGAAAACAAACACACACCTCCGCAACCAAACACTTCGCCTGCATGCCAGATTTCAGCCGCTTATGTCGAAAACATTTGGATGACAAAGGTGGGGCAATATTTGTGAAGCCAACCACCAACAGAGCCACATAGTGACCTAGAGAGCAGCAGGTCGGGGTTAAAGACTGAGTTAAAGATCTATTAGTTTATTTGATTAATACTAAATCTCTGGGTTTTGAAAGTAAAAGTCTCTCATGGATAGACCTTCTGCAACTCTATTCTGTATGTAAATCACATAATTCAGTCAAATAAATGGTGCTATAAGTCAGGACAGGAGTCTTACTCAGGGTAGCAGATATATTCTGGTGTGTGTGTCTATAAGATACATTTTGATGAATAAGTATTGCCTCGACTGATTAAAACCTGTCAATGAGCAGTTTATGTGTGTAAATACACACAGCATTGTTGAAGAGCTGCAGCGGTTTAAAGGGGCGATCTCAGTGTGACGTCATCACCGGAGGTTATTTTCTGTTGGGGGGTTACATCCCGCAGCAGTTTCCATTCTAAGTTTGGTGAGGCTCTATCAGCATACCCCCCCCCCCCACTCACACACACACACCCTGCCCTGTGTAAGGCTCAGGAACTCAGACTGCAGGAATCTGTGCTGCAGTTTCTTGTTTCCAGCTGGCACAATCTCCAGGTGATGAACACTGCGGTGCTGCAGATTCAGTGACGTAGACAATATGACTTGAGGACAGCTGTGGAGTTATTGCGACCACAGAGTTTAGAAGACATCTTTAACTCGACAACAATTGGAGTTGGATGCAGGAGGAATTTATATTTGAATGGTTAAGTTGAAATTACACAATGTGGTTTTTGAAAGGCTACATATGTCTGGAAGTTGTTGTTTTCTACGACATGGAGCCTCGTGTTGTGTGGCTTACTAAGCAGTTTATGTTTTTTATTTAATATTCTCTTTAGATGTTTTAGAATTTTGTAAACTGGATTCCCATTTACTGTGTTCTTATAGGTTGTGAATGTAAATTAAACAGTTTAATGTAGTATGTAAACATGCTAAAAAATAATCCTCATTGACTGCAGATTGAGATTCAGTTCGTAATGATAACCGATGAAAGAAGGTACGATTCCTCACATCGGAGAATCTAGAACTTTTGAATTATTTGAACTTTAGATCACTAAAAATAATTAACATCTTTAAAATTGCTGTCTAATCTGCAGAAATAAGTCAACTAATTGATAGTTAATATAACTGTTTTGATATTTGATATATTTTTAAAAGTTAAAAATAATTATTTCATGCACAGAAATTCCAAAATGCTGTTTTCAGCCATTATAATGTATCAGATATCATGGTTTTCTCTGTAAATATCATATCAAAATTTCAAAAATGTTGTGTTTTGAACTTGAAACCAGACATTTAAAGATATCTCCCTAAAGTTTTTAAGAAACTAGGACATTTTAGCAGACTAATTGACAATGAAAATAATCATTAGTTGCAGCACACGTCTAATTATTTTCTCCACTAGTATAATTTTGACGATGAATTTGCTGAGGTGGTGCAGACTGAACACTGGGCTGTGGCAGATGTGAGCGTGTCTCTGCAGTGTTCAGCTGCTGCTCCATAACGGCTGCAGGCTGCAGCACACACTGTACCGCTCTGTGCGCTGACATCAGCATCTAAATCAGGCCCTCTGAAAGTGGGCCATCGAGGGGCTTCCTCCTCCCTGCACCACAGCAGACTTTCTGCAGCCCTCCACACCACTTTGCCTCTGTGATGAAGGGGAAAGAGGGCTGTGAATGACAGGAGGGAGGCTGTAAGGCACGCAGAGCCTGAGAGGCAGGACTGAGGGAACACGCTCCTCACGTGTGCGCTGATGGCATGTGCTGCAGGTGAAAACACGCCCGAGGTGATGGGCTGTCTCCGGGGAGAGTTTGTGGAGCAATGGATTTGTTTTGACCCACTTTAAGCAGGAGCACCTGTTTCTTTATTGTTATGTAGTCTGGAACCAAAGGACTGACATTAAAAAATATATATTTCCTCATTAGAATTGTTAAGAACGACCTCACTTGGTTTAGGCTATATACATGTTGATGTGAACTGAACCTAAAATATCCAAAATATTTCAGCATTTTTTTAACCCAGAGAAATCCGTAATTATAATCAAGGTATTGGTAAGTTTCATTTGTTTTCCTGTGATTGCATCGTTTCTCTTTCGAGCATGCGACAACATTGTCTGCCACAGCTCACTTCCTATCTAGTTTTTTCTTTTTATATGATTTTTGAATCTTTTTCTTTACTAGATGAAGGATTTTTGTCACGGACATTTGGATTTTAAGTAATTGGAGAAACAAGCTGGGCGAATTTCAGAAAGTGAAACTGCTTTTATTCAGTTTTATTTTGACTGGTTTTATGCACTGAGTTTGTTTATCTACAATGTACATACATATCCTCATGGGCTTTGAAATGCAACACTTTTCACATCACAAAACCCCTAATCTTATTAACAACATATAATATCTCATGAGGTTGTTTACGTTCAGCTTTATACTTCCCTTTTTTAAGGAGGAAAAGATGTGGAGGTTTCTGTTAAAGGTTAAAGGTGAAAAACACTTTTTGTTATATTCCATGGAATGCCCTTAACATCCCGATAGCAATGAATATATGAAATGCTTTGACAATAAATACATAAAGATATCTAAAAAATATCTGGATGGCCTACCTGCCTGTCAGCCTTCCATCTGTGCACACATTTATCTCGTGCCCTCATGTGCGCGTTTGTGTGTGTTGGAGTAGGGGCTCTGTAAGGAAGTCTGAAGGAAGAGGCAGATTTTTTCCAGTTGTGTATTTTCAAATTCTAGCGCACTCGAACTGGTTTCTCCCAATTACCTACCCTATCTTTTAATGCTGAGAAAGTATTTGAGGCTTTAAATGCAACACACAGTGACATCTGGTGGTTTGCTAAACGTACAGCAGCACTTCACATCACCAGTTATCTAATATACTGTATGTGCTGTAAAAATACTTTTACAGTAGGATTTTACTACATGTGTTGTACAAAAAGCCTAAATATAGAATAGACATTGTTTTTGTTATTGCACAAAGTTTATTGACATGTTGTATTGGTGGTGCATTCACACATATCAAACAGTAGGAAAAAATAAAGCAGAATACAAAATTAAGTAACTAAATGGGGATTTAAGCCTAAGCATGTTGGTTAAAGTGTCATCCGTTTCCTGTTTGGATTTCAGCCCGAGCGAATAGACCCCAGTGCGTCTAGGCAGGGCTACGACGTCCGCTCAGACGTCTGGAGTTTGGGAATCACACTGGTGAGTCTTCACTTCACACTCATGGAGTCAAATCATGAATAAATAAGATAGATAAATAATTAAAAAATAGCTTTAAGCTCTAACATCTAAGTTGCCTCATACACTTGGATACCCATTACTCCTAAATGATGAATTAAGAGTCAGCAAAACTGTGAACATGTCCTAATTGCTCAGTATTGACTTTATTTAAAGTACACAATGCATTAACTAGTTTCATAGCATTGTAAACAACATGCATCAATGTATATACTGTTTGCATTATAATCAAGTACTATAGTAAAGTAAAATAACTGTATGCTAGAGTTTACATATTAGAAGGAAGTAGGGAGGGCTCTAATTGTAAAAATCCGGAAGTGTTTCTGTTATAGTGTACAATTAAAGGAGTTTTGGAATAACTTCAAAGGTTGTCTTCCTGTCAAGAAGCAAGCATTATTATTTTACACCTGCTTTTGTATCTGCAGTTTTCCTTGTATACCATATGTAATGGCTATGTTGTGTTTCAGTACGAGCTGGCCACAGGCAGGTTCCCCTACCCGAAGTGGAACAGTGTGTTTGACCAGCTGACCCAGGTGGTGAGGGGGGACCCCCCACAGCTCTGCAACTCTGAGGAGAGGCGCTTCTCTCCCAAATTCATCTCCTTTGTCAACGTGTGGTGAGGAAACACTGCTGGGAACACATTTTGCACAAATCTGTTTAGGGCTGTACTGAAGAGTTAGAAGCTTTTAAGACACACATTCAACGCTTTATTTCAAAACCTCATTAGCATTTCTAAAGGAAAAAAAATAAGTCATTCGGTGCAGACCTGAATATGTTAAAAAAATTGAAAAATAATGTTTGGAATTTAAATGATTTTTTAATATCAGGGCATTGTACCTGTTTAGACTCCAGCTGTATCCTCTGTCCTGCTGGTGGAAAAATTACTGAACTGCATTCCTCTTCCTTTTAACACTTTTTTTATATTTTCCGTCCTTCCTCTAGCCTTACAAAGGACGAGTCAAAAAGGCCAAAGTACAAAGAGCTACTGGTAAGTTCTGTAAACATTCATGAAGTTCTAGAAAAAGGTTCAGAAATGTATTTTACTCTGTTCAAACCAGGCAGTGTTTTGTGAATAGTCTTAAACATGTGGAAATTTTTTTACTTGAAGGTGTTAAGGTTTGAAATATGCTTTAATTCTAGCAAACACCCTGAACAATTCTTGAATTTCAACAAAATCTGGTGTTTCACAATCACTAGTATAATATCTATTTGTTATTTTTGGCAACTCATCAACATTTTAAAAATCATTTTTTAATCAAACAATCAAAGTCAATATGAACAGCTGATAAAAAAACAAAGTGATATTATATATTGACCGCTGAAAAGAAGGGTGCTGAAAACAATTGAAAATACATTTATATAAACAATTTGAATGTGCCTTTCAAATAACAAAACAAAATAATAAATTGAGTTAGAATAAACATGGAAAATGAAATATAGAAAATATTTTTTAAAATATTATCAATTACAATGAATGTATACTCCAAGAATCTGGGCAATTGCAAATACATTTATATTGATAATTTTTATTTGATTCTCAAATTAATAAGCACATTAAAAATTAATCTAATAATGCAACAAATTCATTAAATTAAAGACCTCAAGAATCTGGATATGTTTGGTTAAGTAACCTTGAAAGTGTTTGAATTTACTCTGAATAAATATGAACCCTGGTGGTCGTTATTTTAATTGTATGTTTTGTAGGAGGTGGTATTTATCTATATCTCTTCTTGTTTCCCTGTCCACTGCAGAAAGATCCGTTCATCCAGATGTACGAGGAGCGCTCGGTGGACGTGGCGAGTTACGTGTGCCGGCTCATGGATCAGATGCCGACGTCTCCCAGCTCACCGATGTATATGGACTGATGGCACGACAAGACACACAAACACAACTAAATATTCACCATGCAGTCTGCAACAATAGATGCATTAAAAAAAAAAGAAGAAGAAAACAAAACAAATCCTTGTGTATATTTGCTTGGTCCCCTTATTGCAGTGTTAAAAGAGAATTGTAAAGCCTAAAAAAAAAACACACCATTTGCAATAACAGTGGTGTTATGTCTGTATAATATATCAACACTTCTGTTTCTCTCTTGTTCACAAATACACAGTTATGTAAGTATGATAGCAGCTGAATCAAACAATCATCTAAATGAGGACACATCTCAGTGGTTAGTATAAGAAAATAATAATAATAATAATGTGGAACTTGTATTTATATTTGATTTGGAGATTCTTCAACATACTGGAATCATGCTCTTTTGTGAATTGTCCCACCTCTTCCATGTACGTAACTGAAAGCATTGTGTTTGGTATGTTAATGGAACTTTGCTTCTCTGGGTATAAAGCAGTTTAAAGCGTGTTGGTGGGCAGAATCGTGTTAGACCTGCAGTCCGTGCTGAGGGGCTGCTGCCCTCGCTGTACAGTGGACTATATGCTGATATATGAATAAAGACGGAGAGGAAGTGTGTGTTCTGTCTCGTGTTTTTCCCCATTCATTGAACATAATTAAGGCTTTATATCATTTTGTTTAACTTACAGCAATGCATTATTGTAGAGATTTGATTTTTAACTTGGTACTTCGTGAGGTTTCAGTTCCTTCCTGGGGACTGCCAGGTACTTGGCCCCTACTTCTCCCCAGGCTCCTTGTACTTTTAACTTTTTAACTGATTTGAAGTGGAAAGGAAGGGTATGAAAAATGTGTAATCTGAAAAATAACTAAAGCTACCAGAAAAGTAACATAATATAGAAATGTTGAATAAATAATATAAAAAAACATATTTGTCTCTATTCGCACTGTTTTTTTAATTATAAAGAAAATAATAATTATTTGATTTTTGTTATCAGCTCTCTACTAATAAATATTTTAAATAGGTAATTTCATCCCTTCATTTTATTTCGATTTTTTTATAATGATAAACTTTGTTGATCTCAGCTCCTGAATTGTGCTGTCTATTACCTGAATTCTAAGCCTGGAATGATTCATTTATCTTTAGCAAAATTAGGTTTTCATTTTGTTTCAATAACAAATGACGGAAGAGAGTTGATAACAACTAAAAATATAGACGCATATTTAAACAATTAGGAAAGTGCAACGAGGGAGAAATAAATAATCTTAACCAAAACAGTTGATAATGTCGAATTTAGAACGCATTATATTGCCATGGTTACTCCATTCAAACGTGGTTTTGAAGCATAACGGCCGAACGTTGGTGAATATTGACAAAAAAATTATCTCATAACAAACAGTTCAGCTTTCTTGATAGTTTATCTTTCTATAAAGTGAGTGAAGATGGAGAAGCCCGGAGCAGGCAGTGACCGACACCAGCAGCAGTACCAGCGGCAGCGGGAACGCTTTCTTCGACTACGTACGGCATCACGTCTTCCTGCTCTCCAGCCTGCTCTCCGTCGCCTTGGGTGAGTTCAACTCAGGCCGGAGAGCTCAGTGCAACTTAAAAAAGAGTTTTAACTGAATTATAAAACTGCTCTTTCAACGTTTTTAAAACTGGCTTACACACTTTAGCTGACTTCGGTTGCTTGTTGTATGTCTTATCGTTGGTTTTATTGGTATTTAATTTCAGTTGCTTTGTTACTAATCGTGATGGGTTGCGCAGTTAAACTAAATGAACGGTGTATTTTTTTTATTTCCAATAAGAAACATACTCAATTTCATTGTAATTAAATAGCCTACATGTAGTCAATTACTTTACTAAAAAGTAAGTTATTATAGGTTAAGTTAGCCAGTAGTAAAACAAAAGTAATAATTTAAGGCATTACGAGTACTTTTAATGTTGGTACTTAAAGTGCATGTTAACATAAAACGCCTCCTTCGGTTGCCAGGGTAACGAATCTGATTTCTCCAGGTTAAACAGCTCCTTCTAGCGGACAGTCTGAACCATTGCATGTTATACTTTTCTTTATTTATATTAATGACATTTTCCGAACTTTATATTATTAAAAAAATATTAAACATAGATACATCAGAAGGTTATATAAATAAAAGTGTATTTGTACTATTTTCAGTGAAATTAATATATTAATAAGCATTGATTGATTGATTGATTGATACATTTTTATTTCGAACAAGTAAAATTACAAAAACAAAACAAATGTTGCAGTGCATAGTCATGTAAAACAAATCAAAACAAAAAAATGACAAAACTAAAAATGACATTTACAACAACAACAACAACAACAACAACAGCAGCAGCATTAGCAACATAAACAGTGCCACATCTAATGTTCGAAAAGGAGTGAGAAGAAGTATAACTTATTTAATCTCACCCCCTTGTCCCTAAATGATTTATTTATAAATTGTAATCTACAATAATTATCATTTTTATGCATTATTATTGATATTATTAATCGGCTTTATCTGTTGATTCACATACATACACATATACATACACATACATACACTGATATACATATATGCACACATACATATACACATCTACATACTCACACATATACACATACACATAGTCAAACACCTTCCCCATCCTTGTACCTCGAGAAAATGATTTCTCTGTATTTCCTCTTGAACGGTTTAATGTCTGGACATTGCTTTAGCTCCACATTCACACTGTTCCATAGTCTCACTCCACTCGTTGAGTGAATCATTTTTGGATGTTTCCTGGTAAAACATTATGATTAGCCTTAAACATTATTTGTGACGTTTGGAATTCTACCAGGTCTGTGAATTTTAACCATTTTGACTGCAGGAATAATGTGTTAGTGTGATCAAGGTATTTGACATTGTGAATGATTCGTATGGCTTTTTTTTGTAGAATAGATACTGCATTTATATAACTTTTGTAGTTATTGCCCCAGATTTCAGCACAGTAAGTCAGATATGGTAAGACTAGTGAACAGTAGAGAATGCGTGTGAAGTGATTTCTGATCTAGAACTTGTTTTACTTTGTTTAGTATGAAAATGCTTCTTGACAGCTTTGATTGTACATGTTTTATGTGTAATTTCCAACTTATTGTGTCATATATTTTTACCCCAAGAAATTTAAATTCATGGACTCTTTCAATTTCAACCCCATCTATTTTTATTTGCATTTGTGTTTTTGTTCTATGTTTACCAAACAGCATTAATTTTGTTTTACTCAAGTTTAATGATAGTTTATTTTTGTCAAACCATGTGTTTAATTTGTGCATTTCATTTTCTATGTTCTCCACTAGCTGTTCTAGATTCTCCCCAGAACAGAATATATTTGTATCAGCAAACAAAACTAGCCTCAGTACATTGGATACTCTACAGATGTCCTTATTGTACAGTATAAACAATTTAGGACCCAACACTGACCCCTGGGGGACACCACAAGCAATGTCCAAACATGAAGAACAGTAATTTCCCATCTTTACATACTGCTGTCTATTGCTTAAATAGCTTTTAATCCAGTCTAAAACTATAACCCTGATACCATACGTTTCTAATTTATATACTCGGATGTCATGGTTGATTGTGTCAAAAGCTTTTTTAATATCTATACAAATCCCTACTGCATATTTGTTGTGTTCAACGGC
Organism: Notothenia rossii; assembly: GCF_949606895.1. Taxonomy (NCBI): domain Eukaryota; kingdom Metazoa; phylum Chordata; class Actinopteri; order Perciformes; family Nototheniidae; genus Notothenia; species Notothenia rossii. The sequence goes on from NC_136906.1 coordinate 26,762,844, forward strand.
ATCTGTGATATCCTCAATTGATTCCATAATTGCCAGTGTTGTTGATCTGTTTGATCTGAATCCGTATTGACTGTCCGTGATTAATTTGTGCTTTTCTATGAATGCGTCCAGTCTGTTGTTAAATACTTTTTCTAGTATTTTTGAGAATTGGGGAAGTAAAGAGATAGGTCTGTAGTTCGTGAAGTGATGCTTGTTCCCAGTTTTGTATACAGGTATGACTTTGGCTATTTTCATTTTGTTTGGACAAGTACCAGTTTGGAATGACAGGTTACAGATGTACGTTAATGGTTTAGAAATCCCCCCAATGACCATTTTTACTTATGTCATATCAATCTCATTATAATCAGTAGACTTTTTATTTTTACATTTTTGAACAATATTTAATATCTCTCTTTCATCAACTGGTTTAATGAACATTGAGCAGGGATTTCTCTCCAAAACATCGTCTTGATGTTCCCCAGCTGTCCCTGGATCAGGGATTTTCCCCGCCAAATCGGGTCCAACATTCACAAAGAATTGATTGAAGTTGTTAGCTACATCATTTACGTTATACTTTTAGTTATAGTTATCAGTAAAATACTCAGGATATCCTTTCTGTTTAGACTTATTTCTTACAATACTGTTAAGTATATCCCATATTCCTTTAATATTGCTTTTGTTTGTATCTATTCATTCCTTATAATAGTCTTTCTTGCTTGTTCTTATAATATTAGTCAACTTATTTTATTTTTTTTATATTTATCCTCTGCACTTTGAGTTCTTTGTTTAATGAAGTCCCTAAATAGAGTGTTTTTCTTTTTGCATGCATTTTGTAATCCCTTTGTGATCCATGGACAATGAATATATTTTTGTTTTCTGCCGTATTCTTTAATTGGGCAGTTTTTGTCATATAATGACCTAAATATCCTTAAAAAGGTTTCATAAGCAGTATCAATGTCTCTTTCTTGGTAAAGTGTCTCCCAATTCTGTTCCAGCAATTCATTTTTCAGTGCGTTGATGGATTCCTCTGATCGCATCCGTCTGTATCCTTTTCCTTTGTCTGGCTTATTTTTCCTGGAGTTGCTATCATAGACTGTGAACATTGGCAAGTGATCACTGATATCATTGATTAATAAGCCACTTACTGTTTGGTTTTCAATGTCATTGTTAAATATATTATCTATTAGGGTGGCACAATGGGATGTCACTCTACTGGGTCTAGTTATTTTTCGGAGATAGGCTCAGACTATACATTGTATTGATAAATTCATCAGTAGTTTTGTGTTTGTTAGGATTAAGCAGGTTAATATTAAAATCTCCACATATGAAGATAGCTTTGTTATTTATTTTAGAAAACATGCCCTCCATCCAGTCTGTGAAAGTGTCAATGCTTGACCCTGGCGTCCTATATATACAGCTAATTATGACATTTATCATCATTTATTTAATGTTTTTATTCTATATTTGGAGACAAATTATCGATTGACCTATCATTATATTGAGTGACCCTGAAATAGCAAATTAAATACAAGACAATTGGTGATCATAACAATTAATAGAGAGAAAATACAAACTAAAAACAAAACAAAATAGCAAAATATCATTCTATTGAGTGACCCTGAAATAGCAAATTAAATAACAGACAATCGGTGATCATAACAATAAATAGAGAGAAAATACAAACTAAAAACAAAACAAAATAGCACACAGGGGTTGTTTTCAGTTTTATGAAAAAGAAATGAAGAACAACAAACATTCTGGTCATAATAATAATAATAATAATAATACTACTATAATAATCATATTAATAATACATGTTATTTATATAGCGCTCTTCCAGAGGCCTGAGGCCTGTACTACGAAGCCGGTTCAACCTAACCTGGAAATGTTTGAGTTACGGTCCGTCTACACTACAGGCATGAAAAAATCTTGGAGCTGGGCGTGTCTGAAGCTTGGCGATTTTTTGCGAGCAACCAATCACATGAATCTCCCGCCCCCGACATACAAAGCAATAGCAATGTTAAAACGAAGTAAACTGGATATAAACTCTCCAAACAGGCGAAAAACCTACCAGTTTCACCCACTGTCTCTGCCACCTCCCTCCATGCCTGGTTCCTCCGGTTTGTATCCCGGTAAATAGTTCCGGTCGTAAAGAACCGGGTGATTTGCTACCGTAATATCTCGTTTGGAATATGAGGAAATGAACTGCGGTCTAGCTCTCCCAGCTTGCACGCGGTTTGATTGGCTGCGCTTGCACTGTCAGATTTGCATAAACGGGATTTGATTGGCTGACACTTCCACCTCAGCTTCAAAAGTAGAACATTGCTCAACTTTTGAATCCTGAAAGTCCTGGAAATCCTGGAAATCTTCGCTTTGCTTCCCCACAATGCATTTTGGGGAAAAGCGAGGCAAAGTGACGTCACCCCATCCAAAGTGAATGGGCAGAAGCGTTGGAAGACTTTTTTAACGCTGCTGTGTAGACGGGCCGTATTACGTTCCCTTCTGAGCTAGGGGAATCAGAGGGAAGCAACACAACCAGATTGGTATTGGTATAACTATAAGTGGTTTTAATAAACAACAGGTGAACAAAATGGCAGGCAAACAGCCTGAAACAAACAAAAGAGCCAAAAGGGCACAGGTTGACAAATAACCAACTAAAGGAGGACTCTAAAAAAGGAGTCTAAAGACATACAGGGAAAATAAATAATAATATACTAAATAAAGAACGAAACAAAACCTCACTCTAAAAGTGGTACAACTAACACAAAGAATATATACAAAAACACAGCTAAACTAAAGGCAACAGTCACAAACACTAACTAAGCTACTCTACACTCTAACTAAGCTACTCTACACTCTAACTAACCTACTCTAGACACTACTAATCACACAAGTTTTAACCCCAGAACAAAGAGCAAGTAGCGAGAGGCATCTGTCCACATACAGAGCCTCCAGAATGATGATTGTCCCGAAGCTTTGTAGTCATCTCCAACAGGTGTGCGCCGGCTGTGCGCTGCGATTGGAGTGCGTCGGGCCCGGCGTGCTCCAATCGCAATCTTCAGGGGCGGACCAGGAGATGGCAGCCAATGCCGGGAGGGCAACCGCACAGCTCATTTACATAGAACACACACAGCTGAAAACACTCAGACGACCAGGTAGGCAGCAGCCGTAACAGGCCGTTAGCCGGTTAGCCTAATCCAAAGGGATAGGGTGCAGCCTCGTCGATTGGTCGAACGAAGGAGGACTTCCGTACTAGGAAACGGACGGAGGAAGCCGGAAGAAGAAAGTGAAGTTGGAGACACGCTGCAGAAAGTTCAGAGAGAGTCGGAAATCATCGAAACATACAGAAACGGTAGCATTGGACTGGTTAGCATAAACTGTACATTGACTGTATCATCATGTCAACCAGCTCAGATGGGACCCAAAGAGCTGATATGGAATGGGAGGAAACCAAAGCTGTGAGGAAGAAAAGGGCTTTGAGGGAAAAAGTTAGCAGACCAAGAACACAAAGTTGGTCGGATTGGTCGAGTGGAGCAGGCTTAAACAAAAAACCAAAAGGCAGTCAAAATGGAAAACAAGCAATTTCGAATACAGAACTAGAGCAGGAGTGGAAAGTTATAATATAATTCAACCGGGATGGTGGGCATTACCACCCGATTCAACTGACAAAATCAATTGAGAAAGAAATGGGTAAAATCAAATTTGCCAAGTTTATGAACAACAAACGAGTTTTGATACAAGCAACCAGCAAGCAACAGCAGGGAAAAATACTTAAAATGACGACACTCAGTGGGGAAAAAATAAAGGCTCATATCCCAGGAGCAATGGCAATGTTGAGAGGAGTCATATCTGGAGTTCCACTTAATATGTCTATGGATGATGTTAAAAAGGAGATTAAAGGAGGAAAAGTTATTGAGGCAAACAGACTTATGAGCAAAAGAGATGGCACATTGAAGGAAACACTTTCAGTAGTTATTCAGTTTGAGAAAAATATACCGAAATCTGTGCAAATAGGATACATGAACTACAGTGTGAGGGAATTCATCCCAAACCCACTTAGATGCTATGCATGCCAAAGAATGGGACACACAGCAATGCAGTGTAAAGGAAAACTAAGGTGTGCGAGATGTGGAGGCCAACATGAGTATGGGAAATGTGAAAAAGAGGCAAAGATGAAATGCTGTAATTGTGGAGGAGAGCACAGTGCGGCGTTTGGTGGATGTGTAGTGCAGAGAGAAGCCAGAGAAGCTCAGAGGGTCAAAGTACTCAGTAAAGTCTCATATGCAGAAGCTCTAAAGAAGGTTAGGGAAACGGAAGCAAACAATCAGGCTTCTAGTGGAAGGGTTCAAAGAAACTTAGTACAGAGTGGTAGCAACATTTCAGAAAGGCAGGTTACAAATCAAAGCCAAGTACCTGTGGAAATTAAAGAAGATGATAGCATTCTCGTGGTAAAGAAAGTCAACTTTATGACATTCATCTGCCATACCATTAATGTTGCAGCACAGATGAAGAAGAAAAGTGACAGAATCAAAACCATCGTGCAGGCAGCGGAGAAATTCCTTAACATTAGAGATATAAAAGCAGACCAGATACATGAATTACTAGCAACAAAAGATGTGGAAGAAACGGACAACCAGGATGAGGGTTAGCACGTTGTTAATGGTAATTCACATACTCCAGTGGAATGCTAGAAGCCTCATAGCTAATGGACAGGAGTTTAAAAAATATGTCTATGAGTTACAAACATTGCCAGATGTAATTTGTGTGCAAGAGTCTTGGTTAAAACCTCATCTAGACTTTATGATTCCAGGGTTCAGCTCTATCAAATATGATAGAGTTAGCAATCAAAATGGTGGAGGGTGTGTTACTTTCATAAAGGATGGGCTGGCCTATAGGGTAGTCCCATCCCCTGACGACAAGGAATGTGTCATAATAGAAATATGCAGCCCAAGGAAAGAAGGGAACATAAAGCTTATCAATTTCTATAACCCGTGTAAAAATCTGGACATTGAAACCTTACAGACAATAGCAGGGACGGCTCATAGAAGGGAAGTATGGTGTGGTGACTTTAATGCTCACAACAGCCTATGGGGAAGCAGTCAAACAGACAGTAATGGGGATGTCGTAGAAGAAATGCTAGAGGAAAGATCACTGTTTTGCCTTAATGATGGACAAAAAACAAGAATAGACGTGAATAGGGGGACACAATCATGTTTGGACCTCACACTGGTGACGATTAGGTTAGTTAAATCATGTGAATGGTATGTTAAAAGTGATTCTACCATAGGAAGTGATCATTACCCAGTTTTCACAATCATCAATACAAAGGTATGTAGACAGGAAGGGAGTGTATTTACCAGGTGGTGCTTTGGTAAAGCTGACTGGGAAACATTTAGGCTTTACTGTAAGGAGTCAGCGCAATTGTTAACATTAGAAGGAAGTATAGAGGAGTGCTCAAATCAAGTCACAATGCACATTAAAGAAGCAGCAAATAAAACTATACCTAAAAGAACAACAGAGGGTAGGAAGAAAGTGGTTCCGTGGTGGAATGAGGAATGTAGCAGAGCCATTAAAGAACGAAACAAGGCATTTAGGTCTTTAAAGAAAAACTTGTCACAAGACAATATTTCAGATTATCAAAGGAAAAGGGCAGTAGCCCGTAAAACAGTAAAATACACAAAAAAGACGTCATGGAGAGAGTATTGTTCCACCATTGGAAGAGGAGTAAAGTTAGGGGATGTATGGTCGATGTTTAAACGGATGAATGGGAAAAGGAAGTCGGTTAAAATTCCCGCTTTGATTGATGGGGAGAAAGTGGCAGTGTCAAATGAAGAGAAGGCAGAATGTTTAGGTAGGGCATTTGCTGCGGTGCATAGTGGGGAACACCTTGATGACAAACATAGACAGCAAAAAGAGTGTGTATTAAGAGAAAATGAAAATGTGAGGGAAAAGAGACGGGATGATAATTCAGCTCTTGATGTAGACTTCTCAATAGCAGAACTTAAAATAGCTTTGCAAGGTACAGGATACTCAGCACCAGGACAAGACCAGCTATGCTATGCCATGTTCCGGCAGCTACCAGAGGAAACATTCAAATTAGTCCTGAGACTATTTAATCAAATCTGGAGAAACGGAGTCTTACCAATGAGTTGGAAAACGGCAGTTATATTGCCATTTAATAAGCCAGGGAAGGATCCTGCTAATCCCAATAATTACAGACCCATAGCATTAACATCACACTTATGTAAATGGATGGAGAAGATGATAGTGCATAGACTATCACACGTCTTAGAACAGAGAGGGTTAATAAGTCATTTTCAGAGTGGTTTTCGTAAAGGAAGATCCACAATAGATGCTTTGATTAGAGTAAGCAATGAGGTGGAAAAGACAGTGAAAATGAAAGAGGTTATGGCAATAGTATATTTTGATATTGAAAAGGCTTATGATTCTATGTGGAGGGATGGGTTGCTCATCAAATTGAGTAGAATGGGGGTTGGAGGAAGAATGTATAACTGGATCATGGCTTTTTTATCAGACAGAACATTCAGAGTTAAAGTAGGGGCAGAGGTTTCAAAAGAGTGCAGTATAGAAAATGGTATTCCTCAAGGGAGTTCAATCAGCCCGATATTATTTAATGTTATGATAAATGACATTTTTAGTAATTTGGATGGATGCATAAAATCTGCACTATATGCAGATGACGGGGCCATATGGATACGGGGAAGAAATGTTCCATATGTGTTTGAAAAAATAGGGAAAGCTATAAAGAAAGTGGAGAAGTGGTCATACAACTGGGGTTTCAAGCTGTCAGCAAGCAAATCTTGCTTTATGAAATTTACGAATAAACGCAAGATGGAGACTGAGAAGCTTACATTATATGGAAAGCCGATGAGTGAGGTCAATGAATTTAAATATCTGGGGCTATGGTTAGATAGTAAATGTACATGGAAAACTCATATTAAACATTTGGAAACAAAATCCAAAAAAGTGTTGAACCTATTAAGAGCAGTGGCTGGATGTGACTGGGGGGCAGACAAACAGGCATTAATCGACATCTATCGGGCAATTATGAGGACAACACTGGATTATGGGTGTTTAATATATGCAGCAGCAGCACAAACGTCATTACTAAAAATTGATAGGTTACAATATAAAGCGTTACGGTTGTGTATAGGTGCAATTAAGTCAACCCCTACTAATGCAATATTAGTTGAAGCAGGAGAGACTCCATTGGAGCTAAGAAGAGAGAAAATTGCTCTTGCTTATTGGGTCAGGTTAAAAGGAAGTGGGGAAGGAAATATCACAAACAAAATACTACAGGAGTGCTGGGAATATTCTAAGTTTCAGGGGCGTGGGTTTGGATGGACAAATAAAGAAAAAATAAGGACATACGGCATGCATGAGTTAGAGTTTTCACCATCAAATCCATTCAGTAGTGTACCCCCATGGCTCTTTCCAATAGTAAATATAGATGTGAGTATTGTAGAAAAGAAAAGAGAGTGGCAAATAAATGAAGTAGGACTCAAAACAAGTTTGTACCTCAGGAATAATTATCACAATTACCTCAAAATATATACAGATGGTTCTAAAAACAAAGAAGAGTGTGTCGGAATTGGTATATATATCCCAGAATTTAAAGTGTCAATATCGAAAAGAGCATCAGACCAACTTTCAGTGTATACAGCAGAAATGCCGGCAGTAGTAATAGGATTACAGTGGGTGGAAGAGGTCAGACCAGACAGGGTGGTGATATGCACAGATTCATTATCCAGTTTACAAAGCATACAGTCAACAACAACTGCCAGAGAAGACATACTCATAGAAATCAATCACAGCCTGTTAAGACTTCACAGAAGCGGCATAGATCTGCAGTTCTGCTGGGTGCCTGCGCATGAGGGGGTGAAAGGGAACGAGTGTGCTGATAGATTAGCAAAAAGTGCACTACAAAAGGAAATCACATTACCAGTTCAACTTGGAAAAGGAGAAGGAAAAGCAGTTATTAAGAAGAAAGGGATGGAGATCTGGCAGAAAAGGTGGGAGAAAGACCAGAAAGGCAAAGAATACCATCAAGTGCAAAAGACAATTACAATTAATATTTATAAAGAAAGAAACAGAAGGGAGGAAGTAATGATAGCTAGGCTCAGACTAAATCACACTGCATTAAATGGTACGCTGTATGTCATGGGGGAAAGTGACAGTGACAAGTGTGGGAACTGTGGAGTTAGGGAAAATGTGGAACATATTTTATTATATTGTGTCACCTATAGAGTTGAAAGAGGGAAATTAAGGGATACAGTTTTAGAGGCAGAGAGGGAGTGGAATGTAGCGGGTATTCTGGGAACAGAAGGAGAAGGAGTAAGAGCTATCAGAAAAGCACTGTTCACCTTTTTGAGGGAAACTGGGATAGGGAAAAGAATTTAACAGTAGACCATGGATGATTTGTTTTTTGTTTTGTTTTATTTATTTTATTTTATGGTTTTCTTTTTGATATGCTGGTTTAATAGAGGACTGACATGATGATACACACTCGTGTACAGTAGGTGGCGGTATGCAACCAAAAGCTGTTTGCGACCCGCCATTAAAAAAGAGAAGAAGAAGAAGAAGCCTAATCCAAAACATACGTGCTCTCGCTAAACGGTCCTACGACGCGGGTTATCAAGTGGATCGCTCAAGCCAGCCGTGTTCCATCTAGTTAGATGCGCGTTCACATGAAAGGGGTGGTATTTGGAGCATTCGACCAATCACAAACATGGACAAGCGTACTGACAGCGCAGCGCGTCATACTTCATGAATGAAAAGTCAACTATAATATTAGACATATGAAGAAGTTAAACTTTAAACATCCATGACTTAAACACTTTAACCAGGATAAAAGCCACATAGCTGCACCTGCAAGGTGAATACAGCTCGTAAAAGAAAAAGTGTTTGAATGCGTACATTAACAGGTTTATGATATCACTGCCCAGTCTAAGACACGATCTGACTTTAATTACATTTGACTCGAGTGTTTCGTCAACTTAATGTGTTGCTTAAAATAATACTTCTGCATACAGTACGTGACACTGTGAGTGTTGCACGGCCAGATACGACTCAAGAAGCTGACTCCGATAAAGAAATATATGATACATTATGATGTGATATGAATGATAATGGGACACATCAACGTCTGCACTCACAATGCCGTGGACTGTACGTAATGTTACTTTGATTACTTATGTTGTGGCCAGGGCCGGCCCTTGGCATAGGCAGTATAGGCGAATGCTAAGGGCGTATCAACCAATGGGAGGCGCCAAAAAAAAGAAAAGATGAAAAGTTAGAAATAAAAAAAAAAACACAATTTCCCGATTTTGGATCAAAAAAGTACATATTATTATCTTATACGAACAGAACTACTCCTATATTGCGTACAGCGCCCATAAACTATGGTGCACCCCCCCCCCCCCCCCCCCCCCCCCCAAATCAAGTTGAACTGCCCCAGCCCCAGTAAAAACCAGAGGTTTATGAGAAATAGTTCTTTTTTTTTAAATAGTGGTTTTAGTGTGCAATTATAGGTTTTAATTTTGTAATAGTGTTAATTTAAAATAAATCAAACTCCCAAAAAACGTATACAGCTTTTATTAACATTGGAATTTACTGTGTAAGCGGCCGCAGGGGGGAGAGCTTTAGAGAGCTCTCTCCTGAAAGAGATCAACTCAGTGAAATCCACCGCCCTGCTGACCAATCAGAGCTCAGTGTGCGGAGTTTAAAGCTATCAAGTCATATTACAGGATAAAGGAAATACAGAAAAACTGCCGTTGCAGGAAAAACGGCCGGCAAAAATCAACTGGCTTTGTGAACGTGAAAATGAATAGAATATCACCTCCCATCTTCAGAGCAATCTGACTAATATAACGTTAGCGTTAAGAAAGCTTGCTTTACTGCCACAACATAAGTAACCGGATCAAAGAAACATTACATACAGTCCGCGGCACTGTGAGTGCAGACTTCGATGTGTCCCATTATCATTCATATCACATCATAATATATCATATTGTAACATTCCACAATAGGAGTCAGAAACAGGCCTCAAGTACTTAGGTTTAATAGCTCCTTTGGTAGCATACAAATACAGGTTCATAGGTCACAGGTTACAGGTCGCAGGTTCAACGTCACTCTAGTACTCCACTCACTAACTCACACACAACACAGCACGGTCAATGTCACACACTCTCCAGCCCTCCCCCTCTGCTCCCCCAACCACAGGCCATCACACCGACCAGCATTACTGTGCAGCTTTGTGATTGGCAGAGAGACGGGGGATGTTTGAGTGACCCATACAACACCCTATACAGGGTCGCTACACTCGCCCCCTAGCACAAAGTTCCTCGCCCACGAGGAACAAATAAAACCCTAAAAAACCTGCAACTAAACACAAACCCACACATTAAAAAAAAAAAAACAGACATTTAAAAAAAAAGTTGAACTAGGTCTGGGTGGACTACCATCACTTCCAGTGAATTAACTTTATTTACCACACAAAGTCTCTGAACCGACTTGGGGGTCTTGTCTGCCCCCCTGCCTTCTTGGGGTCAGAGGGACAGGGGGTACCGGTTCTGGACCAGGCGGGGAAATGGGGAAGACTCAGCCACTGACGAGGGGCTGCTGCTCTGATCGCCGGGGGACCTGGGTGGGGGTGTTGAGGGGGAGGCTGTGGACAACTCCTCTGTAAGGGGCCAACCTGTCTCTGTGGAGCACAACTTTCCTCCCCTTGGGAGGCAACTGCACCCTGTAGATAACTTCCCCCACCCTCTCCAGTACTCTGCTGGGACCAACCCACTGGCTGTCAAGTTTTGGGCACCAGCCTTTTTTCCGTTGTGGGCTGTAGACCCAGGCCAGCTCCCCGGCCCTGAAGTGCTGCCCTTGTTTCCTTGTATCATAGTTCCGTTTCTGTTTCACACCAGCACTTTTCTGCTGATCACGGGCAAAGGCATGAGCTGAATCAAGGCGGCCCTGAAGTCTCCTGGCGTACTCAGGTGAAAATCCCATTGAGATCAACGATCTCTTTTTCAAGGGAGACCTGCAGCATATTGGTTACACATAAAAACAACAGAAAAGAAAAAGGACATCAATATAACATAATTACAGGGGTATACATTAGCAACCTATTCACAATGACAGATATCTAATAAAATGTCATCTATTCGAGCTTTAAAATGATGCAAAGGAACCAAAATGCTCAGTTTCAATTTTTTTTGCATAGTATTCCAAGCTAGAGGAGCAGCACACATAAAGCTTTAGTAACTAAAACAGTCCTAGCACTTGGCACATGTAACAAAAACACATCCTGGGATCTCAGGCAATAGCTACTTGCCACTCTGTGAGATCAAAGAGCATATATAAGTTGGTAGTTTACCCAACATGGCTTTATAGATGAACATGTACCATTTGTGGGGGAAACTTCTGTGTAGCAATGCAGTGGGAGTCACCGACTCATGAAGGAGACACAGGATGAGCAGGAGCTTTGATGTCAAATACTGATGGTTTATTTAAGCGGTTCGGCCGGAGGATTCACATCACAAGTCACAGCAGTCACGGTCTGACTGCACGGGAGAGTTGCCACATCAATTCTGAAGCGCCTCTCTCTCCTTAGCCCATTTAACTGGCTTGACAGAGAGTAATCAACATATTTGAGCAGATAGCCTAAACAGCTGGGAACACTGAGTTACTTGCGTCTGACACTTATGGCCTCGAAGATTTCACACCTTGGAGACCACAAACCCCGAGAAGGAAGTGGCCCAGTGTACCCACAACAATAAACCATCTGTGACTTAGGGTTGCCCGGTCATAGAATGGGAACAACAACATTATGGCTGAAGCAGCCCATTTCCTTAAAGGAGATTACAGACGTCAGGGTTGATCATACACGTCAAAGGGCAAAAACTTTAGATATCTAGGATTATAGGATAATTATTTCCCTAACACCAATGACTGAGCCTCAGTACAGTTAGTGAAGGCAGACCTGCCTTGGCATACAGGGTCCAGTGAAGAGTAAGTGCTTTACAGTTAGTAACAAATCTCAGTGCACTGTGATAGGCGGCATCTAACTTTTCCAGGCAATGGGCAGGTGCATTCATATAGATCAAATTACCATAGTCCAGCACAGGTAAAAAGGTCACAGTGACTAGCCTTTTCCTGGCCTCAAGTGAGAAACAGGACTTGTTTCTGAAAAAGAAACCTAGTCTAACCCTCAGCTTTTTAAGCAGGTTATTGACATGAAGTTTAAAAGTCAATCAAGACAATCCTCAATCCAGATACCTAGGTATTTATAACAGGTAACCACTTCTAGTACTTGTCCTTGCATAGTAACAATATCCAAAGCAGTCTCTGGAGTATTTTTTGCTTTTGAAAAAAGCATTACCTTGGTTTTCTCAACATTTAAAAGAAGCTTAAGCTCAGCGAGCTGAGTCTGAATAATGTTAAAAACAGCCTGTAATTTAACACCAGCCTCCTTAAATGAGGGACCTGCACAATACATCACGGTATCATCCGCATAAAAATGTAAAGTAGCTTCATCCACATTTTCACCTAAACTGTTGATATGGAGAATAAAAGTGGACCTAAAACAGAACCTTGGGGAATACCATTAGTAATGTTCAACCACTCAGAAGTGAGCCCATCAAAGTGAACACATTGGGACCTTTCAGAGAGGTAGTTCACAAACCACCCCACTGCATGGCTGGATATGCCAATACTGAGTAATCTCTGCTAAAGGAAAGTGACCTCTCTTTGCATGAAATGGCACTTCTCTGGGTGTAGCTTCAAGCCAGCGTCTCTGATCCTTTCCAGCACCACTCGTAGAGATCCCAGGGCCGCCTCAAACGAGCTGCCATGCACCAGAATGTCGTCCCGGTAAACCAAGGACTGCTGACGTGGAATACCAGACAGCTGTTAGCACCGTGTTATGCACGCCCACAGCACCTCGCAGGAGCGCGTACAGCGTAAAGCAAATACTTTTGTTGATCTATTCTGCAAAGTTAGGTTTGGAAACGATATAATTTCCTTTTGGGCGGCCATGTATAACACGGCATAATAACGTCAGACACTCTCCAGCCCTCCCCCTCTGCTCCCCCAACCACAGGCCCGCACACCGACCAGCAATACTGTGCAGTTCTGTGATTGGCAGAGAGACGGGGATGCTTGAGGGACCCACACAGCACCCTATACATACAGCATGGGTTGGCAACAGGCGGCCCACGGTCCGTTGTTGGCCCGCCAGCAATAATATTTGGCCCGGAACATTTGCTTTGTTTTGTAAGAAAGGTTTTGGCTCATCAGACATTTATGAGAGAAAATCCATAATGTCCGAGTGCAAGTGAATGCAGCACAAGACGCAAGCCTTGTAACCTCTCCCCCGGCACTGGCGCGAGCATGGAAATGTGATTGTCATTTGAACGGGACGGTGCAAAACGAGAAGCATTCAGTCGACCGAGAAGAGACTGTCAGCATTGATTCAAAACGCACTAAAGCTTTGGATCTTAATAAGTTTGTGAGCAGGGGCGGACAGGCCATCTGTAGAATATGGATAATCACAGAACGGCCGGTCGTCAAGGGCCGGCTCTGTTCGCTGACGGCCGGCACCGCAGCGAGGCTCCCCCCCCCCCCGTTGACAATTCAATAGCTGGCCCGCCATCTAGTGGTTCAGAAAAAAAATTGGCCGAAGCCCAAACTCTCTTGCCGACCCCTGCTATACAGGGTCTCTACACTGTGAGTGCAGACGTCGATGTGTCCCATTATCATTCATATCACATCATGTTTCATTTATTTCCTTATCTGAGTCAGCTTCTTGAGCAACACACTCTCACTTCCTTAGCGTCCAGGAGCGACGCTTGACCAGGGTCCCATGGCGTCTAGTTGTGACGCGCCGAGGCTCCTTCAGTTTCATAAACGGACGCAAAGAGCTTTCAACTGATTGCAATGTATTCCCATCGGCGGTGGTATTTGACGCTTAGGGAAGCACCGCATCCATTTATGTCGGCAGCTCTTAAAGGCAATGTGAGTGTCCATTCCCATTGGATAACGGAGAATTGCACACCCGGAAGTAAGTATTCTTCTTACTGTTGATTGATTTGACAGTGATATCTCCATTAGTCATCAATTCAAAAACACCATATTATCCTTGTTAATTAAACGACATTGATAGGTTTGAATTGTGTACAATGCTTTTGTGTTTTTCCCCTTCAATTCTGAGAAACAACTTGTTTTCTCTGAAATGTGGAGCGCCAAAGAGACTAGACTACCTACAATCCCCAGCTATTGTTTTGACGACGCCTGTCCGCTTTGACAAACCTCGTCGGGCTCCTGATCAGCCAGTCGGTGTTCTTTTCCCCATAATGACCGCGTCGCTGCACATTGTCCCTTACATATGATTTTATAGAGTCATTATTCATTTGTTTTAAAGCAGGAGGCGCAAACGCTTGCCTCGGGGAGGGAGAAAAAGAGCCACAGCGGAGAGTGAACAGCAGAGCAACCATTAAAAGGATGCAAGGGAAGTCTTCTTCGCTACTTTTGTGGCAGACTACAGCACCACTGACAGGCCTGGCATATGTACTACAGTGTCTCCAGCGCTTTCGAGCAGCAATGGCCGGCCGTGGACCAACCTCTCATTCCCCTGATAGGTGGAGAATTGACCAATAGCCGTAGCTCCACTGTCCTGACGTCAGGACAGTGTTCAAATCTGGATCAGTCTGTATCAGATCCGTTGCAGCCCCTTTTTTAGAGATTTGGGTATGGAGGAAAATAGAGAGGGTTGTGTTTTCTGACACTTGGTGAGTTCCCTGGAACACCGGGGACACATATTCATGCATAAAAGACGTAGACAAGTGCATTTTGCATGATAGGTCCCCTTTAAGAGAACATCCAGTTCACAAGCCATACATTTTCAAAAGAACATCCGTAATTAACAACAACTTCATAGGGGCTTTTAAAGTTGTGTGAAGTCATTAAATATTAAAAATACAAGATCAGGCGGTCATTAAGATCTTTTAAATTATTATTACCCTCTTCATAAAAAAGACTCCCTTTTAGTTAGTAAACTAATTAAACATTAGTTAACAGTCTCACACAGCTTAAAAAGAAAACATCCTTAGTTAACACAAATCATTTTAGTAAAAACAACAAATTCAGGGGGTGACAGGAGGGGGGAGAGAAAAGGGGAGCGGAAGGGGTGTGAGGGGGGTGGGGGGAGACAGTCTCACACATCCAGACTCAATTTTTCATGAAGAGCCTCAGACGCAGGTGTCTGAACCCGGCACAGCTTCTGCATCCATTTCTTGACTGGCGCTCCTGACGGATGGTGGTAAGTTGTCACAGGCGTCTCGATGATTAAACCCATATTGATGTGTCTCTTAGCCATTTTCTTTTTGAAAGTTTAGATGACTTGGTGAGTGGAAATGAGTGGCTTTTTATCTAGTTTGAACAGATTTCTTTTTTACCTAACTCCACCCCCCACTATCTTCTGGCATCACAGCAAAAGGAAGGGGGGGGATGTGTTGTGTGACAGGAAGGGCTGACAGGAAGGGGCGAGAGGGGGACGGGGTGCGAGGGGATGGGGTGCGAGACAGTCTCACACACAACTTCAAAGAGACTGCCTTAATTAACACTTAGATTGACATCAAAGGCTTGTTATAACACCTCACATCAAAGGACAGACATCAAAGGGTAATTAGATTAGACAACAAAGGCTCTACTACAAGGGGGCATATCACACCTACGTGTGATAACACCTCACCCCGCACATCAAAGGATATCACACCTACCTGTGATATCACGCCTACATGTGATCACACCTCGAACAAAGGGCCCATTAGCATATCAACGGGTCCATTAGCATATCAAATGGGTTCATTGGCATAAGTAGGGAGAGGTGTGACCTGTCACACCACCTGTCACTTTGTATGCATACTAATGTGATTGAAACAGTATGAATATTACTACTGATGTTGATATTTTATTTTTACAATTACACTTTTTCTAGACCAAATACATTTTCTTCTTTGGGATGTGCAGTATAACTTATTATAAGAGTAGAAGTTATTTTTATCTTGCAAATATATGTTTACATGCATCTCAAACTATTTGTAGCACTTCTACTTTTAAAGATTTGTAAAGAGCTTTTCATGCTTCTCACTGCAAACTGGGTCAAATCTGAGTGTGAGCTCTGCAAATGTGTTGCTGCCTGTATTGTGAAATTTGCGCTTACACTCCTGGTAGTGTGCGGGAGCTCAATTAAACAAAGGATGGTTATCCCTGGGATATGTATTGTTTACTTTTTTCCACGTTTCCGCCAATTGATTTTCCTGCAGCCTCATGGAAAAAGAGATTTTGTCCAGAATAAATATTTAATGGATTGTATCATACGGGTTGTTAAGAGATGGGATGTCCGGTTAGAGTCATGTTCTATTTTTCGTTTTTCAGCTACAGTCGATAAGTGTTTAGTTTAGAAGTTTTTGGTTTTTGATTTGATTTGATTAGATTTATTTTGACTGTCCATCCATCCATCCATCTTCTCCCGCTTATCCGTGGTCGGGTCGCGGAGGTAGCAGTTCCAGCAGAGAGCCCCAAACTTTCTTTTCCCTGGCCACATCAACCAGCTCTGACTGGGGGATCCCAAGGCGCTCCCAGGCCAGCGAAAAGATATAATCCCTCCATCTGGTTCTAGGTCTACCCCTTGGTCTCTTCCCAGCTGGACGTGCCTGGAACACCTCCCTAGGGAGGCGCCCAGGTGGCATCCTAACTAGGTGCCCGAACCACCTCAACTGGCTCCTTTCGACGCGAAGGAGGAGCGGTTCAACTCCGAGTCCCTCCCGGATGACCGAACTTCTCACCTTATCCCTAAGGGAGACACCAGCCACCCTGGGGAGAAAACCCATCTCGGCCGCTTGTACCCGCGATCTCGTTCTTTCGGTCATGACCCATCCTTCATGACCATAGGTGAGGGTAGGAACGAAAATGGCGCGGTAGATAGAGAGCTTTGCCTTCTGGCTCAGCTCCCTTTTCGTCACGACGGTGCGGTAAAGAGACTGCAGTACCGCTCCCGCTGCTCCGATTCTCTGACCCATCTCACGCTCCATTGTTCCCTCACTCGAGAACAAGACCCCGAGATACTTGAACTCCTTCACTTGGGGTAAGGACTCATTCCCTACTTGGAGTGGACAGTCCATCGGTTTCCTGCTGAGAACCATGGCCTCAGATTTGGAGGTGCTGATCCTCATCCCAGCCGCTTCACACTCGGTTGCGAACCGATCCAGTGAGTGCTGAAGGTCGCAGACCGATGAAGCCATCAGAACCACATCATCTGCAAAAAGCAGTGGTGCAATCGTTAGTCCACCGAACTGCAGACCCCCTCCCCCACGACTACGCCTCGAAATCCGATCCATGTATATTACAAACAGGATTGGTGACAAAGCGCAGCCCTGGTGGAGGCCAACCCTCACTTGAAATGGGTCCGACTTACTGCCGAGGACCCGGACACAGCTCTCGCTTTGGGAGTACAGAGATTGGATGGCCCTGAGTAGAGACCCCCTCACCCCATACTCCCGCAGCACCTCCCACAGTGACTCCCTGGGAACCCGGTCACACGCCTTCTCCAAGTCTACAAAACACATGTAGACTGGATAAGCGTACTCCCAGGCCCCCTCCAGGATCCTTGCGAGAGTAAAAAGCTGATCCGTCGTTCCACGACCAGGACGGAATCCGCATTGTTCCTCCTCAATTTGAGGTTCGACAATCGGCCTGACCCTCCTTTCGAGTACCTTAGAGTAAACTTTCCCGGGGAGGCTGAGTAGTGTGATAACTCTGTAATTGGCACACACCCTCTGATCCCCCTTTTTAAAAAGGGGAACCACCACCCCGGTCTGCCACTCCTTCGGTACTGTTTCCGACTTCCACGCAACGTTGATGAGACGTGTCAACCATGACAGTCCCTCAACACCCAGAGCCTTCAGCATTTCTGGGCGGATCTCATCCACCCCCGGGGCTTTGCCACTGTGAAGTTGTTTGACGACCTCAGTGACCTCCCCCCGGGTGATTGGTGTCGATCCCCCGTCATACTCCAGCTTTGCCTCTAACATAGAGGGCGGAGTTGTCGGGTTCAGGAGTTCCTCAAAGTGCTCCTTCTAACGCCCTAACACTCCATCAGTTGAGGTCAACAACGTCCCATCCTTACTGTACACAGCTTGGATGGTTCCCTGCTTCCCCCTCCTGAGGTGTCGGACAGTTTTCCAGAACAACTTTGGTGCCGCCTGAAAGTCTTTTCCATGTCTTCTCCGAACTTCTTCCACACCCACTGCTTTGCCTCGGCCACGTATACTCTGAACTGCTGTTGGGTGCATAAGCACACACAACAGTCAGAGTTTCCCCCCCCATAACCCGCAGGCGTAGGGAGGCAACCCTCTCGTCCACTGGGGTAGACTCCAACAACGAAGCACCCAACCGGGGACTTGTGACTATCCCCACACCCGCCCGGCGCCTCACACCTTGAGCAACTCCGGAGAAGAATAGAGTCCAACCCCTATTCAGAAGTAAGGTTCCAGAGCCGACGCTGTGCGTAGAGGTGAGCCCAACCAGATCCAACTGGTAACGCTCCACCTCCCGCACAAGCTCCGACTCCTTCCCCCCCAGAGAGGTGATGTTCCACGTCCCCAAAGCCAGCTTCTGTCGCCCGGGTCCGGTCCGTCGAGACCCTCTGTCTTCACTGCCACCCTTCTGGCAGTGCACCCGACCCCATCGCTGTTTCCCGTAGGTGCTGGGCCCGCGGGACGGAGAAGCGGAGGTGTTGCCCACGTCGCCTTTTCGGGCTGTGCCCGGCCGGGCTCCGTGGCAAGCCCGGCCACCAGACGCTCGCCGACGAGTCCTCCTTCTGGGCCTGGCTCCAGAAGGGGACCCCGGGCTTCTTCCGGCCGGGTATCCTCACTTCGTGTGTCGTCTTTCATGAGGTCTTGTGAACCAGTCTTAGTCTGGCCCCTTGCCTGAGACCAATTTGCCATGGGAGACCCTACCAGGAACACAAGGTTCCAGACAACACAACCCCCAGGTTCATCAGGGCACACAAACCTCTCTACCACGGTAAGGTGCTGGTTCTTCAGAGAGGAATTTTGACTGTGTAAAACAATAATACAAAC
Source organism: Notothenia rossii (assembly GCF_949606895.1). Classification (NCBI taxonomy): domain Eukaryota; kingdom Metazoa; phylum Chordata; class Actinopteri; order Perciformes; family Nototheniidae; genus Notothenia; species Notothenia rossii. The sequence goes on from NC_136906.1 coordinate 26,781,980, forward strand.
ATTGAGAATTATTATACAATACAAAATGAAGCTGTGTCAAATTGATATACAAACATATTACTGATTCTAAATTATATATAAACAAATGATCTACTTAATTACACATCCGAAAAGGGGTGGGAAAAAGTTTTCACGTATTTAATCCCACCCCTTCTCCCAAAACCTAAATGATTAACATATACTGTATATATTTGTTTTCCCTCAAAGAAATACAAAAAAACAACAAATACATAAACAGATACATAAAAGAGGTAAATGGTAATCAAGAAAAGAATAACAAACCAAATAAATAAACCGTAAACACCCAGTTATGATTAAACAATTTCATCCCTTGTATCTTGGTGAAAATAATGTAAGATTTAAAACCTTTTAAGTTTGGTTTTCATGTGTGTTGTCATCGTGTTATTTTCCCACAGGGATTGTATTTGGCTATATATTGGATGACTACGTGGAACTGACAGACATGGACAAACTGTACATCGCCTTTCCAGGAGACGTCCTCATGAGGATGCTGCAACTGGTGGCGGTTCCTCTCATCGTGACCTGCGTCATTTCAGGTGAGGATGATTCAAGATTCAAAGATTCAAAGGTTTGAATGTCATATGAACATAAGCTACAGTGTAGAAATGGCAATGGAATTCTTCTGACCCGACCTCCTCCAACGATGCATACGTATATAATAAAATACAAAAATACAAATAAAAAATAGTGCAAGAAGTCTATGTCACGATCTGTCTGTGTTGTTTTTTTTTCTTGTCTTTTTCTGTCTTTGGTTTCCTGTTTTATTTTGAAAAGTGTTCACCTTCTGTCTTGCCTGTTGCTTTTTGTCTGTTTTCCCTCCCTGATTACCCAATTTTGTTCACCTGGTGCCCCTGTGTTTTCTCCTCCCTCCTCACCTGTCTCTTGTTTGTTTGATTAGTCCTGTGTGCATTTAGGTTCTGTGTTTTCTGTTAGTCTTTGTGAGTTCCTTGTTGTAGTTTGACGTTGTTCACGGGGAAGAGTTCTGTTTTGTTTCATTTAGCCTTGGAATAAAAGTGTTTTTTCTGAGAAATCTGTGTTTGGGTCCTGCCTGCTTTGCTCATCCCTGACAGTCTATATACTAGAAAATAGAATATGATATATACAAGAACAGAATGTACAATTAATATATATGAAATATAGTTTTTAGAAAAATTGTATATTTTATTCTTTTAAAAAAAGAAATACTAATTACTGTACCTTTTATACACCAAAGTAAATTCCTTGTAACGACTTTGCACTAAACCCGATTTGCATTGTATAATGTTTTAAATGCATTTTTTTCTCAGGAGTGTCTGGCCTGAGTGTTCATGTCTCCAGTCATATCGCTCTGCGTGCGGCCGTGTACTTTGTCGGGACGACAATCATTGCTGTGACCATAGGTAAGAGATTATGAAATTAAATTACATTTTTTGAAGTGCACATTCCTGTAGACAGTGATATACATATTGAACAGATATAACTTAAAAACATTTAAATCCTGAAGTCCCTTTTGTGTTTTACTTGTATCTGTGTGATTATACTTTTTTTATTTATTCCTGTTTATTGATAACCACCAGGAAATAATATTTCGTACATTTTTTGGGTTACATTTTTTATTAAAGGAATTACAAATATTTGGACTAAAAAAGGACATTCTTGATCCATGTGTGTTTTCGTTTAATATTCATATTTTATTACTTTTCATGGTATTATTACTAGAAAAGGCTTTTACAGGTAAAAAAATACTCGTAATAATGTACCAGTTGAGTTTTTAATTGATTTGTATACTGTGTCAACAACGTTGTGACTTAAACCTGTTGTTTAAATATCCTCATGCCAAAATTAGAACTTGTGCTGCAGGGTTATTCTTGGTGCTGACGGTCCAGCCCGGAGCCGCCTACAGTGTTGAGAAGGAGGAGACAGAGCAGGACACTTTCTCCACCATCGACGCCTTGCTGGATCTTGTGAGGTGAGAAAAAAGTGACATTATATCTGACGTTCTAGCATTTAAAAGTTAATTGATGTTTTCATGCATCAATTTCATCATGGCAGGGAATAATGTTTGACTATTCTGTGTGTTATCCCTTAAATGGTCTATCACATATCACACATATTTTGGAAAGTCATGCATTGCTATTTTCTATATTACACCCATAATATACATTTATTACACCCATATTACACATGAATACAACCCTATTACACCGTAATTGTACCCATACTACTCCGATATTACACCCATGTAACAGTTACAACATTTTTACACCCTTATTACAACTGCATTGCACCCACAATATATACCAGTGTAACATGGTTATTACACCCATGTAACACCATTGCTGGTATTACACTGTAGTTACATGGTTACTATACGAATTTAACACATGGACACAGCTTGTTAAATGACTCTTTCCCCAAGGAAACAGAAACCATTTAAGGGTTAAATATGGATTGATTCAAGAAAAGCCAGCAGGATGTAGTATACAATGCATTTTAAGTTACAGTTACACCTTTTCCTCTCAACGAGAACACCTGCTTACAGGCTCCGCCCACCAAGAATAACATTGTAGTAAAATGACTGTCATGGTCTTCTTGAATTTTAAGGGTTGTAAGACCTTTTTTAAATAAACATACAGTTTGTATTTTTCTCACCATTGTATTCAAAACAAAATTAAATTGTTATTTCAAGTTTGGATTTTTATTTAAGATATCTGAACACACGCTTCTATATATATATATATATATATATATATATATATATAGAATAGAACAGCCTCGTCTTGTATTTGAAAAAGTATATGCAGTTAAAACCACCAAAGAGCTCATAGCTCATAAAATAAGAAGAAAACACAGATTTTTTTTATTGAGAAAAAAAAGAAGGAAAAATGTAAGTACATCAAAAGTGCTATCATTATTGACACCATAGGGAGTCCCAAATAATTAATTTATGAGCTGGTTTATAAAGTGCTACAAAACCTTGATTATTCCTTTTTTATTTCTAGAAACCTGTTGCCAAAGAGTATCATCCAAGCTTGCTACGAGCAGGTGTGTTTCTTTTTTCTTTCAGATATAATACGCCATCCATTTCTTGGCTTTCCTGTGAAGTGTAACATTTTCTTTTCTTTTCAAGTACAAGACCCAGAAGCTGGAGTTTGTAGTTCACACAATGGAGCCGAACTCTAACGTGCAAACGGTATATTGTTTTCCCTCAACACTGTAAAGATTATTTTGGATGATACACACAGTTTCTTTTGCTGTTTTACCACGTCTTGTTTCAGAACACCACAATGGTTCGGCTGGAAGGTCAATATGTGGAAGGAGTGAACACGCTGGGCCTGATCACCTGCTCCTTCGTCCTCGGAGTGACCCTGAACAAGATGGGGGAGAAAGGAAAGGTCTTAGTGGAGTTCTTCAACATTCTCCAAGCAACCACCAAATACATTGTCAACATGGTCTTGTGGTAAAGTGAAGCAGCACACTCCCTAACTAATCCTAACCCTAAAAGCTAAGACTCACATCACTTTACATCACGCATGTTTGACCGCGGCATCATTTTCCGGCTAAGCTACCATCTTAGCTGCTCAGTCCACACTCACAATAACTTCCTACAGACAAAAATATAGCAGCAAATGAATTCGCCGTGCCATAGACCGTCTGTAGTTTGTAGATTTATAAACACAGATTTTTGTCCCAGTTTTGTTTTGGTTTCCTGATTTAATTCTCGGGCCGATTTCCCGTCTATCTACATATTTGTGAATGCACCTAGCCCTAAACCCTAAACCCTACAAATGAATATTTATTTGTATACCACCCTTTTAGAAATGTTTTGAAAATCAGGCATTATCTTAAATATGCCTTAGTTTGCATAGATTGCCAGAACAGAAATCAGAATTTTGGATAAAGCCAGGTTCAGTAAAATATTTAACCTAAGGGCTATACACATTATTTTATTACACATTAAATACGAGAATACAGCTCTGAAATAAATATAAAAATTAAGATAATAATGAAACTGGAAAAGTTGGTGTTTGTTAGTGCATCTGATGTAGAGATTTTTGGCTTGGAGAATGAGAAACAAATAATTTTGAGAAAGTGGCATTTAAAGATACAGTATGTATTATATAATTCCTACATTTTTCAAGACACTACGATTTTTACAGATGCAAATAGACAAAGTTAGTCAAATAAACACCTAAATATGTATTCTGTGTTTTTTCTTTCATGTCATCTAAAAGAAGATGTGGTATTAAAACAAACTAGCCCAAAATCTCAAAGTTGTTCTTCCCTCTACCTGAATAAAATACACAAGACACAATGTATTGAAGTATTCTGCTCTTTTAATTGTATTTCTTGTATTTCCTCCAGCTACCTGCCATTTGGAGTGCTCTTTATGATTGCGAGCCATGTTGTCGAGGTTCATGACTGGGAAACCACCCGCAAACTGGGAATGTTCATGGCTATAGTTATTATTGGGTATATATATTTTTTTTTTTCAATAATCTTTGTAGTCAGTCAACACATGCAACAGAATAAACAGTGAGAGTGTAAATAATGACTGAAAAGGCACAGGCAGAAGGATTATGGGTTATCTTTGCCTATTCTTCATTCTCATCAATTGAAGTTACCCCACTAAATAAACATTTGTGTTACTCACAAAATAAGCAATGTGCAAAAATATTGTAAGACAATAAATTACAACATAGTCAGTCTATATAAAAAAAAAACAGTTTTAGTGTGCTTTTTGTCTCTTTTTTGGCAAACAATTACTATTAAACTAGAGCATCTTTAACCATAACTTTGTATGGCCAAGGATTTAAGAGGCACTGTATCGTTTTACATGTTATTATCAAGTGTATTTTACTACAATGTTATCAATTGTATTAGTGTTTCATTACCATTTTAACAATATTGTAATTTCTTAACCTGTTATCATGTGACTATTCTAAACATGATAATAATATTGTATTTTTTTTATATTTTATCTTCATGTGTCTTTTATCAACATTATATCAATATTGGATTTTTATTGGATGATATGCGATTTTATTAGCATGATATCAATGTTATTATCACATGTGCTTTCTTAACATGATATCAATCTTTCCTTTTTGAAATGTCATGGTTATCGTCGATCCCCGTACATGGTAACATGGTGTTTGTGTTCATTGTGCTTTAACTTGTGTTTCAGCCTCGTCCTCCAGGCCTTCATTGTCCTGCCGACGATTTATTTCCTGGCTGTGAGGCGGAACCCCTTTCAGGTCTACCGCAGGGTTTCTACAGCCTTACTGACCGCGTTGCTCATCTCCTCCAGGTAACGCGACATTAATACCTCTGTGATCCTCACCAGTCATTATTTTAGCATTTATTTTCAAAGCTACAAAAGAGGATTGTAATTCCATGCTGTGGTGGAATAAGTACTCATTAAAATCAAAAAATACTCCATTACAATAAATAGTCCAAAAATTGAAATGTAAGTAAAAGCACAAAACTATTATCAAGTTAGTTTAAAGGTCTCTTATCATGCAAAATGCACTTTTTGATGTATTTTATACATACCATATGTGTCCCCTGTGTGTCAGGGAACTCACAAAGTGTCAAAAACAAAACCCTTTCTCTTTTCCTCCGTACCCCAATCTCTAAAAACGGGGGTACAGATTTGCTGCTATATGACGTAATATCTCAAAGGTTCATCTTCATCTACATATCGGAAATGTGGGCTGACAGAAACAATGCCCGACGTGTTTTGGACATAATATGGTCTTTGTTTAAATTAGCAAGCATCGCTAACACTCAGAGCTAACCTGTACTGGAGAGAGTATGTGTAAAAAAGCAGGATATAAAAAGGCAGTGGCGGTTCTAGACCAATTTGACTGGGGGGATCAGGCTGGGGCCAGTTATTTTCTGAGGGGGGTACAATAAATGCAGGACGAAAAAGGCAAAGACAGTATGAAGTAATTGCGGATAAGAAAACAATGCAATACAGTTATTGGTATTTGTTTCAGTAGACATATTTATTTCAGATGCAGGGTTCGTACGGGTGCTGGAAATCCTTGAAAATGCTTGAAATTGTACGAGGTGTTTTTAAGGTTTGAAAAGTTTTTGAATTTTGGGAATGGTGCTTGAATTTCGGATAAAGTGCTTGAAATTCTACATGTTTTACTTCGCATTTTAGATTGAAATAAAAAAGTCGGATCGAGCTTAACTGCTTCGCTTTTACATAAAACAGCTCCGCTCCGGCCTTCCCGCGCTATGCGCGTGACCGGCAAGGGTTTTTGTTACGTGTGACCTGGGCATTCTGAAGAGAGTGATAGATGACAGTAGTATTCCAGGAGGTTGCAGTTTCAACGAGCATTGGCTAGCAGAAGACAAGCCATGGGTAAGACGAGGATCAAGCCCACGAGTAGCCTCCTGCAGAGTTTGCAAAAAATAACGATGCCACATGAAAGGTACGCCGTAGTAGAGCATTTTAGATTAGGCTAACGTTGCATGTTACGTTTATTTAAGCTAACCTTAGCAAGCTGAATAGCGAACTCGATGAGGGATAATAATAATTGCACGGTACAATCATTTCAGAGGAGCGCGCCTATGTTATGTGCGTTACAGTCGCCATCCTGTGGTGTTCAGAGGATGAAGCACTCAATGTTGTAATTCAACCCAGTCTCACGGCATTTTGTGTTATAGTCATAAAATATAATCTATTGATTCGACACAGAGCGATTTTAAAAGCAATGTATTTCTACTGGTAGTATGTTTCGTGCCTAAACCAAATGTGACTTGCTCTATCGAAATCAGTCATATTGACCCGAAGACACATTTTTGTTTGTATTACTGGTCTGGGGGAAGCTTGCGTGTGTGTAATGTGTTTATGTACCGGGGAAACACTCACAAGAAACACCGGCTTTTGTTATGCCTGCTGTAACGTTAAATTACTCCATTCTCCGCTTGTAATTATGCTACAAGCTTCAAAGTTGTATTTATCATCTGAATTTGCAGAAACAAGTTTAATATTCTGAAAGCCAATACTTTGTTTATTTTAAAACAGATGAAAACAAAATGTCCCGGACCCTGTCGTGTTATCTATGATTACTATACGCCTTTACTTCATAATTTCAGCGGAGGGAGCGGAAGCGGCGCTGCGGAAGAGCAGGGTGCGAATTGAAAGGTGCCTCTTCTTCCCTCTACAAGCTTCAAAATTGTATTTATCATGAGATTTGGCAAAAACAGTTTCATATTCTGAAATCCAAGACATGGTTTATTTAAAAACACCCGAACCTGGAAAAACTAGTTATTTTACACAAATCCACGTTTATTTTTTTTAAATGAGCCGTTACGACTTTTGACTGATTTCGATAGAGCGGGTCACAAATAATAACAAATTAGAAGGAAAAAAATATATACAGATTTCAGTATTCTTAGCCCCATTTCTTTTCCTCACAGACGGCAAAAAAAGCCAGACATTATACGATTTAAAATAAAAACAATAATCGTGGCTTAATATTGAGTAACAAAATGTTTTTATGAACCCCACAGCTTCCGGTCTTCCAAGACCCGACCTGATAAAAAGACGCAGGCACGAAACATACTACCAATAGAAATACGTTGCTTTTAAAATCGTTCTGTGTGACACGAAAAAAAAGCGGAAAATCGCGTTGGTGAACACGAATCAATAGATTACATTTACTTCTTGACTATAACACGAAATGCGGTGAGACTTGGTTGCGTAATAAGACCTTAGCTTGTTAATATGTTATTATAAATGATAAACTGAGGATTTGACCGTGTCGCAATAGTTGATACTTTTTGAAACAGGCTTTTATATAAAATCTAGAAGTATTATACAAGTAAAACTACATTTTGCTTTAATCCCATGTAATTGTAGAATGAACACAGTCTTCCTTTGAAGATGTATAAGTCAGGTGTCTTGAGTAGTCAACATTACCTACAAATCAAGACTGAACTGCTTTTCCTTCCGGGAAAAGATTGTCCCACTCTTGACCTAATAATCAACATTGGCACTTCTATTGTTTCCCCGACTCAGACTGCAAGGAATCTGGGTGTGATCCTAGATAACAAACTGTCCTTCACTGCAAACATCGCTGCAACAACCCACTGCTGCAGATACACTCTTTACAACATCAGGAGGATATGTCCCCAGCTGTCCCAGAAAGCAACGCAGGTTCTGGTCCAGGCTAGGGATGGGGCCGATCTGATCCAGTATCGGTATCGGGTTCCGATATCAACGTAATTCACGTATCGGAAATTTCCGATCCATACCCCTAGATTTCCGATCCACACATTATGCTGAAAAGATTCTCCGTGCACGGTTCTAGTATGTTGCTTTGCTACTGCAAGATGTGGAATGGATTTCCTAAACGGGGCCATCTCAGTGATCACAGTAGCCTAGGCACGCCCCCGTTCAAGAATTCCATGCCATAGTTTGCAACAAGCAAGCAGTCGAACGTTGAGCGGTCTGGTCTCTGGCCGGGTAATTAGTGCTAACTATTTTGTTGCTAACTATCAATATGTCTGCTGTATGGCAATACTTTTCTCTCGATTCACTGCAAAGCAATACAGCAACATGTAATGTTTGCAAAGCCGTTATATCCAGAGGTGGACGCTCCGTTGCGACATACAATACTACAAACCTAATAAAACACCTGCAGAAGCACCACCCTAAAGAGCACGATGAGTTCTTAGCCGTGAGGAGGCTGAAAGCACAGACTAGCCGTCAGGAGTCACTTCTACAGTCATTCGAAAGACAAGGTAAACTCTCACCAGACAACGTGAAAGCTAAAGAAATAACTGGGAAGGTACTGAACTTCATCGTACTCGATGACCAACCATTATCAGTGGTCGAAAATGAAGGTTTTCGCGGCCTGATGGAACATTTGCAGCCAAGATATAGTTTACCATCAATGCCGACCTATGCTGACAAGTAAGTGAAGAGTAGACAATATAAAGGTATTGGCGAAATGTCCCAGCAGTTTAGGAGAATGAAGGTTCTAATCAAATCAATTACATAGCCATTACATTTCTAACTCCTAATGACAGGAAGGCAGAAAGTGCATTATACAAATAATAATACTCATAATAATAGCAGAATTTTTTTAACAATGACCACAATATCATTATTTGAATAAACCAAATATGAACAATTGAGGAAAATGAGGAAGAACTGATGATTCAAGTAGTAATGTAGTTTGTGCATACATTACTATTGCAACAAATGTGTTAATTTTCTTCATTATTAGTCGATTGTTTTTTGGACGAATGCTCCGGGCCAGTGGTTACAATGGTGGGGCCAGTGATAATATAATGCCAGTGGCATTTTACCCTTAATGTCTACCTCTGCGGTAAGTCACTAGCACCGCGGTGGGCCGGCGGTACCGAAGTGGGCCGGTCGAGAGTCCCGGGCTGATTTGTAGTCCCAGTCCGCCCCTGCGTACAGCCTATACACTTGCTATCGAGTTCATCACAACGATGAAACACAGTTTTGTTCGACACTTTCTTGTCACTACCCACCCGTGATCAATTAGCCTATAATTTTATGTATGCATCCCGGACCGGCACCAGTTCCTCCAGCAATGTAGGGAACTGTGGCGCATCGGGCGATGCACGCACCTTGCGCTGCCCCGTCTATACCTATGCACGTAGAAAACGGTCACAAACAGCGAGTGCTTTTTAAACCATCTCGTTTTTTAATAGAGGCGGCGGTGGTGTGAGTTAAAGCTATAGACAAAAAGCTGTGACTTTCTCCCTCTCAGCTGCATCTCTCCAGCACCACAAACACGGGGAGGTTTTACACACACACCCGCGGTTGCAGCTGGAGAAATGTTTACAGAGGCGATAGGAGTAATATCTCCGGCTGCTTATTTTCAACTGGTAGTGTTGGCCGCTGAAACCCCCAGAATTCAGCGATTTGTCCAATACAAATCTTTACACTGCTTTCATACAGAATTTCCACTTTACTGAGGCCTTTCTTTAAGGTTTCTCTAAACATGAGCTGTGCATGCTTGTATAGCCCTTTCGTCCCGAGCAGCATACACAGAGGAAATCAGCCAGGACTGAGTCCCCAGACACTGATCCCCTGGGTTTTTATTATCCCCAAATGTTCATTAACCAAAAACGAAACACAGCTGCTCAGTTTCACAGGTAATTTTAGGATACCGTCAATCACAGATTCTGGTAAGGCAATGTCCAAATGTGGATTTGAAATTACACTTACCAGTTCTGAAGATTTGTTGGTATCCTGCCGACAACGCCAATTTGTGGGGGAAACTTCTGTGTAGCAATGCAGTGGGAGTCACCGACTCATGAATGAGACACGGGAAGAGCAGGAGCTTTGATGTCAAACACTGATGGTTTATTATAGGAGCTTCGGCCGGAGAATTCACAAAACAAGTCACAGCAGTCACGGTCTGACTGCACGGTAGAGTTGCCACGTCAATTCTAAAGAACTCTACCCCAGACCCATGTATTTAGCTAGTTCAGAGAGAATAATCAACATGCTGCATAACAAGATAGAATCATAACACCTCTATCAGCTGACGCCAACAGGCAGGAACAGGGAGACAGAACACTAAGAGCACAGCAGCCAAGGTTAAAGGTGCCTGTGCTCAGTCAGGACAGAATTAACTGATAAACTGGGTCAAAGTTATGGGCCTTGGAAAATATTTCCCCAACACGTACAAATGTGTCACTCATTTTGAAATATTAAACTTAGTGTTCTTTTCTTTAATTGTTCATCCTCATGTAGAATGCTATTATGAAACACACATTTGGTTGTTTATAGCATAAAGAACATCTGATTTAATGTTAGATAGCGAAATAATAATTTGAGTATAAGTATGTGCATATAAATATGTAATTTACAACAGCTTTAAGATGCTTGAAAAGCTTGAAAATGCACCTTGAAAATGCTTGAAAAGTGCTTGCATTTGACTTTGGAAAAGGTGTGAGAACCCTGCAGATACTTATAGTTACAGTTTTTAGTTTCAGTAACAGAATCATTCCAATGACAGTATTTGTTTCAGCAACGTCGTTACAATTTAAAGGGGACATATCATGCTATATTTGAACAATATATTGTAGGGCCATGCATATATAAATATAGTTTTTTTTCCAAAATACCAAACAGATCCTGCATTTTAGCCATGCCTCATTTTGCTCTATTTGCTCTTTCCAGCGCTGTTTTTTGCAGGGGGCTGATTCTGAACACGCCCCCCTGCAGGAGAGGGGAGCTTGCTTTGAGATCAGCTGCTGGGCTGTCAGAAGAGGGGGAGAAAAAGAGATCTCCGTCCTCCCTGTTTTATTCTTATAGAAGTAAGAAGAGAAGTAACGGGGCAGAAACCCTCCTTTTTACACAGCGGTCCAGACATAGACATCAAACGGCGACACATATTCAGTTGCCAGTTACTTTGGCATTAGGGCAGGGATATCTAGATACTTTCCAAGGTTTGACATAATGAATTGTGCTACTTTTAAAACAAGCAACGATGTTGTCAAATCTGTAATCAAAAAGCTCATCAAAAATGCTATCGAAGCAGTTCTTGCCGTTGCTACGTTCAAACAACGGATTATTTTTCTTAGTGGATGCATGTCAATTTAAATCAATACATACAACTAGGCATGGGCGGTATCATTTTTTTCATACCGTCATACCTTGCTGACATCATACCGTGGTATACGGTATATGACGGTATCAGTCCCAATTTAAGGGGTCATTTCTCCCCCCAAAATTTTTTTTACTCACTGTATCAACAGCCCCACCAAAAATATTTTCCACCAGCCGCCACTGACGGTATGACTTGGGTCGACTTGAGTGAGGTGGCGTTCGGGGCAAATAGATGTTTCGAACAGTATATTATATGTTCGGTGTAAAATGCCGCCCGAGCCGGTAGACGCTCGCAAAGTGCCGCGACGTGCGCGTAGGTGCAAAACAAGGGCTGCATACATGACACATTGTGCAAATGGCACATTTTGAGATCGGATATAGGACGCGTTTGTAGATGTCCGACGTTGTTTCCATAGTGAGCTAAGTTAACAATATATCATCATACATAAACATTTTCCGGGAGTAAATACTTTACTTATTGAATAAAGTTTGCTATATTCACTAACTAGTTTGGCAATATTATTCCGTGCAAGTGTTAAAAACCTTATTTCCATTTGATTCATTGGATTACTCGCGTGAATGTTTAGCACGTAAATGCTTTCGTTTTTAAAACCGTCCGACCTCGACTACAAAACCATCAACCAGTTGCATAGGATTAAAAAATGTCAACACTCACTCACCCCGTCTTAAACATTCCCAAAAAAGTGCCTCTGTCTCTCGTTCTGCTGGATGAAGTCACTGGCGACGAGTAAACCCAAAATAGTCCCAAACAGGCGCAGAGATATTTTTCTTTTTTACTAGTTGTCCGAGTTCGGGGCCGGCAAATGCTGCCGCCATCTTGCTCAGCTCAGCTCTGTGCTGAGCTCTGAGAGCGGGAAAGACGGACTGCCCTCCCCTGCCCTCTGCTGGCGCGTGCTGTGCATTACAACCAATGTCGTCCCTGTCAAAACTCTGTGTCAGTGTAATAGAATGAAACGCATCTGTGATTTGGCGCACAGTCTGTGACGTCACGGTATTGAAAATCATACCGACGGTATTTCGAAATACCCTGGTATACCGTAATACCGTCATACCGCCCAAGCCTACATACAACTATTTTTTAAATCAGTAAAATAATTTTCTAAATCCATAAAAGCATTTCAATATCGTCATATCGTTACTTTGTTGAGAATGTGGCCATGTAATAAGCGGGATAATGTGCAGCGCCGATCTAGATCCCTCCGCTTCGCGTCGGGCTCCTGATCAGCCTGTCGGTGTTCTTTTCCCCATAATGACCGCGTCGCAGCACATTATCCCTTACATATGATTATATAGTCATTATTAATTTTTTTAAAGCAGGAGGCGCAAACGCTTGCCTCTGGGAGGGAGAAAAAGAGCCACAGCGGAGAATAAACAGAAGGGCAACCATGCAAGGGAAGTCTTCTTCGCTGCTTTTGTGGCAGACTACAGTGCCACTTACAGGCCTGGCATATGTACTACAGCGTCTCCAGAGCTTTCGAGCGGCAATGGCCTGCCGTGGCCCAACCTCTCATTCCCCTGATAGGTGGAGAATTGACCACTAAGCGGAGCACCCCTTTTGTGACGTAGAAAATAATTCAAATCTGTATCAGTCTGTATCAGATCCTTTACAGCCAAGCGGCAAACTCTGGGGAACAGCCGGGACGCCAATACGGAAGTGCAACACACTGCAGTTCATACATGGGCCGCTAGGGACTGACTGCAGAAAGGAGCAATTTCCATAGACCCCCATGTTAAAATGCCCAACTTTACAGCAGAAAAAAACATGTTTCTACCCATGGATGCAATAAATATTATTATCGATATACTTAGATTCCACCTTCATGATTATGAATCTGTGAGTGAATTGTTTTCTAACACGACCCTTTTATTTATATTAGGTCTTAAAGTTTTTGCATAAATTAGGGTGTGGTCACTTTGATGGACATGTACATGCCTCACTGTCAGCTAACAGCAACTTGTTCACTCTGCTATGCTACAACCATAGAGGCTACAACGTTAGTTAGTCATAGTACTGTACTTGACCCTTTAGCTTTAGCCGTGTTTGTGGTGATTGTGCCTTTTAGGGAATATTGTTACAAATACCAGACAATTAAAATGTCGTGCTGTGCGCTTGAATATACTACGAACAGAACTTCCAAGAAGTCTAAAATGATAATATTATACATGTTAATCCCGTTCGCAGGTGTTTGTGGTCTTTGCTAGCTTAGCTTGTTACTTATTAGCCAGCTAAGGACGTAACCCTTTATACATACATATACATTTTAGTTTATGATTCAGCCTTGGGTAAGACTTTTATAGTCTATGGCTATGACGCCCATAATGCTAAACGGGAGCAAATGTTAATAGGGGACCCAATTATCCCAGTGGTGGCCCCCGGAGCTAACGGAGCCGCAGGGGGCTAGCTCCAGCCGGCGTCCCGGAGCTAGCCCACTGCGGCTCCGTTAGGTCCGGGCGATGGAATCCGTCGTTATAACTGGAGATCAAGGAATGCAGCGAAACGCAGACTTGGTTCACCTGCTGTAGTATTAGCTAAATAAATTATGTTGAACAAGGCTTATTAAGCTGAACATCGCCACAATTGTTCTGCTATGTATCGGTACTTCTTTTCTTAACGTGTGAATGACAAGCATTAAGAATAACAAAATATAGCTAATTCTCTTGCAGATTCTCTCGTTTGATTATGAATGTAACGTTTATATAGGGGAACTACACTGTTGGCAGTAACTTGGTATGCATGTATTTCATTCTAGCTTAGCTTCTTAGCCTGAGCTAGCTCTGTTTACTTCCAGTTCGGAGGCAGCAGGTCCCGCCTCGGCTCCGCCTCTTTGCCCTTATTTGGAGCAGGCTGGAGTAGGCGGGAGTTGAACTCTGACGTCACTGTCGAGCCGTTAGTGGCCAACTCCGCCTACTAAGGGCTTCTCGGCAACTCTGCAGAATCCTATGGGTGACGTCACGGACACTACATCCATTTATATATACAGTCTATGGTTACAGACCCTTTTTTTGAGATTTGGGTATGGAGGAAAAGAGGGAGGGTTGTATTTTCTGACACTTGGTGAGTTCCCTGACACACCGGGGAGACATATTCATGTATACAACACGTACCAGAGTGCATTTTGCACGATAGGTCCCCTTTAACATTCAATTACTCAAAATAAAACGTATTACTGTTAGCTTCATCTTAAGTTATAGTAAATGTTTTGCACTAAAGGCCCTGACACACCAGGCCGATTTCGGCCGTTTTCGTTAGTCGGAAGACAAAGCGTGTCCTGTTTCCCAAACTCAATTTGGTGTGTCCCGCACCGTCAGCCGTGACACGCCTTATTTGGACTGCCTGACCCGATGCATCGGGTCAGGCAGTCGGACCAAGCAATCACTCTGATTGGCTGTGCAGCTAGCGAATCAGTGCATGAGAAGCGAAACGGAAGTGAGGGACGTAAACAAACGATTTAAGAAGGCACACACAGACTGCTATTCATTTTCATCTCATCATGGCGATCTGGAATGACGGAAACGAAGACCTGCTCATCACCTTGATCCAGGAGAGGTCAGCTCTGTACGACATCACAGAGAAAAGGTACTCGAAACGAGTAGTGAAAACCGGACTCTGGCGAGATATTGAAACGCAACTAGGTTTCTCGGGTAAGATTATCTTTTTCATCAATTGAGCTCTTTAGCAGATACTGTTGGCTTTTTATTGTTTGCCAGCGTACAGTGACGTTAACGTGAAATGTAATTTTGTTATTTCAACCTTGTGTTTTGTTGTTATCTTGTTGCTAGCTGTTGCTAGCTGTGCAGTTTGGCACTGCATATAGATATGAATTGGACATGCTAACTAGCCACAATGCTTACATCGTTTATTTGTGTGCTTCAGAGAAAGAGCTGAGGAACAAGTGGGATTCTCTGCAAACCCAGTACACCCGGTACAGGAAACTTGCCCCTTCAGGTAGTTGTGGAGCACAAAGGACTGGCAGACAGCAGTGGATCCTGACCAGGCTGCAGTTTTTAGAGCCCTACACAAGAAGGAAGGAGAGTACCTCGAACCTCACCATCACGGTAACTATTTTATTTGTTGAGTACAAATAAGTGTTTCTGGCTTCTTTCATTTACAAAAACATTATTTGCATTCATTTGGTGGTTACAGTGGTAAATATAACAATAACAGAATAATATATATATTATTGTATTATAATTATTGATGTGCTCATCACCTTAATGTTGCAGCTGGTAAAAGAGCTAATTTAAATGACATGATATACTGCTGGGTAGCTTATGAAATTCACCATGGGATCAATAACGCTTTTATCTTAACCTATAATAATACATGATAAAATATGTCTTGATTATATTTTGTAGTGTTCTGAATCTTCTAGAAGTATGTCTTTAGCATCTGAATAGAGCCATCACAATGTGTCTACAATGTGCCTCTCACACTTGACCACACCCCGGACTAATGGCACACATATTTCAGGGTATTGTTTTGTTTTGAATGCTTAGTAAACAGTTTTAAGAAGCCATGGTATTAAATCCAACTAACTGTAAAATAATTAAGGAATGTCCGGTGGCTGTATAATCAACCCCCGGTGGCACCAGCAGTGAAACCTCGACCAGCACCACCGAGGAGTCCTTCCACTTTGATGCTGAGCCCTGAACTCCCCTGGCAGAATCCACCATCTGCACAACACCGGCACCGCTCGGAGAGAGGACAAGCACACTCAGCACTCGAAGGCCTCCGGCGAAGCGCAGGATGATGATACTAAATGAGATACTGTCTACCGCTGTTTATTGTTCAAGATTGAAATGTAAATGAACAAGCCGGTTTTCTGCCCCTCTATTCACATGTAGCCTTTCATACGTGATGGTTTCTTCATTCTCGAACTGTTGTGGAGCAGAACTATAAAGTCGCAGGATTAGTCTCAAGTACCTCAATATAATTATAGTATGTCTGCACTTTAAGTGCTCATTTCATCATTCATTCATGTATTTTATATTCTACTAAAACTGAATCAAACCATAAACGAGGTGGCCTGTTGGGATTACTATATATAATATATCTACATTATTTTATCCAACTTTATGCTTTGCTCTTGCTGCTTGTTTTACACTGATTTTATATCTTATTTCTTACTGATGTAAAGCACTTTGAACTGCAATCCCCTGTATGAAAGGTGCTATACAAATAAAGTAATTATTATTCTGATGGATGTTTCTGCACCTCTGTTCATTCTCCCATTATCCTCCTCAATCTGCCGAGAAGTATTTTAATGTTGTAGCTGTTACTATAACCAATACTAATGCTAGGGCTACAACTGACAGTTATGTAGGCACATTTTTATTGTTTCTTATCGCTGTGTTATTAAAAGAATAAACACAAATAGCACGATAGGCAATGCAAAACTTTATTTCGTACCTTCATACACACAACATTAGAATGAGCTTTTATCAACGCCTACATGATGATAATCTGTCAACATGACAGGAAAATCCACATGACAATATCTTAAAATATATTTTATTTATTTTTTGCATTTGCCTAGGGGGCCAGTCGCCACTGACCATATCATTTATATATATATATATATATATATATATATATATATATTTATAAATAAAGTCAATGAACAGTTAAATCTCTACTGTACGGGTGTCCGCCTATTCCGTCAACCAATAAGTTGTTTAATCATAAACTTTTAATTTTTAGGGGGGCCACAAGGGGGTTCAAAGTCAGTGTTACATACATAAAATCCATCCATCTTCTCCCGCTTATCCGTGGCCGGGTCGCGGGGGTAGCAGTTTCAGCAGAGAGCCCCAAACTTTCCTTTCCCTGGCCACATCAACCAGCTCTGACTGGGGGATCCCAAGGCGCTCCCAGGCCAGCGAAGAGATATAATCCCTCCACCTGGTCCTAGGTCTACCACTTGGTCTCTTCCCAGCTGGACGTGCCTGGAACACCTCCCTAGGGAGGCGCCCAAGTGGCATTCTAACAAGGTCCGAACCACCTCAACTGGCTCCTTTCGACGCGAAGGAGGAGCGGTCCAACTCCGAGACCCTCCCGGATGACCGAACTTCTCACCTTATCCCTAAGGGAGACACCAGCCACCCTGCGGAGAAAACCCATCTCGGCCGCTTGTATCCGCGATCTCGTTCTTTCGGTCATGACCCATCCTTCATGACCATGAGGGTAGGAACGAAAATGGCCCGGTAGACAGAGAGCTTTGCCTTCTGGCTCAGCTTCCTTTTCGTCACAACGGTGAAGTCAAGCAGCTCCCGCTGCTCCGATTCTCCGGCCCATCTCACGCTCCATTGTTCCCTCACTCGAGAACAAGACCCCGAGATACTTGAACTCCTTCACTTGGGGTAAGGACTCATTCCCTACTTGGAGTGGACAGTCCATCGATTTCCTGCTGAGAACCAGGGCCTCAGATTTGGAGGTGCTGATCCTCATCCCAGCCGCTTCACACTCGGTTGCGAAACGATCCAGTGAGTGCTGAAGGTCGCAGACCGATGAAGCCATTAGAACCACATCATCTGCAAAAAGCAGTGGTGCAATCCTTAGTCCACCGAACCGCAGACCCCCTCCCCCACGACTACGCCTCGAAATCCGATCCATGTATATTACAACCAGGATTGGGGACAAAGCGCAGCCCTGGCGGAGGCCAACCCTCACCGGAAATGGGTCCGACTTACTGCCGAGGACCCGGACACAGCTCTCGCTTTGGGAGTACAGAGATTGGATGGCCCTGAGACCCCCTCACCCCATACTTCCGAAGCACCTCCCACAGTAACTCCATGGGAACTCGGTCATACGCCTTCTACAAGTCTAAAAAACACATGTAGACCGGATAAGCGTACTTACAGGCCCCCTCCAGGATCCTTGCGAGAGTAAAAAGCTGATCCATCGTTCCACGACCAGGACGGAATCCGCATTGTTCCTCCTCAATTTGAGGTTCGACAATCGGCCTGACCCTCCTTACATACATAAAAAAACATTTTAATGGCCAAACTATTCTACAATTTAGGATTTTCCAGAGAGGGTTATTTGTGAATCTACGACCCTCCGGAGCGTTTGCAATTGCCGAAAATTGTTGTTTCTTCCACGACCACTAGAGGTGCTAAACTTTAAAAACGTTACTATAGTTCAATAAGCTGCAGAACAATCAACCTATTTGGTCGTACTGTAAGAGTTGGAGGACTTGTTGATTGTAACACATAATCACTGATGTTTCGCTGTCACGGTGGTGGACTCATTAGAACAGAGTGGGCGTGCTGACCAATCAGAGCACAGTGGGCTCATAGGGAGGGGGGGGGCAGGAGCTCCAACAAGCCGTTTAGTATAGAGAGTGAATACACATCAGGGCTCGACATTAAGGACTGCCCGATGGCCCGGGGCAATCTAGTATTTAGCTCGGGCCATGAAGCCTCACCTTCTGGTTGCAATCTATTATACCAGTATCATGCAGCTCGCGGATCCAGTAATGAGTGACCCGACAGTAAAACTAAACATATCTATAACTAGTTTAGGTAGTTTGAGAGGTAATTAAAATAGCTACGTGTGATATTCTAACCTGAGGTGTGTGTTTTGTTCCGCTCACCGCTGCATGTGATCATGCAGAGCCGCGTGTCGACTCATCAGCAGCAGCTGATCTCTCTCTCCCTTCAGATTAGACTTCACTCGCGTTTATGTCCATATCGATCAGATCCAGCTAGTTTTAGCTAATGATATGACTACCTGCTTATTAAAAGGCACCTTGACCTAAACAATAAGTGTCGCTATGCAACTGGGTGAGGCCACAAAGTATAGCGCAGCATTATGCATTTGTTTACATGCCCACCGGAACCCCGAGGCATTATCAACAGATCAACGCACAATCAACCCATACAGCACATCTCTTTCTCCACATTAAGTGTTACACATTAGAATTGACTACTCTTGTCTGTCACATACTCTTCTTGTCTGTCACATAAGTGGCGCAACTGAAGCGGTATAGAGAACCGCAGTGACGCGTCGTAAAACCCGGAAATAAGTTAGCATTTTTAACACTTCCGGTTCCTTCCTCAAAAAGCAATGCATTTTTTCCATAGGGTTTTGGAAAATAGCTCGAAATAAGGTCTGTGGTTGACACAAATTTAAGAGGTAAATCACGTTTTGTTCTACGACATTAAATATATCAGCAGTGACCCCACTGGGAATTTTTGAAGAGTTTACGTGTCTGAAAAACGATGGTTGTTACCGAATGGCTGAATAGGACTACAGAAATTGTCGAGGCCGTTGTACGTCATTACGCCGAACACGTAAACACTCCCGCTAAGTTTGTTTTCCCCTGTGTTCTGCTTGAAAGCAAGTACCTGCCTATCTTTAGTATCTGTATATCTGACCATTCAAATCTGTATTTTTGAAATTGTCGTTTTTAACACCGTAGTTTTACAAATTATAGAATAATTAATTACCAGTGTTTTCCAATTTTACTCGGCAGTTCGTTTCGTTGGCTAACGTTAGCTAAAGCTAGCGCTACTAGTTAGCTACGCAATGGTTTGTTGCTTTGCTCCGGGTTGCAGCCACAGGTCTTCGCATGAAACGTGCTTGTTCTATCGTTTCCCGGCCAATGTTTTCCAAAGGAGAGTCTGGATTCGTGCCATGAGGTAAGCTGACGTTACATTTTTGTCCATGTCACGGTGAAATGTAAATAATGGGTAGTGACTGTATCGCCGTTATAGAGATGGCGCTGCTGAAAAGACCGCAACATAAGTAAAGATAATGAATACATCCTATTAAAACCTTTGTGGCTTATATGATAAGTCTTATTAGTACAAGCAGCATAACGTTTCACCATGTAACTAAAGATTGTAGTCAGGGAAATCAGTTTGACATATTGAACTAATAACAAATCACCTCTGGCTGGAAGAGAACTCTCTGCTCCATAGCTTCTCTTGGACGTAAAATCACATTTACATTTTTCATTTATATTCAATTTAATATTCCATCCCTCACATACTTTTGTATATATAATAACTTATATTTTGTTTTTCTTGTTATGCTGCTGCAACACAAACATTTCCCAAATTAGGATCAATACAGTAATATCTTATCTTAATTAATTAAGAAATAAAACTATTATAATTATTGTAGCAGCTGACACCTATTTTCAATATGGATTAATCTACCATTTATTTCTTTAGTTCAATTTTCATCTATAAAAATGTCAAAATAGTAAAAATGTTCACGAGACTTATCAAAGTGCAAGGTTATATCTTTAGATGTTTTATTTTAGCCTATGTACTGTATGTCTTAATGCTCTTACAGTACATATGTGACGGTGTGACTTCCATGAAACTAATATTTTATATCTTCCCAACAGACGAGCTGACAGGAAACCTAACACTCTAACAACCACAACATTGCAAAGGCGAGTAAATGTAAATTAAAAACAATTCACAATTTTTTGATTTCTTCTTCCTTGTAGTGAGGTGAAGCTGACCTTGCAGTTGGTGCCAGTAAGGATGTTCCTCACGCAGGCTGAATGTTTCTCCTTCCTTACTGACACAGAAGCCCTTGATTTGCAATGCTTCACTAATTGTCATTTCCCTGACTCCGTAGGGACACTTTACCTCCAGCAAAGCGGAAGACCCTACCAGACCATCTGGAGATGTCCCCAACAATCCTGATAGGGAGAGCCACAAATCTGACTCATGGACCTGCATCGGAGTTGCAGTGGTGAATGCCCTGACGCCCTCACCTTCATTCATAGTCCCCCACTGTACAGACAAAACACCATCAAGGGCCTGTTGTTGCCCTAGCACCCTGGCAATAAAGGAAGCAGTCACACGCTTTGACCTCAGGACAGCTCCAAAGTTGCTGGCAGTCAACCTTCCTTTCCTGAACAAATGCCAGTTTGGGTTGGTTCGCTGACCAGTGGTAGCCACCTGAATTGCCCTCTGTTGCTCTTCAGACAATGCCATGCTTGCCACAATTTCCTCAGGTCCCTGATGCCCAACAGATTTGATCATTTCAGGAACAGTAAGTGTTTCCAAGCTGTAGTGTTCCTCTTCTGGCTCGGGGGAGAGAAGCCAAGACATTCCTGAGAACCTGCCCCCGAGTCTGTCCCTCAGCCAGTCACGATCTTCGGAGGTGGGCTCTCTTGTCAGCGGGTTAAATGAGTTATTGGTTTCAACAGTCACATTAAAACAGTTACTAAATCAGCTTACTATCACCTAAAGAACATATCTAGGATTAAAAGACTAATGTCACAGCAGGATTTGGAAAAATGTGTCCATGCTTTTATCTTCAGTAGACTGGACTACTGGAAGATAATGGTGTCTTCACAGGTCTCACTAAAAAATCTATTAGAAAGCTGCAGCTGATTCAGAACACCGCTGCTCGAGTCCTTACCGACACTAAGAAAGAGGATCACATCACTCTAGTTCTGAAGTCTTTACACTAGCTTCCTGTGTGTCAAAGAATAGATTTCAAAATACTGCTGCTGTTTATAAAGCACTGAATGGTTTAGGACCAAAATGTATTTCTGACCTCCTGCTAAATGATGAACCATCCAGATCTCTCAGGTCTTCAGGGACTGGTCAGCTTTCTTTCCCCAGAGTCAGAACTAAACATGGTAAAGCAGCGTACAGTTATTATGCTCCAAATATCTGGAACAAACTCCCAGAAACCTGCAGGTCCGCTGCAACTCTTACTACTTTTAAATCCAGGCTGAAGACTTTTCTTTTTGTCGCTGCTTTTAATTGAACTATTCATATCTTAGACTGCACTGTAACTTTTATCCATGTATTTTTTCTTTTAATGTTTATTTTATTAGCTTTTCTTTTTAATGACTGATTTTAAATGCCATTTTCTTAATGTCTTTCATTTTTTGTAAAGCACTTTGAATTGCCTTGTGTTGAAAAGTGCTATATAAATAAACTTGCCTTGCCTTGCCTAATAAAGATTTCATGTGACACATACAATTGATTTGTTGATGGGAATTAATGTGAATAAATTAACTCTAGGTTAACGGTACTCTTGCTATCACTACTCACCTATAAACCTTGTCCCTCATGCTAGCCCTGACAACACCGGTAAGCACACCTTCATCTAGGCTGCACTGTAACGTGTCCTGACTTGTAGTGGTTCTCTCCTCTATCTACACTCTTCTTGTCATCTTTGTAAAACGATATCAGACTGGTAATTAACACAGCCATGATTTCTAGTTCAATCCAGTGTGGCTAAAATGAAAAGCTTTGTTCAAATATGCAAGCACGTGAAAGTCAAATTCAGCTTTATTGTCAAAAATTCTACATGTGTTATACATCCGGAAATATCGAAATATCGTTTCCCACAGTGTGACATGTATACAAAAAACAAAAAGGGCCTAGATAAACGTGGTATAAATTAAACAAAACGGGCCTAGATAACCGGGGTATACAGTTTAAAATGTTAATATATTTAAAGTGTTCAAAGTGCAGTTTCAGTGAAAGTCAGTTGAAACGATCTTAAGTTGGCGTGACGTTGAAGTCGTGCAACCCTGCTGCTGTACTGGCTTGTAGTTCGTTTATAGCATAACGTTAGCATTTAGCTTTTGGCGACTAGATTTATGATTCAAAAATTATAAAAGTAGGGTTGACATGTGGAGATTATCCGGCTGAACAAAATGTGATCCCTCTCTTAAATGTATGTCAACCACAGACCTTATTTCGAGTTATTTTCCAAAATCCTATGGAGAATTTGCATTGGTTTTTCGCGAAGGAACCGGAAGAAGTTTACTTCCGGGTTTTACGACGCGTCACTGCGGTTCTCTATTGCGCTAAAGGGAAATTATTTTGACCGGACATTTTGACCAAAGAGATTTAGATTTGCTTGCTAACGGGAACTCGTACGTCGCCATTGTGCGTGCTTCGCGGATGCACTCGGCTGCTCGGGTCTGCTCTGTCAGCTTCTGGATGAGGAGGCATTCCTTCGACCAACTTACAGTAGATAACATTACAAACATTTTTAACAGGGGCCATAATAGCGTAAATAATGTTTGTTTTGGCAGTTATAACTGAATTTAATGTTTTCTACTTTTTTACATCTGGGAAGGCATTTGCCTTCAACAGATGGAAAGTGTCTTGACCAACAACTTAAGTATTTATTATAGCTATGCAGGGCATGCAAGCGAGCAAACACAAACAAGTGAAATGAGGAATACAATTGAAATTGTAATATTGTGGTGGTTCATCTTATAATTCAGTCTATAGAATGCACCAGACAGCATCTAAGACCTGCAAAAATCTAAATGTTCTAGGGGGAGGCCCCCCAAACCCAAAAATTGAGTGTTGTTCAGTTTGTGTGTTGTGGAACATGCGTGTCCGTGCATGAAAATATACCACACACCCAATTACAATTGCATGTTCAATTCACTACCCTGGAAGTTAATACAGTTGTTAAAGTTGGAACAGCCTGTGGACAGCCGTTCTTCCTTGCATGTCAGTTGCCGACACCTTCTTACAGAGGACAGGCACATCTAGCTGCAGCACGACCCGTATATTTCCGCACGCCGTGTTCTCAAGACATATTCTTTTTAACATTTTCAACACGGTGGATAAATCCTTATATGCTCCCGGCAACACACTGAACGTCAACTTTGCCTCCTTATTAGACTCACCCCTACTTTAGTGGGAACAATGAGTATAGGAGGAATAAACGCAGATCATCCTCTGGCTGCAGCCTTGACCGGTACTTGCTTTTGATCAAAGTCAATGCGGAAAACCTTCACTCACACAGGTAGGTGGAGGTGAAGGGAATGGGCACTTTTACAGCCTTTTTGGCGAGGTGGGGGAACTCGGTCTCCACAGACAGCCACAAGTGGGCAAGTGTCACTTTACTCGTCTTTTTCTCGTTCTTTTGTGTCTCACGCTGCGCCTCCCCTGAAGCTCTCTGGCGCCCCCCAGGGGAGGCGCGCCTCACACTTTGAAAACCACTGGTCGAGAGAATGCACCAGACAGCATCTACAGTAAGACCTGCAAACATCTTTTCTTTTCTAGGGGGAGGCCCCCCAAACCCTTCGTGTCATTTCGTCCACGCACATTTTTCAGGGCAATCTCTATTGGGCTCAGGGCCATCTGTAAATTAGCTTAGATGGCCCACAGGGCCATCTCCCAAAATCCTTAATGTCATGGCCTGCACATAGATGCTGTATGAGAAACCAATGTGATTTTGGAACATTGAACAATGTAAATCCATTCTAGTAGACCTCAACAATGGAATTATGGTCAGTAGAAATGGCCATGTCATGGGACCTTAGTAAATGTACTTCACCTCTTTTTGACCTGTAAAGTGTGTGTTGTGTCTTCCAGCTCCGCCACGCTGCCGCTCACTCTGCGATGCTGTTTGGAAAAATTCAAAATGGACCACAGGATCGCGCGCTTCATACTGCCCATTGGGACCAACGTGAACATGGACGGAAGCGCCCTTTACGAGGTGATCGCGGCCGTTTTCATCGCCCAGCTGAATGAAGGACGTCAGCCAGCTTATCACCCTTGCGTAGGTGGCAGTTATTGAATCTCTCTCTAGATTAAGTATTTTTCAAACTTTACAGAACAATGACCGCAGAAGAACCTTTTGTCACAATTGGAATCTGGTTATTGATGTTTATACGTCCAAGCAACTAGTTTAGGGTATTGTTGCAAAACATAGAAAGAGATAATACAAATATAGAAAAAAATAATGAATAAACATAAATATTGAATAAAATAAGTTTGGAATAAAAACATGGGAAAATAAAATATATGCAATATATTTGAATTAAAATGAAAGAGCTGCACGAAAAAAAGAAAAATACAATACAAATATTTACAATATATTTTATTATACGACTTAAGCTTATGTGTGTTGGACTGTTGCAGGAGCCTGGGACATAAAGTTTCAAATCAAATCAAAGTTTATTTATATAGCCCAATATCACAAAACACGTTTGTCTCAGTGGGCTTTACAGATTAACAAACATAGATGACAGTTTAAAATATTATTAAAATTACAAGTAAATTATAAAATACATGATAGAACGTGAAACAAAAATAAAATAAATTCAAATAAAACGAGATAAAATACACCAAAAGGCAGTACAAATGCAATAAAGATAATAAAGTAAAATACCATAAAATGTAGTTGGACAAACGAAGGGTATCTCGAACCAGCTCTAACTATAGGCTTTATTGAAAAAGGAAAGTCTTCAACACACTCTTACAATTTTGGAAACTGTCTGCCTCCCTAAACAAACCAGGAAGTTGGTAACAGAAAAAGGGATAAGATTCCTGTTTTCATTTTTTTATCATCAAAAACCCTACTAATCTGTGTGCGTATGTGTTAGAAAAATATCACATGTCACCGGCTTGAGCTTCAATATCAGGATACATGTATTTGTTATCCTTGTAAGAGTGGAAGTAGTCATCACACAACAGAGCATTTGGTACAAATAGTTCCCAGAACAGTGTCCTTCACATGCTTATATACAAGAGAGGGTGTATTACAGTCACAAGATGGAGGAATGCTGGTTCAAAGCAGTATACAATGTTTAGTATTAGATTAGCTAAGACCCACGTCAGAAATGATCATGCTTGTCATATGTCTACCTCCATAGAGGCTGAATCATCATGTTAATCACCTAGCTATCATATGCCTAACATCCTGTCATGTACACAGCTACGTAGCGCCTTTGTTATCATGTGCTACTCTGATATTGAAAGAGTACATTCAGTATTTTCCCAACAGTATGTCATAAACCCTTTAAACCTCTGTGTGTGTGTTTGCCCTGCAGAGTGATGTCGGCCGTGTCCAGCCTCGGAGCGTCAGGGATCCCCGCCGAAGGAGCGGTGACCACCCTCTTCGTGCTGTCCGCCGTGGGCCTGCCGGTGAAGGAAGCCTTCATGCTGATGGTGGTGGAATGGCTGCTGTAAGTTTATCATACTTTATTCTCCAACGGGCTGCACTACACATCATCCAAATTAACAACCACAATAGTGTATTTGGAGTATTTACATTTTTTGCTATTTTGCACTTCTATCCCAATATAATTCAGAGGTAAGTCGTGTGCTTTTACTCCACAGCATGTCTTTTTTGACCTTTAGTTACTTTGCACATTTTGATTCAGGATTTGAATTATATTCAACACTTTAGTTACACCTGGAGTAACATTAACTCTGAGTACTTCCCCCATCTCTAATTAAAGTCAGACATGGATTGCTGCAGCTGTGTTTTTCTGCTTCTAATAGTCAATTGTATAAGTACGTGGTAATACATCAAACAGTATTATGGTTCTGCTTTCATAGTTTACTAAGCTTTACTGTGATTCATGTCTTTCAGAGACCGCTTCAACACCGTCGTTAATGTTTTGGGAGACTGCGTTGGCTTGGCGATGATTCACCACCCGTCTAAAAAGGAACTGGCCGTTATGGACCACGCGCTTGAGGAGAGGTGTTCATTTTACATGCTGTGTTTTTGTCATTCCCCTTTTTGTCACAAATGTGTTTTTTATTAGGGAGTATTTAAAAAAAGCATTTTGTCTTTACATGATGGAGCTTTCCCAACACTACTCTTTTTACGTAAAGTTGTACTAAGTACTGTAGAAGATACAATCAAAATAATAAAAACAACATTTTTACTTAAATGTGCTTATTCCCACATAATATACGGAAATAACAATAGGTGTGAAAATAAAATAAAATAACAGAATCTCACAAGAATAATACAATTAAAAGGTTAAAAAAAAATTAAAAAAAGGATAAGAGAAAAAACCACAGAGCTTTGAAAAAGGTATACAAGTATCTATTAAAAAAAGGACAACATGAAACACTGAGTAGCTGGCCCTTGATCTCTGCTCTGGATATTTCAGATTGAATGTTCAAACAAGGTCAGTCCTTCAATAAATAAATATGTGAATAAACACTGTACAACTGTACTCTGTACAACTCTGAAGTGTGTTTGTATCACTAATGGCTGTGTTGTGTTTAATCTGAACAGGGCGGCTGAAGCGCCTGCCGAGGATCACCTGAGCTCCATGGAGTCCCAGTACGCCATGTCGGAAATATAATAACTCCAAGAGTTCAGCAGCAGGAACAGGGATGATCCAATGATAACAAGTTGTGATATCTCTGAAGTGTTGTTTGTGTTTTTTTATTTGGTGAAGCATATTTTGTATTTTGAGGAAGTATTAGTCGTCGTAGTTAATTTTTGTCAAAGTAATGTCCTTAATAGCTCTTCAATTTAGTAAAATGTAATAGATGTAGTTTTTTTTATTGAATTCATGTTATATGAAAATATTGGTCTGATTTGATCTAATAGGTGTAGTGAATTTTTATTTAATAAAAGTTATAATACTAATACATCCTTAACTACCAATGTGGTATTAGATGTAGGCTAATAGTATTTTTTTATTGAACTTATGTAACATGTTGTAAGTGATTTTATATGGATTCAGCATGTTGTTAATTTAATTGATATAATATATGTGAATAAAATGAACTTTAAACTAATTGGAAGTATATGTATGGATTTAATTGTACATGAATATGCAAATAAACAATTTTAAATATATATATTTTTATATATAATATATATCAAATGAACTGGTAACATTCCTGTTAATGTAAGAAAGCGTTGCTGTGTATTTATGTTTTACTTTTTAATCAGAAGGTATCTCCATTTTATAAGCTGGAGGCTTCCTGATCTTTCCTTTCAAATGTCCTATTCTTTTTGATTATCTGGATGTCATACAGTCTAATATATGCGCGAAATAAATACATAAATATATAAATCAATAAATAAATACATTGCTGATTAAAACCCCTCTCCAAAAAGAGTTGCTCCATCCATGTAGTTATATCCCCGCCTCCCTCTATTTAAACGCCCCTGTGATTGGTCAACAAACCTTCTAAATAATTCTACCCACCAATGGCCGACAAGACTCGTGAACGTCATCACTAGATGCCGGAAGAAATGTCACATGTGTCAACCAACCTCTAAAGCACTGCTGAATTTGCCTCCATCTAGTTGCTTTTAGGTAAATAATGTTTTAAGAAAAGCGTGATGAAATGTATAAACGAGCAATAAGTCATTAATCGGTGTTGTTTTTTGTAATGACCGTGGCGTATTTATAATGAATACGGTCAATTCGAAGCTCAGGGCCTTTACACTTGTGCTTATTAAAGGCAAAGCTCTGTCTGCGGCTGTCACTCGCTGTGAGTTTACTCTCCACCGGACTTTCTTCCAGTTATTCCGCACAATGGCTACGAATTATAGTAACACCTCGGAGACGAGGCAGCTGCTGGGACCGAAGAAAGCCAAGCATAAGGAGCCTCTGCGCCGGGTGAAGACCAAAGAGAGCCGGGGCAAACGGGGGGACGTTCACGGACCGACCACCGTGTACCTGCAGGTGGTCGGGGCTGGGAGCAGAGACAACGCTGCCTCCCTGTATGTGTTCTCCGATTACAACAGGTACTGTACACACTAACATGTCAGCAGTTAGCCATGCTGTTATTTTGAAACCAGGGCTGTGTAAGCATCCTAAAACACATCTGTAATTACCAGAGGTACAAAGTGGTCAGAGGTGGGAGAAGTACTAGAGTAGAAATACCAGAGTGTAGAAATACTCTGTTACAAGTTAAAGTCCTGCATTCACCATGTTACTAAAATAAAAGTGCAAAAGTATTAGCATCAAAATATACTTAAAGTACCGAAAGTAAAAGTACTCATTATGCAGATTGGTCCATTACAGAATAATATGATATGGTTTGAGTATAATGATTGACCATTAAAGTGTTCTCAAAGCTGTTAAAGGGGCAGCTAGTTTTAATGACTTTGTATACTGCAAGGCAGCTTGTGAATTTACTCCAGGTGGAACTAAAGTCTGATTTAAGACTTGATTATATTTGACATCATTAATCCAAATCTGCAAAGTAACTAAAGGTATTAAATAATGGAGTAAAAGTACACAATGTACCTGGGGTAGAAGTATAAAGGAGCAAAAGATTGAAATATACCCAAGTAAAGTACAAGTACCTCAGAATTGTACCTAAGTAAATCTACTTAGTTACTTTACACCACTGTAATGATCTGAGGTACAAAGTGGTAAAGGGTATATTAAGGTCCTGACATTAAACACACAAATTGGCAACAGTATTGAAACATTAGTAATATAGTAATATTTGTAAGCAGCAGAAATTCTTCAGCAATAGAAGATTGTATGTAAATGTATGAATGCACCTTGTCTGTCAAAACAAAATAATACAAAAAGTTGTTGTACCTAAAAAGCTTTGGATTATTTGAAGCTAATGCACCTGCAGCATTCTTGCTGTTCTGAATTCTTAATCTAAAAGTGAGTGAACGTATAGTATCTTCGGATAAAAGATTTAGTAAAACAAAATGTAACATAATGATGTATAGGACCAAATCATGCAAAATGATATTACATTACATATCAATTAATTGACGCTTTTGTTCAAAGCGACTTACAATAAGTCAAAAAACCATGAAGAATCAAACTCCGAACAACAAGGAAAGTGAAGATATATTCACTTCTAGCAAGATCATATCATATGAATTGCTGGTGAATTAGTTACAAGACCTTTTTTTTCAGAAATAATTCACTTGCTAAGGTACAGTCGAAATAGATGTGTTTCAGTTTGCGACGGAATATATGCAGAGTTTCTGCTGTCCTGATGTCAATGGGGAGCTCATTCCACCATTTAGGAGCCAGGATAGCAAACAGGCATGATTTTGAGGGGTACCTGGGTCCCACTCGCAGTGACGGAGTAGCAAGCCGATTGGCTGACGGCAAGCATAGTGCATGTGCTGGAGTACATGGTTTAACCAAGGCCTGGAAGAAGCTGTTCCGTTCACAGCGCTGTAGGTCAGCACCTGTGTTTTGAAGCGGATTCTTGCATCCACTGGCAGCCAGTGGAGGGAGCAAAGGAGTGGTCTAGTGTAGTTTAGAGTGCTTTACATGTAAACAAAAAAAAAAAGTGCAGATAAATATAGATATATCCATACACCGATTCCCTGATGGAATACTACTCTGATAGATAACCTTGATAACAGCAATCAATTAATCTTAGAAGCTCTGCCAGATTGATATAAAGATGCTAGCACGTGCAAACTGATGGAGTGCCCCCCCCCCCCCCCACCCTCTCTCTCTACTGCAGATACCTGTTCAACTGTGGAGAAGGAACACAGAGACTGATGCAGGAACACAAGTAAGTAACACATTTTATACTGTCCATAGGTTAAACAGATGTTGTTTATCTAAGTAAGTCTGATGGGTGAGGTCAAACATAGTAAATAGTGTTGTGTTTTCCTCTGACAGACTGAAAGCTGCTGGACTGGACAACATCTTACTCACCAGAATGAGCTGGGAGAATGTGGGGGGGTTATCAGGTCAGTACCAGCCCTCAGCCTTACAGAGCTTTAGAGTGACCGTTTTTTTTTCATCCATCTTGCATGTTACTTTACTCTGCCATACTATATCACCAAACATTCATAATGAGTTTGTACTGCTTGATGTGTGGATAAACAACTTGAAGAGCAACACACAGTTGCAAAAGTTTGACCTTTTTAAATTAATATTCTTTAAAAAAGTATTTTTGCGGTTTCAATTAATGCAAGCAAATTAATACTTCTAAATTGAATGGTTATTTTAATCACTTTAATCTTACATTTTAATTTATTCAGATTTTATGTCTTGCATGTCCACTATAAAATTGAAAAATATATTTTATTGAGTCATCGTGTGGTCTATTAAATGTGTCAGAAAATATTGAGAAGTGTGCCTCCCAGTTGCAACACATTATGGAACCGAGGAAAGCAGGGACATTAAATATTGAAAAAAACGTGTTATATTTGCAGCGATTTAAACTTTGAACCCTTTATCAAAAACAGTTATTGTTTACAGTTGCACCTCTATAGTGTAAAGGATTTCCTATTCCTGTTTTGAGTGATTGAAGACACATCAGAGACTGAACATTTTAATTAAATGTGTTCCTTTCGGCTGCAGGGATGATATTGACTCTAAAGGACATAGGTGTGCCAGAGTGTGTTCTCTCTGGACCTCCACAGCTGGTGAGAAACTCAACCCTGCAGTATGTAGGGCTGAGAAATATGAATAAATCATATATCAACAAATGTATGACCAAATATCTTAATATCCAAATTGTAACCATACTAATTCACACATTTTGATGAATAATCATGCATCTTCTTCGCTGCCTTTTTCCATCACAGGAGAACTATGTGAAAGCCATAAAGTCGTTTTCTGGACCACTGGAGGACATCAAGCTGTGTATGTTACATTTCCAAACTCATTAGCGATATTTATTATCATGTGAGTCCTGTTTGATGTTAACGGTATCATACACTCCTAGCTTTGCGACCGTACACCGAAGAGATGTTCACGGATGAAACGATGACAGTTTATCAAGTGCCAATATTTGGTGAGTCCTTCCCCATCCTTTTGATGTTCACTTACACTTCCTCTTAAGTGCTTTTGGGTTTGCAGCTAACCCGTTCCCGTCTTCACTCTGCAGCGCAGTTGAAGGGTGACGACAGATCGCTCTCCCCCAAATCGGGTGGGAGCAGCCCGTCCCGCAGCCCTCCCTCCCCCAGGAGAGACGACTCCTACAGCAACAGCCGTGGACACAGTCCAGGTGAGGCCAGGAGACTAAAGCGCTAACATTAGCATACTAAAGTATGGATGTTTTGCAGGTATATTGTTTAACATTTACGTTAGCCTATTAGCAGTGAACACAAATACAGCTGAGGCTGATACCTAAGAAGGTTTTGGTTCTTAAATTGATGTACTGGACAGCATTTTACCCAATAATTGTACTACATAAGAGTCAGAGGATGGCCAGAGTTATTACGCATCATCTTGAGGGAAGCATTGATGTGAGTTTCACATTTTCTAGTTGCTATCATGACTTGAAAAGTCCAACTGCCGATTCTAAATATGCCCACGTTTACGATTTTATTTGGTCTGATATCAGGCTAGTAAAGGGCTGCAACCAACAATTATTACATTATTGTCTTATTGTACTACTTCTAAACAACTTGACATTTAAAATAAACGTTAGCCTCTGCACTTTGCTTTGTTGTTTTGTTAATCAATGTTTCAAATGCTGGAAATGAGGCATCGTCATTTCCTGTAATTCATGATATGAGCTATTCAAGGTCCTATCATAGAAGACATGAGTCATAACATAAAGCCCACCAATGGATAATGAAAACTCATTGTCAACATCTTTGATAATCGATGAGTTGATGTTGCAGCCCTAGTATAATAGGAAGTCTCAAATCATTAATTGGATGACGCTGTTGTCCCACAATGCAATGCAGGGTGGGAATAAATAAGCTGAATTCAGCTCGAATGAACTGATATTTCAGTGATATCAGTGATGTGTGACTTTTGTTTCTTCTAATGTCTTGTAGGCGAAAGACGAAATGTCACCAGAGACACGTCTTTGGTTGTTTCCTACGTCTGCAAGGTAGGAAACTTCAGAAATGATCCTGTGTGAAGTTCACAACAGGGAACGTTGTATCTGACATTCTCCTTTCCATCCACAGCTTCACCCAAAGAAAGGAAACTTCTTAGTCGCTCAAGCAAGGGAGCTGGGTTTGCCTGTGTGAGTGGACTTTAAAAAAAATACAAAGTCAACAGAACAGATGATTGATCTGTTAATAAGGGTACTATGCAGATATATGGGTGCATTTTCACAGATTTTATTGATTTCAATATTAACAAAAGCTATAACTACAAAAAGTTTGAACTCAGTGGATAACAATCAGATCTTACTTCATTCAAACACTAATATTAATAATAATAATAACAACAACACATTTGTTAACAGCTATTTAGAAGTTAATCATGACGCACTTATTTTTGTTTTATGGTTTTGAAATTGTCAAACTGAATAATACTTAATATTATTATTATTTACCATAGCACTTTTTGCCATAATTTTTGATTAATCCATTCATGTGACTACAAATTATAAATGTTGTATTCATCTGCCAACTTTTTTTTACATTAATCAATTAACTGTTTGATGCATGAAATGTCAGAAATTGTCCAGTTACCTATTCAAAACCCTCAAATATTTAATTTCTGATCTTGTAAAATAGACACAAAGTTATATCATTTAAAATCCTGAACAATAATTCTGTATTTCACAAAGTTTTTAAATAACTATAATGAAACTTTTTTTTCCCACAGTGGCACATCAGTGATTGGTCCTCTCATAGCGTCTTTGAAGTGCGGAAAAAGCGTCATGTACGAAGGCAAAGAGGTGCTGTACACAGATGCTCTGTCTGATATGAAATACAATGTTTTATCCTGTATCTATAAACTATTTCGGGTCACTTATTCCTCTCTGTTGTCTTTAGATCCGGCCGGAGCAGGTCTGCACTCCTGCTGACCCGGGACCGACCTTTATTATCGCAGAGTGTCCGTCTGAGGACTTCATCGAGGCGGTTTGCTCCAATCAGCAGCTGAGGAGGTTATAATCAGTCATATTTATTTTTGAAAACTCAGTAATGCTTGTTTCTTTATGTGAAATAAAAGTATTTCAATGTTGTCTCTAGATACCAGACAGGAGGGACAGAGGACTCTGCAGTGATGGTCGTCCACATGACTCCAGAATGTGTTTTGAAAACAGATCAATACAGGAAGTGGATGGAGAGGTTTGTGATGCCGCACTATAAAGCCAGACTCCTGAGCTGTTGTGCTTTTTTTTAACATTCAGTTAAGGCGAGATAATAAAGACCCATTATGGTGCACTTTTACCTTTTGACAGTTTCTGCTTCCATTACATGTTTTAATTTCAGACTAGTTGAATATCTAAACTATGTGTTTGTAGATTTCTACTAAATTCATTAAACGTTTGCATAATTAGCATACTAAACTCGTATTATTGTATTACAGGTTATGAACTGGGGACATTTCTTGAAGATATATAACTCCATTTACCTTTTAGGGTCTTGCAAATTGTAGGAATTTTACAAAACATATCTTTGAAGGCAGTCTAAACTCTTAACATTTTAACTCTAATATGTCAGCAAATGTAACTAGAATGTTGAACCTGACTTTATCCAATGTTCACATTTCTGTTTGAGCTTGATTTAAGTATTTAAAATAACATTTAAAAAATATTGTTGAACAAAGAAAAGTGTCTGAATGTAAGTCATTAATTGGGGAAATTCATGGAGATATCTATTAGTTAAAAGACCCCATTCACCTGAAGCCCCCCCCCCCCACCTTTAACAGTTTCCTGTGTTTCTGCAGATTCCCCTCCACCACTGAACATCTGATCCTTAATGAACACAATTGCACGGTCCACAACGTTAGAAGTCACAAAATCCAAGCCCAGCTGAACATGATCCACCCGGAGATCTTTCCAGAGCTCAAGACTTTTAAAACAAAGGTAACACAAAACAATACGCATTGTTTTATTATGCAGAAATTAGTAAGCATTCATCAAGATTCACTGATTCCAGCTTCTCTAATATTTGCATTAACTTATTTTCTGTGTTTTATACCTTTTTTATAGACTAAATTGGACAAAAAAATAAGAATATACAAACATAAAGGATAAAAAAAATATATTTGTAAATGTCTCCATGGAGTCTAATAACGGGGGTTACGTATTGTAACCCTAGTTATATAAGCACAGGCGGAGCCCTCTACTGGACTCGATGGGTACTACTCTCATCAATGATACGCGAGCGTTCACACACTGAAGTTGTATAAACGCAGCCGGCCAATAAGGGCGAGCCTACCTGAATGCACGTGCAGGCACACAGTATATAAGGCGGCCACGCCTCCTGACTGTCATCCTACACCCTCTTCAGCGAGCGGCATAGGAAAGACAGGGCCCCTAGGTAGAGTGCTCCGCCTGTGCTCATATAACTAGGGTTACAATACGTAACCCCCCGTTATATCTCACACAGGCTCCGCCCTCTACTGGAATCTATGGGTACAGTGGGTGGAGCCCCGATGGATAAACCCCTTGTCCTCTAAAACACCGACCCATCACACTGCCCCTGACTGGCCTTTTGTTAACAGCCACCGCACCCCAACTTCCTCTCATCCGGTTGTGACCGTGGAGAAGTCGGGGCCGCAGCTTACTTGGCTGGGTAGAGCCTAATTGGTCTGAATAAGCCCATAGCTCCACCCTGCAGGTGCCAGCGCAAGTGAGTAACTCTGCACACCACGTTTCCCAGGTCCCTACGGAGCATGGGGAGAACTTAAGTGCACCATGTCCCCCACACTCACACACGCTTACCTCGTGTAGAGAGTGTGCATGGACGATAGTGGGGAAGGCTCTCCCCACCATGGGGCTTACTGCGCACCATGTTTCCCGGGTCCCTAAGGAGCATGGGAAAACATAAGTGCATTATGTCCGGGGGGGGGGGGGGTCAGATACCTACTGACCTACAGCCCCCCCCCCCTTAACCTGTCCTGTGTTGCCCCAGCAAGCACAGACGATGAAAAGGAGCCAGACATGTCCAAAAGATAAAACCTTGTGAAGGGGCCTGGCGTAGACCAAGACGCCACCATAAATACAGTATGTCCTCCACACTCACGCCATTTAACAAGGCTGTTGATACAGCCATACCACGTGTAGAGTGTGCATGGACCCCAGTGGGGAAGGCTCTCCCCGCCTGACCATAGGCATGTGAAATGCACTCGAAGAGCCATCCTGTCAGGCGTTTCTTGGGCAGAGCTTTACCGGCCAAACCATCCCCAAAGCATACAAACAGCTGTTCAGTGCGCCTAATGGAAGCCGTACGCCCTACATAACATGCCAGCGCATGCACCAGGCAGAGGAGGTGCAATTTAGCCTCCCTGTCCCCAATATGGGGTGGAAGACTAAAGCCGTCTAACTGTATAGCCCTCAACCTGAACAAACTCCTTTGGTTCTTGGGAACAAAGGAGGGGTTCGGTCTGAGTGTCGCCCCGCTACGGTCACCCCGAATCAACAAGCAACTCGGGTGCACCAACAGAGCGGTCAGCTCGCACAATCTCTTGGCTGAAGTCAAGGCAAGCTGCAAGGCTGTTTTCAATAATAGTGCCTTCAGGGAGGAGAGCTCAAATGGTTGTGTGACCAGAGCCTCAAGCACCAACGGCAGATCCCATTGCGGGGTGGAGACATGCACTACTGGGCACTGTCTCCTGACCCCCTGCAAAAAACGCACCATAAGCGGTTGACTAAAGGCTGACCTGCCGCAAAATCCCTCATGGCAGGACGAGATGGCTGCTGCATACACTTTAATTGTGGAATGAGCAAGCCCCTTGTCCACCAAAATAGGACAGAATAGAGCCCAACGTACATGATAGAGTCTCTAGACTCCTTTCTTCACACCACCGCTGGAATCCCAACCACTTCATCCTGTAACAGGCTGTGGTGGATCCTGCTCTTGCTGCCTGGATAGTCTGAATAACCTTGTCTCAGCCTGTCCCTCTCAGGAGCCAAGACGTTGTTTGTGCCTCTTGGGATCTAAATGAAGGCCGGCAAACCACCTCTGCAGGCGACACATATGCAGTAACCCCAGCGGTACCACGAGGTGAGCAGCCCCCTGGAAGGCAAAACGCAAATACTTTCTGTGCTTTGGAGCAATTTTCGACATGAAAGTAAGCGTCCTTCAGGTCGATGGTTGTGAACCAATCAGCCGGCTGCCCTAGTTCCAGCAATTGGTTTACATATGGAACTTTTTGCAGGCAATATGTTGATTCAGGCTGCAAAGATCCAGAATGGGTCTGAATTCTGCTGTCTTCTTGGGAACCAGGAAGTACACAGAGTAAAGCCCATTTTCATTCCACTGCCAAACCTTCCATAAAAGGAAGATTGGCCCATGGGGGGCTGACACAGAAAGGGCCGATTTTCTACTGAGGTCCGTGAACGCACCGCGGCACGCTCTCGGGGGGCGGCGCGCCCCGTCATAATGCCGTCTTCACACAGACGGGGAAATGCATCAATCGGAGCTATTACACTAGGCGAGGTGTGTTTTCTGACAAAACGCCGGCCATAATGTCCCTGTACCCGCATAGCGCTTTGACAGCACTTCCCACGGTTTATCACACTCACATGAGCGCGCCCACTGGCTGCCTCATTTACTGGAGTTACAACTGAGTCGGCGAGTGGGGAATCGTGTCTCATTCCCCACTCAACATCGTATGAAACGGATCTCGCCGATTTCAACGAGACATTATGGGGAAATGTGGAGAGAGATGACTCTTACTCTGGGATAAATGCAATCGTTTTTATTGAATGCATTTTCACACATACATCACTCGAGAACTAGGGTTACAATACGTAACCCACCGTTCTTGCAACAGGGCCTGCTTTCTGTTGAAAGGAAACCTATCTCTTCCTAGGATGATAGATTTGCCTCTCTTACACCCATGAATGGAAGAGGGACGCTGCAGAACTGGAGTGAGTAACCCAGTCGCAGTATCCTTTCCACCCCTTCTGTCAGTAAACAGCTGAGCTTCCATTCCCCATAAAACTGTGTTTTAAGGGACATGCCAGGAGCTGTGGAGCCGCAGCTAAGAAGCTGTGGTACTCTCTGGTGGTCCTCTCCT
Source organism: Notothenia rossii (assembly GCF_949606895.1). NCBI lineage: Eukaryota > Metazoa > Chordata > Actinopteri > Perciformes > Nototheniidae > Notothenia > Notothenia rossii. The sequence continues at coordinate 26,820,212 of NC_136906.1, forward strand.
CCGCCAAACCTTCCAAAGGGCCGATTTTCTGCCGAGGTCCTTGAAAGCACTGCGGCCACTCTCGCTTTGCCGCGCGCCTTCGTATTAACGCTGTGGATTAACATCCGCCCCGCTGGAATGGCGAACGTGAATGGCACCGCCTCGACCATATCCTGGTCCCCCTAAACACTCGAAACAGAGGTGGTGGGGATCGGCGCCCGCTATTAAGCCAAGCCAGGCCAGGAAGGACAGGCCCGGGTGTCTAGACATGGCGACTCCATGAGTCCTCTTCTTTCAAATGTTTTACTTTTCTCTGTCAGGTGTTGTCCTGCTCGCTGAAGAGAAAAGGATGACAGTCGTTATATGCGTTATATACTGTGTGCCTGCGCGCGCATTCAGGTAGGCTCGCCCTGATTGGCCGGCTACGTTTATACACTTCAGTGTGTGAATGCTCGCGTGTCATTGATGAGAGTAGTACCCATAGAGCCCAGTAGAGGGCGGAGCCTGTGTGAAATATAACTTCTGCCTTTTATAATTTTCTGCCATTTTTTTAAGAGATTGATTGGAAAATAATTGGTAGAGTAAGATGTATCCCTTTTAGTGTTCTGCTGAACTGTCTGTAAAGCACAATTTGAGGAACTACATTTATTTAAAAACGTGTTGAACTCAACTTAACCGATTGGAGCTATCTCTCCCCCTCGGTTTAGGTGTGTTATTTGAAAAAAATCCACTAGATGTAGCTGTGTCTAAATATGAGCTTTTGTCAATTGGTTAAAGGGATTGATGTTATTTGATAATTAAAGGAATGCTTGATTGCAGCTATAATACATTTAAGTCACGGTAAAAATGATTTATATAAAATGACCCAAAAATGATGATGACGATTTTTTTACTTCAGCAAAATCCGCTCTCATTTGAAAATAAATATTATCATATTTTAGGTTTTGACCCTTGTAAATATTTAATTTCTTTTATCTCAGTTTTGTTATGGAAATGGGTTTTTCAATGGCTGATGGCAATATTCAGAGAGGAATGTTATTTATTTTCATATTATTAATAATACTAAATTTCACAAAATTGCTGCAGTTAAATGAACATTCATTTAGGAGGATATCGTCTCTGTCTGCTTCAATAGCTCTTCACTTAATTTGCATTAATGCACTTTTTTAATGTATCAAATGAATAGTTTTCTGCACAACATCAAAAAAGATTGTAAACAATGAACAACCTATTTAGGCAAACTAAATATTTTAAGTGTTCTTAGCAACAGCATTTATCAGCCAATGGCAATTTCTCCTTGTATCTGAGAGACAAGAAAATAGTGTAGAATAGCATAAATAAAATAAACAGTGTTATGTATTGTCCTTCCTTGGGGTTGGCTCAGTGAAATACTAATAAATATATATAAAGTTTCAGGACAGGATTTACTGCAGTGGCTTTCTATAACTATATTCCCTATGGCTTGGAAAGCAGTCTTCACAAAGGGATAACTCAAGTATGGTCCATAAAAAGTAGTTTATAAGAAAACATGAAAAGCTTTGGTCTCATCCCCAGGAGGCCGAGGCAGCGCTGCACGTCTCCAGCGTCAGAGCCCAGTGTCTGCTCAAGTTCCAGCTCAGACCCGTAATGGAGTGGCAAAGGTCAGTCTATCCTTCAATCCCCCCAATTTAGCCGACATTACTCTGCTGCCTTGTCACAGAAAACAATCTGGAATGGACCATTGCACTCGGCCGCTCTCTTCCTCTTTCTTCTTCACCTCGTATTACAAGTGTCAGTGTTTTCTCCTCTCTGTTTTTGTTATGTAGAGGAAGAATCCCCTGCCAGTGTTGTTGCAGGCAGTGGTGTGTGTCTTCTTCCTCCTCCTCCTCCTCCTCCTCCTCCTCCTCCTCCTCACTCTGTTTCTCATTCGTTAGAGACGCCATCCCCTCCTGCAACACGGAGGAGTTTGTGAAAGAGGCGTCGGAGGTCCCAAACTTTCTGGAGGAAGTGGACAAGTGCAGGGAGATTTGCTCCACTGCCGCTGCTCAGCGTTCTGGTGAGTTCTCCTCTCTAAAAGCACAGAAGGGATGTTTCTTACTTCAAAGCCTGAAAAACTGTTTCCTACTTTTTAAGTGGATGGTCTTGGCGGAAAAAAAGAGTTTAATCGTGTATCTTTTTCTATCTGCAGGGCAAAGAGAGAAATCCTTCGAGGTTGTTTTCTTGGGAACAGGATCCGCTCTTCCGATGAAGATCAGAAACGTCAGTGGCACTTTAGTGAATATCAGGTATTGATCACAGGTTATAAAATAATGTACTTTTAATATTTGAACTTGGATTGCACCTGCAAATCATCCCATTATGTCCAACCTTTCATCCGGCACACAAACATCCACTTGGCCCTGACTAAAGCTATAACACGCTTCATATGATTATTTCAGAGAAATTGCATAAAATGGTGGTCATTTTAGCTTATGTTACATTACATGTCACTTGTTAGACACTTTTATCCAAAGCGACTTACAATAAGTGCATTCGACCAACAAAATACAAACTTGAAGAAAACAGAATCATATAAGTACATCAGGTTTCATAGAGCTAAAACATTTACTCAACTGGCTTTAGATAAGCAAACCGACGTGTTATGTGCACGGTTTACAGTGGCAACTGTTCATTAGGTGCAGGTGGGGCACAGCCCCACCTAGTGTCAGCAGAAAGTATTAAAAATAATGATTACAAAAAAATGCAAAAAATAAATAAAAAAATATGTAAAATATATTTTAATATCATGTTTAATCATCTGATTCGTCTGTACATTGCTGTTTTAGTCTGTGTTCTTATTGAGCTGTTTAGAGCCATGTGGGACAGAACCCGATCATGCCCTCCCTCTCACTGTCTAAGTGAACGGTGACTGTAAAAACTACACTGCGCTTGCTCAGAGTATTGTCCTATTTAATGTGTGTGGCAAAAAAATAATGACCATAGGGGCAGAGTGCTGCCATCCCCACCATACCTCATCTCACATCATTCAGAGCTGATTGGCTGTAAGTACGTGTGCCGCGAAAAGTGTGGTGTGTGAAGAGGAGGAGAGAGACGCGTCCCAAAACCAGGAAGTAAGCTGCGCATGGGTTCCCTCCACAAATAGCAATGAGATTTCTCCATAGGATTTTAGAAAATAGCTCAAAATAAGATCTGTGGGAAACGTACCTGTTAGATAAATGCACGTTTTGTTCAGCCGGATAATATCCACATGTCTACCCTACTTTTATCATTTTCGAATCATAAATCTACAGATTAGACTTATGATAGACTTTTGAAACTACAAGAAGATAAGGAGGACTTTTACAAACAAGTAATAGAGATTTTTGTCCAGAAGGATAGCCAAATGGACTTCATCTTCAAGTCAAGGTAAGACCGCAATTTTATTGAAAATGGGATCTCACTAAGAGAGAACAATTCAACATTTAAATGATAAAATTACATTTTTTGGGTATCCTTTTGTTGAACTGTCTGTTTAAAATTAATCGAAGCATCAGACAAAAAAAGCTTTTGAAAATATTATATTTTGATTTAGGTCAAAATATTATATTTGTAAACCTGAAGAGTCAGTGCCAGTGCCTCACCAGCCATGAACCTCACTGCAGAAGCTTATATATAGACATCTAAGTTTTCTGTGCCCCACCACTTTTGTACATATAGAAACGCCACTGACAGTTTATTATTTCCTTCCCTTGGTGTGAACATTTCCTCAACGAGAATGTCACACGCTAGTGTGAGGTTCCTTTCTATATACCAGCAACTAATTTCCACCGTCAAAGAAGAAAGTACCACAGGACAGATTTTAGGTAATTTATTATACTCAATAAATTACAGTTTAAATACTAAAATAGATCTATTTATAAAAATGATTAAAAACAACAAGGTAATAATACAAAAGTAGACAATACTAGTTAAAATAGCTAAAATAACACTCCCAGGTAAAACTGGTTGGAACCGAGACCAAGCAGAATTATTGTCTTTAAGAATACTGTCAATGGCAGAGTCCAGTAATATTCCACACGGGGGGGAGGGGCTTGTCACCGAGTCAATCCGTCAAGACTCGCTGCCTCGTCCTCCTCGGCGTCTCTCCTAGGCTCCGCCTCTCGTCACTCCTCCACTCTGCAACACTGATGCGGCGGGGGTGAGAGAGAGAGAAAAAACCCTCAGTGGCGCAGACACAGACGCTCAACAGCAATAACAGGACACAGACAAACAGCTAGGTTTGTCGGGTGACTTCCCTTTACTTAGCTGTTTTCAAGCATTGTATGTGGTCTCCCCCGGTCCCATTGCTCCCAGCGTCTCTGCCGTCTTTCCTCTGCTCTGCTCCTGGTTTCCGCTTTCCTTTCTCTTCGCTTCTCCGTTCGTTCCTCTCCTTGCACCTCTTCCTGTCTTTTTCCTCCTTTCTCAGCTGTGTCTGATTGCTTAAAAGCAAAATGCCTTGCACTATCGGCCAATGGTGCGCTATGGGGGTTTGTCCAGTCAGACGCAGCCGGTTTCAATAATGTCAATAAATGTCAATCCCAAGAAATACAAACAAGATTCACAGATAAAATCATGCAATAATCACTCCATTAAAAACCACACAACACAAGTAAAACATCATGCAATGATCGTTATAAAATCACACCTTAGAATAATGTTGATTAAAACTAAACTTGAATAAATAATTAAAACCATGCACATTTTGGGATTTCAGGCCAATAGAATACTGCCACTCCGACAAGAACATGACAAAACATGTCCCTCAACAACCTTTCTTGCCACGACTAAGACGAGACCATGAAAAAAAATCTACATTTCAATATAGTTATCAAAAGAAAAGACCAAAACAAAGTTTTAAAATAAAACATATCACTTTGTTTTCACAACCTCCCTTCTCTCTTTCTCACAAACACACACCTATCAGCCTGAGTCTCAATCCTCAGTCTTATAATGCAGTGGTTCTCAAACTTTTTTCAATAATGTACCCCCTTTGAAAAAGAAATTGAGCCAAGTACCCCCTGATCAGCAAAAAAAAATTGTTAGGGGGGAAAAGCCTTTATAAAGAGATACAGTACAGCGCTGCACTGTCAGTGTCTGATTTATGAAAACAACAACATGAGAAACATTTAAATGCTACATTTCAAATGTTTACAATCCATCACTAAATTCATGGCAAACCAATGTTAACATCATGCAATAACACTAAGATGACATTAGTTGCATTGAACTGATCTTTTCAATAAGTTGTACTTACAATTTATTGAGAAACATGGGCTTGTGCTTCACTGAGGTTCTTTGTCATTCTGACAGGGAGGCAACTGCAGTTATTACTCTTTGCGTTTTGAAATATGTGTAACTCTGGTAATATAAAACCCACACTGCTCAAACTTCGTTACTTTTCCTAAAATGTTGGGGCGTGGGGAATGAAGAGAAAAAAACATAGAGCATTTATACCTATAACCGCTCATATAAACAAATGAATAATGCTGCACTATACTTTGCGGCCACACCCTGTTGCCAAACAACGTTTATTGTTTAGGTTTCCTTTGATAAGCAGGCAGTCATATATTTAACTAGAACTAGCTGGATCTGATGGATATAAACATAAACGCGAGTGAAGTATAATTGGACGGGAGAGAGAGATCAGCTGCTGCTGAAGGAGACACACGCAGCTCTACATGATCACCTGCAGCGGTGAGCGGAGCAAAACACATACTAAGAGTTAGAACATCACAATTAGCTATTTGATCTACTCTGGAACTAGCTAAACTAGTTATAAATATGTTTATTTACTGTCGGGTCACTTATTACAGGTTCTTCAGCGAGCTGCCTGAGCTGACGGGCTGTCAGGAGAGGGAGAGGAAAAGAGAGTATCCCGTTTATTGTTCCCATTTTATTATCCAGAATTACTGTAAACTTTTGAATAAAGTAGTTAATCTACGATTAGTAGTTTGTTTAAATGTATTACTTGTTTAGTTTTTTTCATTAAACGAAAATAAATCTCACGTACCCCCTGCAGTACTCCAACGTACCCCTAGGGGTCTGCGTACCCCCATTTGAGAACCACTGTTATAATGTATCAGCAGTCAAAACTCAGTAGTGCTTTGTGTCACTTCTGTTTTTCATTATAATGGTTCTGCATATGTGGATTTTTCAAACATGTAAAAAAGTGGCCTTTTCACACAGGAAAGGCGTACACTTTGACTGTACTGTACACACCTAAAAAGTTAGTTTCCCCTGTCCACATGGCAATACTATTCCACTCACTCCATTTTCTCAGACATAAAAGAGGCCAAAGCACATGGAAAAGCTATGCTTACAGAAATAGTGCTGTAGGTAGGGATAAGGCCTTAAAGGTGAGGCAATGTAATGCATTTTGATTTGTTTTTTATTCAAGCTTTGAATAAAAAATTGATACAATTTCCGTTGCTGGAGTAACTCCACAATCAAAACAAACCCTGTCCTCATGTCCTCTCTCTGTGTAGCCCGAGTCAATCCCTGATGCTGGACTGTGGGGAGGGGACCTTCGGGCAGCTCTGCAGACACTACGGAGACGCCGTGGACCAAGCTCTGTCCAAGATCTCCACCGTCTTCATCTCACACCTGCACGCCGACCACCACACGGTAAGCAGCTGCGCGTTAATACATGTCAGAAGGGATGATCTTAAACTGAGCCGCGTCAAAATGACAAGAGGTTCAGGCAGATCCTGCGCCTGTTGTTGTTTGTTCCAGAGAATAAAAACTGAACGCTGCATGTTTAGTTTTGACTCAGAAAACAGACCCGTTTCAGACTCTTGACTTGTTCTTGTTTTATGTGATGGTCTGTCCCGTTCTTTTATAACCTCAGGGACCAAGTTGGAAATCCGTGTTTGCACTTCTACATCTTATCCCTTGGATTTGATATCCATATATAAAATCAGTCAATCATCTCTTTCCTCTTAGGGGCTGCTAATGTTGCTGTATCAGAGGGAAAGAGCACTGGTATGTAAAGGAAAAAACGCAATGAGTTCTAAAACATGGTTTACTTTTGGTCATTTAATGTTTTAGAATAACTTAAAACGATGTTTGTGTGCTTCAGACAGCGCTGGGGAAGCCGTTCACCCCCGTGTTCCTGGTGGCCCCGCTGCAGATCATGCACTGGCTCAACCAGTACCACGACTACTGCCAGGAGATCCTGCACCACATCAAGTATGTGCACACAAAGACTCCAAATATAACAATATAAACTTTACCTTTTTATTTTTCGAGACTGTTTTTTTTTCTCGCCACCTATGGCCATTTACATTTTTGGAAAAATGTACAAAGTTGCACCATAACTCTGAATGACCTGACATTTTTTTTAATGAGCATGATTTTAAAAACAGTTAAATATTAGCTTAAATTTCAATTTTTTGTTTTTCAACACCAAACTTAGTATACAGCATCGTTGGAGTGTCAGATGAGCATGTTCAGTCGATAAATATGGCCGCCATTAATGAAAACGTATTTGCAAAAAGGCGGGGCTTAGAAAGAAATGCTCATAACTCATCAACAATGCATCCAAATATCACATATTTTGGTGGATAGGTTCAGTCTGTCTTGGGGAATAGGCACACCAAAGCACTATTTGGACAATAGGGGGCGCCAAAAACACCACAAATGTATAACTCAAGAACGGATGGACGAAATACAATTTTTTTTTATAGACATACTCTGGCGGTGAGTATGAACTTATATCTAAGGTGTCGCAGCGAATGACGAATGTGGGCGTGGCCTCTACTTTTTTTTTCATGATGTGCTAAAATGTGCTTCGGAACGCAAAACTTGGGACACACGTCATAGCCCACAGCCTTTTCGAGAATGTAAAAAACTAAACAAAGATCGGAATTTTTTTTTTAAAACTGCTCAGTAGCGCCCCCTATTGTGTGGTAGTCACATATAGTTTCTCCGAACTTCATGAATTTTGCATTCTTGCGAGCACATTTTTGCAAACTCCTCCTAGGGAAATGATCGAAAAAATTCCAATCCAGGACAACTTAAGCGCATATCCAATGTGATGCAACATTGCCTCGAACGTGGAGCTCGTAGGATAACGGAGAATGTACCATGTTTGACCATTTATATGTTAAATACTGCCTTAAGTTAAGTTAAAAGTTAAAGACTTTTATTGTCATTATACACAGAGTATAACGAGATTCAGAGCGCAATTCTGTCCCGGTGTGCAAAAAATACAAACAAATGCATAACACTAAAAAAACACGGCAATAGGACAGACAACATACAATCATACGGGGGAATAAATAGTTAAAAATATTGATATGAAAATAGTATATAAATTGCATTAAAGTGTTTGTATGTGTGAGAATGATTACGGTTATTGCATTATGTGTGGTGGTTGAGCAGCCTAACGGCCCAGGGCTAGAAACTGTTTTTGAGTCCGTTTGTCCGTGACTTGAAGCTCCTGTATCTCCTCCCAGAAGGCAGGAGAGAGAACAGTCTGTGACCTGGGTGAGAGCTGTCCTTTATGATTTTGTTAGCTCTGTTGCGGCAGCGGGAGGAGGAGATGTGTTCCAGAGAGGGCAGGGGGCAGCCGATGGTTTTCTCTGCCATCCTGATCACTCTCTGCAGGGCTTTCTTGTCCGCAGCTGAGCATCCTGCATACCACCCAGAGATGGAGTATGACAGCACGCTCTCGATTGTCGCCCGGTAAAAGGACACCAGCAGCTTCTTGTTCAGTCGGTTTCTCCGAAGCACCCGCAGGAAGTGTAGTCGCTGCTGGGCCTTCTTAACTGCTGCAGTGGTGTGTGCTGTCCAGCTGATGCTCTCCGAAATGTGAGCCCCCAGGAACTTAAAGGTGGAGACCCTCTCCACTCTCTCTCCATTGAGGTGAAGGGGGGCGTGTTCTGGACGGTGCTTTCTGAAGTCTATGATGATTTCTTTTGTTTTGCTTGTGTTCAGATACAGATTGTTTGCTGAACACCACGCAGACAGCTTCAGGATCTCGTCTCTGTATGCCGACTCGTCGTCTCCCTTATATATTTGGCCGACCACAGCGGCGTCATCTGCAAATTTGATAATGGAGTTGGAGGGTTGAATGGGAGAGCAGTCGTGTGTGTAGAGTAGAGGGCTCAGCACGCAGCCCTGCGGGGAGCCAGTGCTGAGGGTGCGGGTGGAGGAGCAATAAGGGCCCATTTTCACTGTCTGAGGGACGGTCTGTAAGGAAATTAAGCTTAAGCTACTGAGACCCGCCTGTCTGCCCGGCACATCAACTCTCACACACACACACCTACAGAATGTACAACGCACACATACACTCTACAAAACACACCTATACATTGTACAACAAACACAAACAGCTCCTAAAGCATATAATAAATATCAGGCTACAGCCCTTGTATATTTTATTATGTGAAGCGCTATATGGTTTCATGAAAAATATCTACTGTTTCAGTGCGTGACATTAAGGGTTTTGGGAGATGGCCCTGTGGGCCATCTAAGCTAATTTACAGATGGCCCTGAGCCCAATAGAGATTGCCCTGAAAAATGTGCATGGACGAAATGGCACGATGGGTTTGGGGGGCCTCCCCCTAGAAAAGAAAAGATTTTTGCAGGTCTTACTGTAGATGCTGTCTGGTGCATTCTCTAGACCAGTGGTTTTCAAAGTGTGAGGCGCGCCTCCCCTGGGGGGCGCCAGAGAGCTTCAGGGGAGGCGCAGCGTGAGACACAAAAGAACGAGAAAAAGACGAGTAAAGTGACACTTGCCCACTTGTGGCTGTCTGTGGAGACCGAATTCCCCCACCTCGCCAAAAAGGCTGTAAAAGTGGTCATTCCCTTCACCTCCACCTACCTGTGTGAGTGAAGGTTTTCCGCATTGACTTTGATCAAAAGCAAGTACCGGTCAAGGCTGCAGCCAGAGGATGATCTGCGTTTATTCCTCCTATACTCATTGTTCCCACTAAAGTAGGGGTGAGTGTAATAAGGAGGCAAAGTTGACGTTCAGTGTGTTACCGGGAGCATATAAGGATTTATCCACCATGTTGAAAATGTTAAAAAAAATATGTCTTGAGAACACGGCGTGCGGAAATATACGGGTCGTGCTGCAGCTAGATGTGCCTGTCCTCTGTAAGAAGGTGTCGGCAACTGACATGCAAGGAAGAACGGCTGTCCACAAGCTGTTCCAACTTTAACAACTTTATTAACTTCCAGGGTAGTGAATTGAACATGCAATTGTAATTGGGTGTGTGGTATATTTTCATGCACAGACACGCATGTTCCACAACACACAAACTGAACAACACTCAATTTTCCGATCGCTACAAGTGCACGTTACTGATGCAATATGGTTGAGACCATTCGGGCTTATTCTAGAGGGGTGCAAGGAATAGTCCAAGTAGTGGGGGAGTTTTATACAATATGTTTAAAACGTAAAAATAAAAATGTTTAAAAAAGTTATTGTTTAATGTTTTAAGGAGGTGACGCTACTCAGCCAATGAAATCGGTGCAGTCAGCACGATAGATTCAAACACACACAGAGACACGACAAGAGGAGAGAAACAGTCGGAGTAATTTCAAATGGCGGAAGGTAGACAGCGAAAACAGAACATTTAATTACATTTTCTCTTACTGGACCTCTTTGAAATGCAATTGAATACCCCTGCATTATAACAACAACAACAATAATAATAATAATAATGATAACAGCAATAATAATTGGGAGGGGGTCGCGGCTGTTCGTATGTTCTCTGAGGGGAGGCTCACCTACCCACACTTTGAAAACCCCTGCTCTAGACTGAATTATAAGATGAAACACCACAATATTATATTGTACAATTTCAATTTTATTCTTCATTTCACTTTTTTGTTTGTTCTTGTTTGTGTTTGCTCGCTTGCATGCCCTGCATAGCAATAAGAAATACTTAAGTTGTTGTTCAAGACACTTTCCATCTGATGAAGGCAAATGACTTCCCAGATGTAAAAAAGTAGAACACATTTCATTCAGTTATAACTGCCAAAACAAACATTATTTACACTATTATGGCCCCTGTTCAAAATGTTTGTAATTTTATCTACTGTAAGTTGGTCGAATGAATGCTTCCTCATCCGGAAGCTGACCGAGCAGACCCAAGCAGCAGTCGAGAGGAGCCGAGCGCATCCGCGAAGCACACAAAATGGCGACGTCAGAGTTCCCGTTAGCCGGCAAATTTAAATCTCTTTTGTCAAAATAATTTCCCTTTAGCGCAATACCGCTTCAGTTGCGCCACTTATGTGACAGACAAGAAGAGTATGTGACAGACAAGAATAGTCAATTATAATGTCTAACACTTAATGTGGAGAAAGAGATGTCCTGTATTGATTGATTGTGCGTTGATCTGTTGGTAATGCCTCAGGGTTCCGGTGGGCATGTAAACAAATGCATAATGCTGTGCTATACTTTGTGGCCTCACCCAGTTGCATAGCGACACTTATAGTCCAGCAGGAAGGGTCCTCAGATTTTGGGATACCCCTACCCGAGGTAGAACAAATGACAACAATGATTTTTCTTATCTTTAGGGTCTCCCATTAATTAAATTGATTGTTGTAAAATTTTATTTTGGGGGGAAAAAATGTTTATTGGGTTGTTCTTTAAAACTACCCCAATCCCTGAAAAAGAGCCAAATTAGACCAGGCCGAATATGGGAAAGGTGACAAGAAAGCCCATAACTTGAGAATGACAACTCTTTTCCTCTTCAGATTTGCTGAGGTATGAACCAGGTGGCTGTCCTACATCACCAAATAGTCAGACAATTATTTAACTAAAAAAATACTGAATTATAGTCCTGTAAACTTAGCTTTTGTTTAGACGGAAATTGTACTTTTTGGTGATGGGAACATAGGACTCAATCACTTTTCACTCATTTATCAGAAAAACAGAAATCCCTAAATAATATACCATTACTGAATTGTGTAGTGTGCTATTGAACACTTACCAGTAGTTGTATGGAAATATCTGGTACAGTTCTATTGCAAATGAGATTTCTTTAGACATAGGCCTACCTCTTCTCTGATACAGTCAAATTCCGAATGGGGAATAAGTGGCATAATAGCCTATAAGTTAAGGATGCTCACTGATGATCATTATATTTGGAGAGGGAAATACCAGGTGGCTGAACTACATCACCAAATAGTCAGAATAAGTGTAACCCAATACAATAAAGTGTATTAGTTCTAAATTGCAAGCCTCTAAAACATAGGTGTAAATAGTACAGGTTTTATTGAAACTGGAACCTTAATTCAAAGTACAGTATACAATTCATCAAATAATTCAGTGAGAGGTCAAGTATATAGATACTAGAATATAATGTTAAATGTCAGGTTTCCTCAGAAACATTAGGGGAAACATTTTGACATTCTGTCAATGTGTCCCCTGGTTGAATGGCCCCATCTCCGACAATCCACCCCTTGCCAACAGGACTCCATAGAAAGGGTTTGGGTTCGGGCTGTGACACCATCGCTATCTGAAACATTGCTCTTTGTACATGTTGTTGAAATGCATCCTCTGTTGGCGGCAGATTTTCTGAGGCTTCATCAGTCCAATTTCCTTTTTTCCATATAGCAGAAGCGCCAATTCTCTTGCGACTGGCAAAGACTCTTCCAAGCTGGCAGAGAGTCCAAAATGGGCCAGATCTTTGAGCTTGCTGAGATGGGTCTTGAGATTGGTGAATGCTGTTGTCTTTCCTATTCTGTACAAACTACTTGTTGTGCTACAGCCAGTGAGTGCATGACATGCTGGTGACATCATTGTAGTTGCCGCCCAGCTTCAGGATCATCTCCAACTAAACGGCCTCTTTGAGAAATTCCAGTCCAGTTTCCGTTCCGCCCACAGCTCTGAAACAGCTCTGGTCAGGGTCACAAACGACCTGCTGATGGCGGCTGACACTGGTTTCCCATCTCTCCTCATCCTCCTGGATCTGACTGTAGCATTCGACCCTGTCGACCATATCATCCTCCTTCAGCGCCTCCAATACACCATCAGACTCTCTGACTCCGCCCTGAGCTGGCTCCAGTCCTACCTGTCTGGAAGAACAGAGTATGTCTCATTGGGAGGTGCAAGGTCCCAGACACACCCTGTCACCCGTGGTGTCCCTCAAGGGTCGGTCCTCGGGCCCACTCTGTTCACCCTGTACACTCTGCCCCTTGGCTGTGTCATCAGCCAGCATGGAATATCATTCCATTGCTACGCTGATGACACACAGCTATATATAAAGACAGACCCTATCCCACATGCATCCTCACTGTCACCATCATCATCACCGTTCCCATCAACATCCTTTAACACCTGCCTTGAGGAGATAAAGGCTTGGATGCATCAAAACTTCCTGCAGCTAAATAGCTCCAAAACAGAAACTATTTTAGTTGGCACACCAAACCAGGTCCAGTCATCCCCCATGACCCACATCACCTTTTCTGGCCAAAACATACCCCTCTCCACAGCAGTTACCAACCTGGGTGTAAGATTTGACCGACATCTGACCTTTGACACCCACATCAAACACCTGTGCAAAACCTCCTTCTACCATCTCAGGAACATTGCAAAACTCCTGTCAGATGCTGAATACCTGGTCCATGCCTTCGTTTCCTCAAGGCTCGACTATTGTAACGCTCTCCTCATCGGGACTCCTAGCAGGAGCCTTCAGAAGCTCCAATACGTACAGAACAGTGCCGCTAGGATCCTGATGAGGGTGAGAAAGTACAACCACATCACACCCGTCCTTCATTCCCTCCACTGGCTTTCTGTCTCATTCAGGATTGAATACAAGATCTCACTGCTCACCCATGATTGCATCCGTGGGAATGCTCCTTCATACCTAAAATAACTACTCACATCACAAACCTCCACACGCAACCTCCGCTCCACAACAAACCATCTGCTTCGCCCCCCCCCCCCCAGGACCAAACTCCGCACAATGGGGGATCGGGCTTGCAGCTGCTCCTCACCTGTGGAATTCCCTCCCAGACCACCTGAGGACTCCACAGACCACTGAAGCCTTTGAGAAAGGCCTAAAAACAAATGTTTAGGCAAAAGTGCAGATCTGTAATGAGGACCCATCTCTGAAGAATAACACAAGTGTTATAACCTAAAGCAAAACAAATGTCCCAAACTACAGGAAGTACTTGAGGAGTAGTGGAAACAAGACTGCACTCTGCATGTTTGTGAGCAACTTCATTGTCACTGCTGCCCCACAGAGACTACACTCAGGATTTGACGAAGAGGAGGAGGTGAAGAGCATCTGCACAGCAGGAGTCAGCAGTTTGACATCACTGTACAGTGATCAGGAGGAGGCAGTCACAAGGATGGTGCTCCATGCCATACATCTTGCAGAGTCATATTCCCGCATCATTGTGAGGTCTGATGACACAGGTGTGGAAGTACTGCTCATATATTACGCAAGCAAATACATGTTTGATTCATCTCTAGTGTACATAAATGCAGGCCAAGGAATGAGAGAGATATGTCCCCATCAACATCATATGTGAGAAAATTGGAAAAGACATATCTACTTGTCTACTAGCATGTCGTGCACTCACTGGCTGTGGCACAACAAGTAATTTGTACAGAATAGGAAAGACAATCAGCATCAGCAGGTCGTTTGTGACCCTGACCAGAGCTGTTTCAGTGCTGTGAGAGGAACGGAAACCGGACTGGAATTTCTCAAAGAGGCCGTTTAGTTGGAGATGGTCCTGAAGCTGGGCGGCAACTACATGTCTAAATGTCTACCAGCATGTCATGCACTCACTGGCTGTGGCACACAAAAGTAGTTTTACAGAACAGGAAAGACAACAGCATTCACCAAAGACTCCAAAGAATTGGCGCTTTTGCTATATGGAAAAAAGGAAATTGGATTGATGTGCACAAACTTGGATGAACTGAGGTTCATAATTGCATCAACAACAGATGCAGCCTCGGAAAATCTGCCGCCAACAGAGGATGCATTTCAACAACATGTAAAGAGCAATATTTCAGACAGCGATATGGTGTCACAGCCCGAACCCAAACCCTTGTTATGGAGTCCTGTTGGCAAGGGGTGGATTGTCAGAGATGGGGTCATTAAACCAGTGCTATTTACAAAACCCCCAGCACCTACAGAAGTGAGAGACATTACTATTTGTATTGCAAAGATGCAAAGTGTGGAGAGAGTGGAAAGTGCAAGTGCCTCTCTGTTGGCCTTCCCTGTACGGAGTTCTGCACCTGCTGTGCAGAATGTCAAAATGTGTACCCTAACGTTTCTGAGGAAACCTGACATTTAACATTATATTCTAGTATCTATATACTTGACCTCTCACTGAATTATTTGATGATTTGTATGCTATACTTTGAATTAAGGTTCCAGTTTCAATAAAACCTGTACCATTTACACCTATGTTTTAGAGGCTTGCAATTTAGAACTAATACAATTTATTGTATTGGGTTACTCTTATTCTGACTATTTGGTGATGTAGTTCAGCCACCTGGTATTTCCCTCTCCAAATATAATGACCATCAGAGTGAGCATTCTTAACTTATAGGCTATTATGCCACTTATCCCCCATTTGGAATTTGACTGTATCAGAGAAGAGGTAGGCCTATGTCTAAAGAAATCTCATTTGCAATAGAACTGTACCAGATATTTCCATACAAATACTGGTTAGTGTTCAATAGTACCCTAGACAATTCAGTAATGGTATATTTTTTAGGGATTTCTGTTTTTCTGATAAATGAGAGAAAAGGGATTGAGTCCTATGTTCCTATCACCAAAAAGTACAATTTCCGTCTAAACTGAAGCTAAGTTTAAAGGACTATTATTCAGTATTTTTTTAGTAAAATGTGGCTCTTTTTCAGGGATTGAGGTAGTTCTAAAGAACAACCCAAAAAACATTTTTTCCCCCAAAATAAAATTTGACAATCAATTTAATTAATGGGAGACCCTAAAGAAAAGAAAAATCATTGTTGTCATTTGTTCTACCTCGGGTAGGGGTATCTCGAAAACTAAAGCCTTTTTTGAGGACTTGCTGCTGGACTATTATTGTTTAGGTGTCTTTTAATAAGCAGGTAGTCACATCATTAGCTAGAACTAGCTGGATCTGATCGATATGGACATAAACGCGAGTGAAGTCTAATCTAACGGGAGAGAGAGAGATCAGCTGCTTTTGACGAGTCGACACGCAGCGCTGCATGATCACATACAGCGGTGAGCGGACAAAACTCACACTTCAGGTTACAATATCACACGTAGCTATTTCAATTACCTCTCAAACTACCGAAACTAGTTATAGATATGTTTAGTTTTACTGTCGGCTCACTCATTACTGGATCCGCGAGCTGCATGATACTGGCATAATAGATTGCCCGATCGGGCAACCAGCAGGTGAGGCTTCATTGCCCGAGCTAAATACTAGATGGCCCCGGGCCATCGGGCAGTCCTTAATGTCGAGCCCTGTGTTTATTTGTAGATATCTCCTAAAGCCTACAAATAAAGTGTGAAATGTAGGCCTGTTACATACTGTATATCATTGAGCGATATATATTATCGTGCTTTCTGCACTGACCTCAGTAGCTCTTCTCACTTTAAACATCGCGTCAAAAGGAAAGCAGTTGTATTAAAAAAGAAATAGCCTAACATCCAGGGGAGATGTGATTAGTAAGTAACAAACGGTAAAGGGCAGAAAGTCTGATTCACATTTGATCATCTTAAATAACTTATAATCACAACAGGAACAGTTTGCAGAGCTGTGCTTCGTTGACATAAGTCCAGCCATGCGTCACGCCTCTTTTAAACACCACTGTTAAAAAAAAAAAAAAAAAATGCAATGTAATGTTAGCTGAAATCTACTCGGGAGAATACATCAGTGTACCCTCGGTTATAGCTCCTCCAGAGAGACTCCTCTCTCCTCTCTCCTCCACATCTTTGTACCCTCGGTTATAGCTCCTCCAAAGAGACTCCTCTCTCCTCTAAATCAGTGTATCCTCGGTTACGGCTCCTACAGACAGCCTCCTCGATAATCGATCCTCGACGAGCCTTTAGAGAAATTTGTTTTCCTTCGAGACGGCGCCAACATCCGTTTCTGGGTCGTTGCTGGAGGACCTGGGAGTCTCCCGGCGTCTGCTTGACGCCGGGACGACCGGCTGCCCTCCCCGACGGGCGCACTGACGCGAGGGCCCAGTCATCACTGCGCGCACTTCTGTGACCGCAGTTTTAATTATTATTATTATTATTATTATTATTATTATTATTATTATTATTATTATCATCATATGACGTGTGAAAAAGTTATATCCAGTTACATGGCGATATTGCATATTTAAAAACTGTTTATTTGCTGGATAAACTAAGGACTGACTAGTTATTTTATCTACAGTTTCTCAATGGAAGGTTGTGAAATATATATGTTTTGTTATGTACACATGTGAGTATTACAGCCGCACTGCCAGCATGGCTTTAGGTTGGTGTTCTGTTTTTATTCTCATGAACTGAATGATTAGAAAGGCCAACTGATTCAACTGAAATAAATCTCTGAAAGACTTTTGGAACCTTATAAGCATGGAAGGAGCAGAATGTATTGATAGGGAAGATACGTTTATGTGGTAGAATAAGATCATTTCTGGATTCAAATCATCACGGCTGCTTTCCTTTGTAATATGATATGATGTTCACTCAATATTGATGCCCTGGGTAAGTATCTTGAGTTTATATAGATATAAAGAAAGGAATTTAAAGAAATAATTCAAGTTTATTTATGTTCTGCAAAAACCATGTACTGATGCATGTTTCTGTTTCTATGGTTCCCCTATGTTTTAAGTAGAAACACGTGTATGAAATGAATCACTACAACCCCTCTGTTTCTTGTTTCAGCCTCATCCCGAACACATATCTGTGTGCCGGTGCTGAGATTCCCAAGCAGAGGGTAACGTCGTTCATCCAAGCGCTGCTGAGGAAGAACGATCTGGATAAGGTGTGTTACCGCTGCATTTTCCAATATAAAAAGCGGCCCAGTTTATTTGAAATATACTCATATTTTGTGTTTTGTGTTTCTCAGTTCCAGACGTGCACAGTGCATCACTGTAAGAACTCCTTCGCCTGCAGCTTCACACACACGTCAGGCTGGAAGCTGGCCTTCTCCGGCGACACCATGCCCTGCAACGCCTTCGTGCAGACCGGTCAGTGACACTCAGAGAAACGACTGCACGAGGGGGGAAATATGCCATAATGTTGTAAAATTGTTGGATAAATAGACATAAATCAAAGGGGCCTTATTATGCTCTTTGGGGTTTCCCCTTTCCTGTAGTGTGTCCTATCTCTGTGTTTCCTCCAGAGGGAGTTTCTCTCCCACACACTTCAACCTCCCACTCCCCCCTCCTGCCTGCAACGCCTCCATTGGACTCTTTAGTTTACTTCCGTAACATAGTGACATCACTACATAACACTCGCGCTTCTATTGGCTAGCTCTCAACACATTGTACATGGTAGGCTAAGGGGCGGGACATCTCTAAACGGCTGACCAATCACATTAGAGCCGGCCAGCTAACCAATCAGAGCAGACTGGGCTCTGGTTTCAGACAGAGGGGGAAAAGAGGTGCTGCAACACAGGCAGTATGAGAAAAATAAAGACCTTTTTGAACAATAAAGAATGGAGACATGTCACAGTAGAGGCACAAAATACAAATATGAACCTGAAAATTAGGATTATAGGGCCCCTTTAAAGTGTCCTTGGATCTGCTGCTTTTACTATAAAAAAAAATGTCTTTCTTAAATCAAATAGGGCACCAATTAAAAACATAGCAAATCATAGATTGTTCTACTGATCCTTTCTTTAAATTAATTAAAGAAAGTGAACAATTATTTAAAAAATATTCTAGTAAATAAAAAGGCAAATCACAAAACCAGAACGAACACACAAAAAAGTTAGAGACCGCAACGCAAGGCGACAAGAGTCCGAAACCAAACATTTCTTAAATTTTGAACTTACAGCCCAAAAATGTAAGGGCACGACCACATAACATGGCCATATGTCCTACAGCTATAATGATGCATGATATTAAAGTTTCACTCTGGTGCATGCACAGCGACCTACGGTATGTAAGAGCAAAATTGAGTGTATGCTTTCAATATCCCAGAGATATAAGGTTATTTAGCTGAAGCTTGAATACACGGGTTGACTGAATAATTTATCAGATATTTCTTAATGCTTTCGATCACTCTCGCAGCTGGCAGCCTCCCTAATGGCTCCCGCGGGATCCTTCTTCATTGACTCTTCTTAAATTGCTTGACTGGATTCTGTCCAAGCAAAGCCTCCGATACGTCCCACGCCTGTTCATTACAGACGGCTCGGCAAACAGGGCGCGTCCATGTCTTGATTACGCCCGACTACCTGATTGATTTCCTGCGGGACAGGAAGTTCTTCTCTGTGATGCAGGCCCTCTGAATGGTTTGTTTTGATTTTGCAGGAAAGGATGCAACCTTGCTGATCCACGAGGCAACGCTGGAAGATGGGATGGAGGAGGAGGCCGTGGATAAAAAACATAGGTGAGAGAAATAAAGTGTCACAAACTGCCTCTGCAGGGCTTTAATGGTGTTTTTGTAAATGAATAAAAAGGCAGTTAGTCAGGCAACATAATAAAAGCACCTAGTTGACTCAGTTTTGAGTGCATTGTCAAACTTCTCCACTTTCCACAGAAATTGACATTGATTTTTGCACCGGTTTTAGTGCCAGAGTGAGAGTCTGTCTTCACCAAAATGTCTTTATGTCCGATAGAAAAGCAATATTCCCATGGTCAGTTTCCCCCTGCAGCTCTTTAGTTTCAGCTTCAGTGAGGAGACAGTACATCTCTGACTCTCTGCTCCATGTTCTCTGACAGCACCACCTCCCAGGCCATCGGCATCGGCATGAGGATGAACGCTGAGTTCATCATGCTGAACCACTTCAGCCAGCGCTACGCCAAGATCCCTCTCTTCAGCGAGGACTTCGACGACAGGGTGGGGATCTCCTTCGACCACATGAGGGTACGTGTCACTGTACAACACCATGGTGCTCATTATAATCACTTAGTCATGCACACGAGGCAGCGTTTCCCCTTTATGTGTGGAAGAGGAGCAGTTATTTTGGATTGGATTTAAAAACTAAAATATTTCAATTTCAATTTCACATTCATTTTGAAACCTTATTGCTAATAATACAATACAATACTAAAGGGCTTTGTTGGTATGACCACATTTGAAACATAGTATTGTCAAGGCATTCCGCACAAGGCGTTATAATGTTAACTGCTAATATGTCTACAAAAAGACAAAGCAAAAACTCCCCACAACAATGGAACCATTTGAAATAATAAAGTAGCACAATATACTTTTTTACTCTTTTACGTCTTATTTTTTTGTATTGTTTATTTAATTATTTGTTTGTAATTATAGTTGCAACTAATCACAATGATAGCAGGATACACCCTGCATGTTATATCTTAGTTAAACCCGGATTGAATGTCTCTCATCTATGCTTTGTGTCTTTAAAAAAAAAAAAGATGACAGCCATCTACTGCACTGAATCACACATTCATTTCAGAGTTGAGAAGGGTTTTTTTCTGGCATTTTATATACTAGCATTTAGACAAAGTTTTCAGTTGTTTATATTCAACAGAGGTACAGTATTTTCGTATTGTAATACAAAACAGATTCTCTCTGTTGCACAAGTATCAAAAACTTTTAAACCAGTATCCAAATGGGAGATTCCCATTCTTGTTTTTTCTAATCTAAAATCAGGAAACTTTGCTAGTTTTAAACATTAATAACTTTAAATATGCAAACACAAGTTCTGAGTTGTATTATCCTATAAGAACACAAATAAATACAATATATGAAATACTGTGGGAGCACTTTTCCATTCTCTCTGGCTTCACAATTATACCTTCATAAATGTGTTCCATGAGTGAATCATCGCTTATCAGTCGACATAAATACATACCTTGTAGAATACACAAGCATTAATACAAAACATCCACAATAATATACAGTGTTTGTTTAAACAGTTGAAGGTATATTCTAACTAAAGCATTTGCACACAGCCAGTTTATTTTTATAGCACCACTGCCAAACTAAGTCAGAAAATGTCAAACAAGATATGACACGATAAAAGGTCAATTAGACAATAATACACTGTGGAGCATAGCAATGACGGTACGGTAAAAGCTATGCTAGTGCTAAATATGGTGTATTAAAAAGGCAACAAGAAAAGTTTTGAGCCTCGATTTAAAGAATTTCACACAATAAATTGTCTGCAGACAGTTTACTTGCACTCCTGAGCTTTATATTGTTTTCTTCCACTTCTGAGTCCCCGTCCTCAAGTACATGAAGATGCTTTCCTTTGTTAAAAGCCACTGGAGTTACAGTATATATCACCCCATTTACTTTATCCACTTTCTTTTTGTTTAGATGTGCTTTGAGGACTTTAAAATCCTTCCCAGGCTCATCCCAGCTCTGAAAACCCTCTTCGCCGAGGACATCGGTGAGATGGAGGAGAGGAGGGAGAGGAGGGAGCTGAGAAACCCGAGAGGAAGCAGCTCAGATCCGTCCGGCGAGCAGAATATGGCCGACGAGGGCCGAGGTGCCAAAAGAGACCAGGAGGAGGCAGCGCCGCGCAGCGTGGAGACCAAGAGGCTGAAGACCGTCTTAGGCTGAGGGATCAACTAACAATTTCCCTGAGAGAACTCTTGAGTTTTTTTATTTAAATCAATTTGAGTTTTTGTGTGCTTGTGTGGTTTAATTCGAGAAAAATCATGTATATTTCCTGCAATGCGGTGTATAAAGCTAAGTTACAAATATAGTTTCTGTTTTTCATTTAATGAAATAAAGTGATACCACACAATCTGTAGTTTTCTACAATTATGTCTTAGTCACCAGTGTCAGAGAAAACAAATGACACAAGCTGTCATGTAAAACATTAAAGAAAATATATATTTTAGGCCAAAAAAACGTTACGATACAGTTTAGTTTACTATAAGATAGCTTATGACGTTTTGTTCGGACTTTCCCCCTTGGGATGGACTGTAATGTCTTCAGTCATCCCTTCTCTTCCTACATAGCATCATAATCAAGTTGAAAATGTAAGTCTTACAATTTATTTTCTTTTTAAGGTTATTTAACCTGGACCAGATTACTTTGTAAGAGGATGAGCAGTGTAACAGATGTATAAAGAAAGGGCAGCCATCGTCCCTGTTAGGCTTTTGATTGATGAGGTTTGAACAGCTGAACAAACAATGGATTCAGGATAAACCATATTTACATTTTAAATTCCCATCAGACTTGAATGTATTTTGTGTTTTCTGCTGATTAGCAAATGTTAACAAGTTAAACTAATCTGGTGATCATGATCATTTGCTGCATACCAAATTGAACTTTTCTTTTTAAACTTTGAACACAAACTGCATCTGCCTTTACAACAGTATTTCTGTTGCACACAGTATGCATACAGACGGGGCGTAATACTTTGTCATAGCATACCACCTCATGCTCAAATATCTGCAGCAATGGGGTTTATGGGTTGGATTTGCCTAAAAATAATGATTTTATTTTACAAATTGCACAGATATAATTGCATATTGACAATAAGAATTACACTGCAAAATGTGTAAGGGCAAACAAACATGCGAGAGATTGTTATATGCTGGAGTCAGGTGATTTAAATGTATCAATGAAAGGAAGAAGTGTAGGCTACATGATAAGAAGGGAATACAGTTTGAATAAAAGTAATAAGTACAGTGTAACACTGGAGGGGTTTGTGCGTTGTATTTAGTTTGCATCATTTCTGTAAATGCAGTGTTTTTTTGTTGTATTTGTTTTCAGGATTTGTTTGTTTTTCATTTCAGGATTTGCAGCTGTCTCCTGCTAATGTATGCGTTTTTGGCCGTTGTTCCGCGTTTGCACCTGCCGGCCACCGTACAAACCCCTAATCTTATTAACAACATATCATATCTCATAAGGTTGTTTATGTTCAGCTTTATACTTCCCTTTTTTTAAGGATGAAAAGATGTGGAGGTTTCTGTTAATGCTGAGAAAGTATTTGAGGCTTTAAATGCAACACACAGTGACATCTGGTGGTTTGCTAAATGTACAGCAGCACTTCACATCACCAGTTATCTAATATACTGTATGTGCTGTAAAAATACTTTTACAGTAGGATATTACTACATGTGTTGTACAAAAAGCCTAAATATAGAATAGACATTGTTTTTGTTATTGCACAAAGTTTATTGACATGTTGTATTGGTGGTGCATTCACACATATCAAACAGTAGGAAAAAATAAAGCAGAATACAAAATTAAGTAACTAAATGGGGATTTAAGCCTAAGCATGTTGGTTAAAGTGTCATCTGTTTCCTGTTTGGATTTCAGCCCGAGCGAATAGACCCCAGTGCGTCTAGGCAGGGCTACGACGTCCGCTCAGACGTCTGGAGTTTGGGAATCTGTTATAGTGTACAATTAAAGGAGTTTTGGAATAACTTCAAAGGTTGTCTTCCTGTCAAGAAGCAAGCATTATTATTTTACACCTGCTTTTGTATCTGCAGTTTTCCTTGTATACCATATGTAATGGCTATGTTGTGTTTCAGTACGAGCTGGCCACAGGCAGGTTCCCCTACCCGAAGTGGAACAGTGTGTTTGACCAGCTGACCCAGGTGGTGAGGGGGGACCCCCCACAGCTCTGCAACTCTGAGGAGAGGCGCTTCTCTCCCAAATTCATCTCCTTTGTCAACGTGTGGTGAGGAAACACTGCTGGGAACACATTTTGCACAAATCTGTTTAGGGCTGTACTGAAGAGTTAGAAGCTTTTAAGACACACATTCAACGCTTTATTTCAAAACCTCATTAGCATTTCTAAAGGAAAAAAAAAAAGTCATTCGGTGCAGACCTGAATATGTTACATTTGTAAAAATTGAACAATTATGTTTGGAATTTAAATGATGTTTTAATATCAGGGCATTGTACCTGTTTAGACTCCAGCTGTATCCTCTGTCCTGCTGGTGGACAAATTACTGAACTGCATTCCTCTTCCTTTTAACACTTTTTTTATATTTTCCGTCCTTCCTCTAGCCTTACAAAGGACGAGTCAAAAAGGCCAAAGTACAAAGAGCGACTGGTAAGTTCTGTAAACATTCATGAAGTTCTAGAAAAAGGTTTAGAAATGTATTTTACTCTGTTCAAACCAGGCAGTGTTTTGTGAATAGTCTTAAACATGTGGAAAAAATGTAACTTGAAGGTGTTAAGGTTTGAAATATGCTTTAATTCTAGCAAACACCCTGAACAATTCGTGAATTTCAACAAAATCTGGTGTTTCACAATCACTAGTATAATATCTATTTGTTATTTTTGGCAATTCAGCAACATTTTAAAAATCATTTTTTAATCATACAATCAAAGTCAATATGAACAGCTGATAAAAAAACAAAGTGATATTATATATTGACCGCTGAAAAGAAGGGTGCTGAAAACAATTGAAAATACATTTATATAAACAATTTGAATGTGCCTTTCAAATAACAAAACAAAATAATACATTAAGTTAGAATAAACATGGGAAATGAAATATAGAAAATATTTTTAATATATTATCAATTACAATGAATGTATACTCCAAGAATCTGGGCAATTGCAAATACATTTATAATGATAATTTATATTTGATTCTCAAATTAATAAGCACATTAATAATTAATCTAATAATGCAACAAATTCATTAAATTAAAGACCTCAAGAATCTGGATATGTTTGGTTAAGTAACCTTGAAAGTGTTTGAATTTACTCTGAATAAATATGAACTTTGGTGGTTGTTATTTTAATTGTATGTTTTGTAGGAGGTGGTATTTATCTATATCTCTTCTTGTTTCCCTGTCCACTGCAGAAAGATCCGTTCATCCAGATGCACGAGGAGCGCTCGGTGGACGTCGCGAGTTACGTGTGCCGGCTCATGGATCAGATGCCGACGTCTCCCAGCTCACCGATGTATATGGACTGATGGCACGACAAGACACACAAACACAACTAAATATTCACCATGCAGTCTGCAACAATAGATGCATTAAAAAAAAGAAGAAGAAGAAAACAAAACAAATCCTTGTGTACATTTGCTTGGTCCCCTTATTGCAGTGTTAAAAGAGAATTGTAAAGCCTAAAAAAAAAACACACCATTTGCAATAACAGTGGTGTTATGTCTGTATAATATATCAACACTTCTGTTTCTCTCTTGTTCACAAATACACATTTATGTAAGTATGATAGCAGCTGAATCAAAAATCATCTAAATGAGGACACATCTCAGTGGTTAGTATAAAAAAATAATAATAATAATGTGGAACTTGTATTTATATTTGATTTGGAGATTCTTCAACATACTGGAATCATGCTCTTTTGTGAATTGTCCCACCTCTTCCATGTACGTAACTGAAAGCATTGTGTTTGGTATGTTAATGGAACTTTGCTTCTCTGGGTATAAAGCAGTTTAAAGCGTGTTGGTGGGCAGAATCGTGTTAGACCTGCAGTACGTGCTCAGGGCCTGCTTCCCTCGCTGTACAGTGGACTATAGGCTGATATATGAATAAAGACGGAGAGGAAGTGTGTGTTCTGTCTCGTGTTTTTCCCCATTCATTGAACATAATTAAGGCTTTATATCATTTTGTTTAACTTACAGCAATGCATTATTGTAGAGATTTGATTTTTAACTTGGTACTTCGTGAGGTTTCAGTTCCTTCCTGGGGACTGCCAGGTACTTGGCCCCCACTTCTCCCCAGGCTCCTTGTACTTTTAACTTTTTAACTGATTTGAACTGGAAAGGAAGGGTATGAAAAATGTATAATCTGAAAAATAACTAAAGCTACCAGAAAAGTAACATAATATAGAAATGTTGAATAATTAATTTAAAAAAAAAATGTGTCTCTATTTGCATTGTTTTTTAATTATAAAGAAAATAATAATAATTAGCTTTTTTGTTATCAGCTCTCTACTAATAAATATTTTAAATAGGTAATTTCATCCCTTCATTTTATTTGCATTTTTTTATAAGGATAAACTTTGTTGATCTCAGCTCCTGAATTGTGCTGTGTATTGCCTGAATTCTTAGCCTGGAATGATTCATTTATCTTTAGCAAAATTAGGTTTTCATTTTTGTTTCAATAACAAATGACGGAAGAGAGTTGATAACAACTAAAAACATAGACGCATATTTAAACAACTAGGAAAGTGCAATGAGGGAGAAATAAATAATCTTAACCAAAACAGTTGATAATGTCGAATTTAGAACGCATTATATTGCCATGGTTACTCCATTCAAACGTGGTTTTGAAGCGAAACGGCCGAACGTTGGTGAATATTGACAAAAAAAGTATCTCATAACAAACAGTTCAGCTTTCTTGATAGTTTATCTTTCTATAAAGTGAGTGAAGATGGAGGAAGCCCCGGAGCAGGCAGTGACCGACACCAGCAGCAGTACCAGCGGCAGCGGGAACGCTTTCTTCCACTACGTACGGCATCACGTCTTCCTGCTCTCCAGCCTGCTCTCCGTCGCCTTGGGTGAGTTCAACTCAGGCCGGAGAGCTCATTGCAACTTAAAAAAGAGTTTTAACTGAATTATAAAACTGCTCTTTCAACGTTTTAAAACTGGCTTACACACTTTAGCTGACTTCGGTTACTTGTTGTATGTCTTATCGTTGGTTTTATTGGTATTTAATTTCAGTTGCTTTGTTACTAATCGTGATGGGTTGCGCAGTTAAACTAAATGAACGGTGTATTTTTTTTATTTCCAATAAGAAACATACTCAATTTCATTGTAATTAAGTAGCTAAATGTACTCAATTACTGTACTAAAAAGTAAGTTATTATAGGTTAATTTAGCCAGTAGTAAAACAAAGGTAATAATTTAAGGCATTACGAGTACTTTTACTGTTGGTACTTAAAGTGCATGTTAACATAAAACGCCTGATTCGGTTGCCAGGGTAACGAATCTGATTTCTCCAGGTTAAACAGCTCCCTCTAGCGGACGGTCTGAACCATTGCATGTTATGCTTTTCTTTATTTAGATCAGGGGTGGGGAACCTGCGGCCCCCGGGCCGTATACGGCCCGCGAGACCATTTGGTACGGCCCTCGAGGTAATTTATAAACACAGGCAAAAAAGAAAAAAATTAAAGAAATCTAGACCGCAAAAAAATTAAACAAGCGAGTGCCTGTTTTTCCTGGCCAAGGTCAGGGTCCTTGAACACAACACGAGCCTAACGTGTCATCACGTGGTATGTCTCGTCTGACAGGGGTGTATTTCTGACGGAGAGCACCATAACGCCGTTCCGGCACTTCCAAAAATGTCAGTACCCATAAGGAGCCGTACACATGCCGCAGTTTCTGCGTGGCTGTGTCTTTAGTTGAAAGCCCAGTGGCGATCTGTTCTTCTGTGATACTGATCATAAAGTCAATAACTTTGTTGTTATTAGCATCCGGTTAGCTAGCTATGCTAACGAATATAAGAAGCTTTTTCTCCGACCAGTGAGGTAAAGGCACATCTTTATATGATCATTATAGTTATTATAAAAAAATAAGAGAATAAGGTAAACAGGTATAAAATACAATATGACGGTAAAAAAACTTGTTATTAATAAACAAGAATACAGTTTGAAAGGGGAGTGATTTGTAAAATATCCATAAAGAAAAAGAGATCTGCTAGTTCTGTTTCATCTGGGTGTTGAGAGATGTATCCATAGAGCTCCCAATTTTGCTCTCAAAGTGCACCAGATTGATGCTTTTAACTTCAACATTTAAAAAAGAATCTTCCCGGGGGAGCATCCTCCCAGACCCCCCCCCCCCCCACACACGCTTAAATCATGTCCACATGGATAGGAAACTAAATACATTTGCATCTTGTGTCCAAATCTTTCTGTTTTGGTGGTCATGCCACACCGTGCATGCATGAGTCATGGTGAGATATCTGGATTAAGAGTTTGCTTTTTCTTTGCACAGCATGAAAGAAAGGCCAAATGAATGGGCTGTGATTTTAGTATTTTTAAGCAGAGGTCAATAATTTGTACGGCCCTCGGAGGATGTTGGAAAAATGTAAATGGCCCTTGAGAGGAAAAAGGTTCCCCACCCCTGATTTAGATTAATGACATTTTCCGAACTTTATATTATTAAAAAAATATTAAACATAGATACATCAGAAGGTTATATAAGTGAAAGTGTATTTGTACTATTTTCAGTGAAATTAATATATTAATAAGCATTGATTGATTGATTGATTGATTGATTGATTGATTGATTGATTGATTGATACATTTTTATTTCGAACAAGTAAAATTACAAAAACAAAACAAATGTTGCAGTGCATAGTCATGTAAAACAAATCAAAACTAAAAAATGACAACTAAAAATGACATTTACAACAACAACAACAACAACAACAACAGCAGCAGCATTAGCAACATAAACAGTGCCACATCTAATGTTCGTAAAGGAGTGAGAAGAAGTATAACTTATTTAATCTCACCCCCTTGTCCCTAAATGATTTATTTAAAATGTGTTATCTACAATAATTATAATTTTTATGCATTATTATCGGCTTTATCTGTTGATTGACATATATACATATACACATATACATACACATACATACACTGATATACATATATGCAAGCATACATATACACATCTACATACTCACACATATACACATACACATAGTCAAACACCTTCCCCCTCCTTGTACCTCGAGAAAATGATTTCTCTGTATTTCCTCTTGAACTGGTTAATGTCTGGACATTAATTTAGCTCCACATTCACACTGTTCCATAGTCTCACTCCACAGGCCGAGATACTAAAAGTGCTTCTGGTTGTACGGACCCTATGAATTTCGAATTGAAATTGTCTCCTTGAACTATATCCCCCCACTCGTTGAGTGAATAATTTTTGGATGTTTCCTGGTAAAACGTTATGATTAGCCTTAAACATGATTTGTGACGTTTGGAATTCTACCAGGTCTGTGAATTTTAACAATTTTGACTGCAGGAATAATGTGTTAGTGTGATCAAGGTATTTGACATTGTGAATGATTCGTATGGCTTTTTTTTGTAGAATAGATACTGCATTTATAGAACTTTTGTAGTTATTGCCCCAGATTTCAGCACAGTAAGTCAGATATGGTAAGACTAGTGAACAGTAGAGAATGCAAAGTGATTTCTGATCTAGAACTTGTTTTACTTTGTTTAGTATGGAAATGCTTCTTGACAGCTTTGATTGTAAACGTTTTATGTGTAATTTCCAACTTATTGTGTCATCTATTATTACCCCAAGACATTTTATTTCATGGACTCTTTCAATTTCAACCCCATCTATTTTTATTTGCATTTGTGTTTTTGTTCTATGTTTACCAAACAGCATTCATTTTGTTTTACTCAAGTTTAATGATAGTTTATTTTTGTCAAACCATGTGTTTAATTTGTGCATTTCATTTTCTATGTTCTCCACTAGCTGTTCTAAATTCTCCCCAGAACAGAATATATTTGTATCATCAGCAAACAAAACTAGCCTCAGTACTTTGGATACTCTACAGATGTCATTGATGTACAGCAGGGGTCGGCAACCTTTTTGATATGAAGTGCCATTTAAAAAAAAATTGTTATCAGTGTGCCAACTATCGAGAATTATCAAGGGGGGGGGGGGGGGGTTGAGGAGCTTAACGCTCGTCAACTATCAGCAGGAGGGCGGGGGAGCCTTGCTGCGGGGAAGCAGTGTCGCAACATACACGATGCCGAATTTAACAAACAAATGTAAGTAATTGGTTTAAACGGCATAATAATAAGGACGATCGTCCGTTCTGTGATTCTCCAGAGCACACATGTTATGATATTAGGGTCGCGTCGGGTCATGCAGAGTGAGATGAGATCGCTGTCCCTTTAAGAGAGAGAGATAGAGAGAGAGGGGTGTGGTTTGTGCATGTGTTTGTGGATGGTAGAGCGACAGTGAGCGAGCGTGTTTCTGGAAGTGAAACGGGAAAGCAGAAAAACAGAGGTCTGTGATGTATTTTGTGAAACAGAAGAACAGCTAAATAAATGCAACGGCCTCCCAAGAAGAGCTCACCTCTCTCCAGTCATTTAAGCTAAAGTGGGTTATTGAACCTGAAGCTTGTTGCTTCTGCCCTCCTCGACTACGGTCTGGGAGCCGACAGGAAAGTTCAACACACAGATGGCCAGTCCGCCCCCTTTGTAGCATATTATTTCGATGAGAGATGAGCAGATCGCCACTGGGCTTTCAACTGAATGCACAGCCACGCAAAAACTGCGGCATTTGTACAGCTCCTTATGGGTACTGCAATTAGTGAAGTGCTTTCCTCCGTGTTGAAACGATCAGCACTGCACCACGGAGGAAAGCGGCAGAAAGTCACCTGGAGATAAAGAGAGCGGGGCTGCGTTGCGTGCATGGCCTCCTTCTGCAGGTAACGGGTGACGCGCTTTGGCGGCGGTCTCGTTTAGGATCCGAAAATACAATTTAAATATTTTGCACACTTATTCCACTTATTCCTAGTGTGCCACTGGTTACGGTGCCGCGTGCCAATGCTGGCACGCGTGCCAGGGGTTGCCGACCCCCAGTGCTTAATTTGTAAATCATAAGGTGCCGGAACGCAAAGTACATATGACAGCTCAGGGATGACGAGACGCGTACAGGTCCCGGAACGTATACAGAAAAGGTGCTGAAAACAACATGAAAATGTCCACTTGCAACGCTGTGGGACTTACAAGCCTCAATTTCAAATAGTATCTATGGTATAAATGTTATGACGATAATTTATAATTTTTTAGGCTAGTACGCACAACATAGGCAAATGCCCACATCACCACAGGTGGGACTTCAGTATACAGCCAGCAATTAATTTCTCAACAGGTTTAACGTGTAAAAAAAATATTTATTAGGCCGATTCAAAGATTGGCACGGCGGCCTATTAATAGACAGTATGTTTGCTCACCATATTTAGTTGTTTAAAACACCCCACATCACGAGCATGTCCGGATTGTCCTCTATCTCTTTTTTTCTGCTTTTACTGCGTGTGTCTGTGGCAGTTCTGTGTCCTTTGGCCACCCAGGACCTCACGTACGGGACTGGATTGAATTTAGCCAGTTGGGGTCCAACAATATTTAGGAAGAGTAAAGATGACATGGTGGATGTGAGCAAAGAGCTACGGTTGGGAGTGCAAATCAAGTTCATTTGAGAAAATCCCGCTGCGCTCAGCCAACGGAGCCCCGCGCCCCCCTGAAATTCAAGGTGTTTAAAAAATATATATAAATATTTTTTTTAAATATATATAGCACCAAATTGCAAATAATCTATAACTACTGTCACTTTTCATATTGAACATGTGCTCTTTTATTAAATAAACTAAACACTTTCCTTTTAAGTTGTGAGTTTAGTGTTTTTGACCAAACACTGATGCATTAATCAATAACAATAATCCACAGCTCCTCTCTCTGCTCGAGAGGATTTAAAAAATATATATCCCAAAGCCACAAAAATACATCAGTGACGTGGTTGAAATCTTGTCTCCAGAAAACAAAAAACTGAAACAAGCGGTATCAGTGACTGTGTGTTTGATGTGCGCTCACATTCAGCACTTGCAATGGGAATGCTGTTGACAGCAACAAGTAACTCCATCAGCTCATCGGGGGTGTCTTTACCATCTGAGTCTCTGTACGTTCTGTAGGCCCGTATGACTGCGCGCGGGTTGGCAATGTTGAAGCGCTGACACAGTGACTCGACCTCAGTCTCTCCATACAGCGCACCTGCGTCCTCGGGCCAGTATTGTGCGTAAAGCACCTTCAAATCCTCAATGAACTTGTTATATCCAGTTTTATCTGGTATCCGGCCTCCTTGAGATAACATACGGTCCTCCAAGTTCTTGGCCACAGTTAGAAAAAACTGACCTGTCGCTGGACGTCCCACAGTCTTCTACGCTCAATGCGCTCTCCTCTCCTACTGAATCTTCCTGCTGTAAGCCAGCTGATGTCGCGGTTCCGCTCGCCTCTTGCTCCGGCTGTTGTACCGGGCTAGTTGATGCCAGGGTACCCACCCGTTGCTGTTGGTGGTCCACCTGGCTGACGGTAGCTGGCTCCTGTTCCGGCTGGCGGTGAACCTGACCCGCTGCCCGGGCTTGGCTAGCTGTCGGTTAGCTAGCTGGCTAGCTGTTGCGGCGCTAACCTCCTCCTGGTTTTGACCATCAACATGACCGCTGCAGCTGCCCTCGTCGCTGCTTGTGGAGGCTTTTCTGACTCGTTTTGAAGTGTCTATTACCTCTTCCTTCTTTTTGAAGAAAGACAGTAAATTGAACTGTCTTTTTGACATGCTTGCATTGAATCACCGTTTCTTCCTCTGCGACGTGCTCCTCATGTGGCGAATTTCAAAAGTGAAAGACGTTTGTCCGTTGGTCCAGCTTTTCAGTGCGTCAACACAGATCTCCGACTCTTTCAAATCTTAATCTTAATAAACGACATAAAATTCTTGGGATTTTTTCTGTAAATTAATATCTGCATATTTTATTTCATTTTAACCATTTTTAATTTTTATTTTTTGTGAGAGGTACCGGATCTGCCCAAATAGGTGCCGGAACACAGGGTGGCCAAAATGAAGAGGTGCCGGATCCTGTTCCGGCAGGATCCGGCTCAAATTAACCACTGCCGACCCCTGATGTACAGTATAAACAATTTAGGACCCAACACTGACCCCTGGGGGACACCACAAGCAATGTCCAAACATGAAGAACAGTAATTTCCCATCTTTACATACTACTGTCTATTGCTTAAATAGCTTTTAATCCAGTCTAAAACTATAACCCTGATACCATACTTTTGTAATTGATATACTAAGATGTCATGGTTGATTGTGTCAAAAGCTTTTTTAATATCTATACAAATCCCTACTGCATATTGGTTGTGTTCAAGGGTATCTGTGATATCCTCAATTGATTCCATAATTGCCAGTGTTGTTGATCTGTTTGATCTGAATCCGTATTGACTGTCCGTGATTAATTTGTGCTTTTCTATGAATGCGTCCAGTCTGTTGTTAAATACTTTTTCTAGTATTTTTGAGAATTGGGGAAGTAAAGAGATAGGTCTGTAGTTTGTGAAGTGATGCTTGTTCCCAGTTTTGTATACAGGTATGACTTTGGCTATTTTCATTTTGTTTGGACAAGTACCAGTTTGGAATGACAGGTTACAGATGTACGTTAATGGTTTAGAAATCCCCCCAATGACCATTTTTACTAATGTCATATCAATCTCATTATAATCAGTAGACTTTTTATTTTTACCTTTTTGAACAATATTTAATATCTCTCTTTCATCAACTGGTTTAATGAACATTGAGCAGGGATTTCTCCCCAAAACATTGTCTTGATGTTCCCCAGTTGTCCCTGGATCAGGGATTTTCCCCGCCAAATCGGGTCCAACATTCACAAAGAATTGATTGAAGTTGTTAGCTACATCATTTACGTTATACTTTTCGTTATAGTTATCAGTAAAATACTCAGGATATCCTTTCTGTTTAGACTTATTTCTTACAATACTGTGAAGTATATCCCATATTCCTTTAATATTGCTTTTGTTTGTATCTATTCATTCCTTATAATAGTCTTTCTTGCTTGTTCTTATAATATTAGTCAACTTATTTTTATATTTTTTATATTTATCCTCTGTGAGTTCTTTGTTTAATGAAGTCCCTATATAGAGTGTTTTTCTTTTTGCATGCATTTTGTAATCCCTTTGTGATCCATGGACAATGAATATATTTTAGTTTTCTGCTGTATTCTTTAACTGGGCAGTTTTTGTCATATAATGACCTAAATATCCTTAAAAAGGTTTCATAAGGAGTACCAATGTCTCTTTCTTGGTAAAGTGTCTCCCAATTCTGTTCCAGCAATTCATTGTTTCAGTGCGTTGATGGATTCCTCTGATCGCATCCGTCTGTATCCTTTTTCTTTGTCTGGCTTATTTTTCCTGTAGTTGCTATCATAGACTGTGAACACTGGCAAGTTATCACTGATATCATTGATTAATAAGCCACTTACTGTTTGGTTTTCAATGTCATTGTTAAATATATTATCTATTAGGGTGGCACAATGGGATGTCACTCTACTGGGTCTAGTTATTTTCGGAAATAGGCTCAGACTATACATTGTATTGATAAATTTATCAGTAGTTTTGTGTTTGTTAGGATTAAGCAGGTTAATATTAAAATCTCCACATATGAAGATAGCTTTGTTAATTATTTTAGAAAACATACCCTCCATTCAGTCTGTGAAAGTGTCAATGCTTGACCCTGGCGTCCTATATATACAGCTAATTATGACATTTATCTTCATTTATTTAATGTTTTTATTCTGTATTTGGAGACAGATGATCGATTGACCTATCATTATATTGAGTGACCCTGAAATAGCAAATTAAATACGAGACAATTGGTGATCATAACAATAAATAGAGAGAAAATACAAACTAAAAACAAAACAAAATAGCAAAATATCATTCTATTGAGTGACCCTGAAATAGCAAATTAAATACGAGACAATTGGTGATCATAACAATAAATAGAGAGAAAATACAAACTAAAAACAAAACAAAATAGCACACAGGGGTTGTTTTCAGTTTTATGAAAAATAAATGAAGAACAACAAACATTCTGGTCTTAATAATAATAATAATAATAATAATAATAATAATAATAATACTACTACTACTATAATAATCATAATATTAATATTAATAATACATGTTATTTATTTTGCGCTCTTCCAGAGGCCTGAGGCCTGTACTACGAAGCCGGTTCAACCTAACCTGGATATGTTTGAGTTAGGGCTTGTCCACACAGCAGCGTTAAAAAAATCTTGAAAATCTTGGAGGTGGGCGTGTCTGAAAGCTTGGGGATTTTTTGCGAGCAACGCAACAAACAACCAATCACATGAATCTCCCGCTCCCGACATACAAAGCAAAAAAACCCGGGGATTTTATGCGAGCAATAAATATAAACTCCCCAAACGGGCGAAAACCTACCAGTTTCACCCACTGTCTCTACCACCTCCCTCCATGCCTGGTTCCTCCGGTTTGTATCCCGGTAAATAGTGACTGGTCGTAAAGAACCGGGTGATTTGCTACCGTAATTTCTCGTTTGGAATATGAGGAAATGAACTGCGGTATGTCTCCCCCAGTTTACACGTGGTTTGATTGGCTAGCGCTCGTACTGTCAGATTTGCATAAGCGGGATTTGATTGGCTGACGCTTCCACCTAAGCTTCAAAAGTTGAACATTGCTCAACTTTTGAATCCTGAAAATCCTGGAAATCTTCGCTTTGCTTCCCCACAATGCAGTTCGGCGAAAAGCAAGGCAAAGTGACGTCACCCCATTCAAAGTGAATGGGCAGAAGCGTTGGAAGATTTTTTTAACGCTGCTGTGTAGACGGGCCGTTAGCCGGTTGGCCTAATCCAAAACATACAAGCTCTCGCTAAACGGTCCTACGACGCGGGTTATCAAGTGGATCGCTCAAGCCAGCCGTGTTCCATCTAGTTAGGTGCGCGTTCACATGAAAGGGGTGGTATTTGGAGCATTCGACCAATTACAAACATGGACAAGCGTACTGACAGCGCAGCGCATCATACTTCCTGAATGAAAAGTCAACTATAATATTAGACATATGAAGAAGTTAAACTTTAAACATCCATGACTTAAACACTTTAACCAGGATAAAAGCCACATAGTATTACTGCAAGGTGAATACAGCTGGTAAAAGAAAAAGTGTTTGAATGCGTACATTAACAGGTTTATGATATCACTGCCCCGTCCAAGACACGATCTGACTTTAATTACATTTGACTCGAGTGTTTCGTCAACTTAATGTGTTGCTTAAAATAATACTTCTGCATACTGTACGTGACACTGTGAGTGTTGCACGGCCAGATACGGCTCAAGAAGCTGACTCAGATAAAGAAATATATGATACATTATGATGTGATATGAATGATAATGGGTTACCTACAGGGTTACTTGGAGAGGGTCCGAGTCCGACCCTTGTCAATTAACTACAGGGGTCCCTCAGGGCTCGGTTCTTGGTCCCCTCCTCTTCTCCCTGTACACAAACTCGCTCGGGTCTGTCATTAGCCCGCATGGTTTTTCATACCACTGCTACGCTGACGACACCCAACTAATTCTGTCCTTTCCCCGCTCAGAGACCCAGGTCGTCGCACGCATCTCTGCTTGCCTAGCAGACATCTCTCGGTGGATGTCTGCTCATCACCTCAAGCTCAACCTTGACAAGACTGAACTGCTCTTCCTTCCGGGAAAAGATTGTCCCACTCTTGACCTAACAATCAACATCGGCACCTCTGTTGTTTCCCCGACTCAGACTGCAAGGAATCTGGGTGTGGTCCTAGATAACAAACTGTCCTTCACTGCAAACATCGCTGCTACAACCCGCTGCTGCAGATACACGCTTTACAACATCAGGAGGATACGTCCCCAGCAGACCCAGACATCAGCGCAGATTCTGGTCCAGGCTCTCGTCATCTCACGCCTAGACTACTGCAACTCCCTCCTGGCTGGTCTACCTGCATGTGCCATCCGACCTCTGCAGCTCATCCAGAATGCAGCGGCTCGTCTGGTCTTCAACCTTCCCAAATTCTCCCACACCACACCGCTCCTCCGCTCCCTTCACTGGCTTCCAGTAACTGCTAGAATCCACTTCAAGACACTGGTACTTGCGTACCATGCTGCGAATGGATCTGGCCCTTCCTACATCCAGGACATGGTTAAACCGTACACCCCAGCACGTGCACTCCGCTCTGCATCAGCCAAACAGCTCGCTGCACCCGCACTGCGAGGGGGACCCAAGTTCCCGTCAGCAAAAACACGTGGGTTTGCTATCCTGGCTCCAAAATGGTGGAATGAGCTCCCCATTGAAATCAGGACAGCAGATAGCTTACACATCTTCCGACGCAAACTGAAAACTCATCTCTTTAGACTCCACTTCGAGCGATAGAATTACTAACAAAGCACTTATATACTAATAAAGGGCTGGCTTTCTAAATGCCAGTTGAGTAGCACTTGAAATGTTTGGCTCTATGAAACCTGATGTACTTATATGATTCTGTTTTCTTAAAGGTTGTATCTTCCTGGTCGAATGCACTTATTGTAAGTCTAACTTTGGATAAAAGCGTCAGCTAAATGCAATGTAATGTAATGTAATGTAATGTAATGTAATGGGACACATCAACGTCTGCACTCACAGTGCCGTGGACTGTACGTAATGTTACTTTGATTACTTATGTTGTGGCCAGGGCCGGCCCTTGGCATAGGCAGTATAGGCGAATGCTGAGGGCGCATCAACCTATGGGAGGCGCCAAAAAAAAGAATAGAAGAAAAGTTAGAAAAAATAAATAACATTTTTTTCCCGATTTTGGATCAACAAAGTACATCTTATTATCTTATACGAACAGAACTACGCCTATATTGCGTAAAACTATTGCATAAAGTATGGTGCACCCCCCCCCCCAAATCAAGTTGAACTGCCCCAGCCCCAGTAAAATGCAGAGGTTTATGAGAAAAAGTTCTTTTTTTTAAATAATGGTTTTAGTGTGCAATTATAGGTTTTAATTTTGTAATAGTGTTAATTTAAAATAAATCAAACTCCAAAAAAACGTATACAGCTTTTATTAACATTGGAATCTAGCAGGGGGGAGAGCTTCAGAGAGCTCTCTCCTGAAAGAGATCAACTCAGTGAAAAGCACCGCCCTGCTGACCAATCAGAGCTCAGTGTGCGGAGTTTAAAGCTATCAAGTCATATTACAGGATAAAGGAAATACAGAAAAACTGCCGTTGCAGGAAAAACGGCCGGCAAAAATCAACTGGCTGTGTGAACGTGAAAATGAATAGATTATCACCTCCCATCTTCAGAGCAATCTGACTAATATAACATTAGCGTTAAGAAAGCTTACTTTAATATCTGCCACAACATAAGTAACCGGATCAAAGAAACATTACGTACAGTCCGCGGCACTGTGATTGCAGACTTCGATGTGTCCCATTATCATTCATATCACATCATAATATATCATATTGTAACATTCCACAATAGGAGTCAGAAACAGGCCTCAAGTACTTAGGTTTAATAGCTCCTTTGGTAGCATACAAATACAGGTTCATAGGTCACAGGTTACAGGTCGCAGGTTCAACGTCACTCTAGTACTCCACTCACTAACTCACACACAACACAGCACGGTCAATGTCACACACTCTCCAGCCCTCCCCCTCTGCTCCCCCAACCACAGGCCATCACACCGACCAGCATTACTGTGCAGCTCTGTGATTGGCAGAGAGACGGGAGATGTTTGAGTGACCCATACAGTACCCTATACAGGGTCGCTACACTAACCCCCTACCACAAAGTTCCTCGCCCACGACGAACAAATAAAACCCCCAAAAACCTGAAACTAAACACAAACCCACACATTAAAAAAAAACAACAGACATTTAAAAAAAAAGTTGAACTAGGTCTTGGGAGGCAACTGCACCCTGTAGATAATTTCCCCCACCCTCTCCAGTACTCTGCTGGGACCAAACCCACTGGCTGTCAAGTTTTGGGCACCAGCCTTTTTTCCGTTGTGGGCTGTAGACCCAGGCCAGCTCCCCGGCCCTGAAGTGCTGCCCTCGTTTCCTTGTATCATAGTTCCGTTTCTGTTTCACACCAGCACTTTTCTGCTGATCACGGGCAAAGGCATGAGCTGAATCAAGGCGGCCCTGAAGTCTCCTGGCGTACTCAGGTGAAAATCCCATTGAGATCAACGATCTCTTTTTCAAGGGAGACCTGCAGCATATTGGTTACACATAAAAACAACAGAAAAGAAAAAGGACATCAATACAACATAATTACAGGGGTATACATTAGCAACCTATTCACAATGACAGATATCTAATAACATTTCATCTATCCGAGCTTTAAAATGATGCAAAGGAACCAAAATGCTCAGTTTCAATTTTTTTTGCATAGTGTTCCAAACTAGAGGAGCAGCACACATAAAGCTTTAGTACCTAAAACAGTCCTAAGTCTTGGCACATGTAACAAAAACACATCCTGGGATCTCAGGCAATAGCTACTTGCCACTCTGTGAGATGAAAGAGCATATATAAGTTGGTAGTTTACCCAACATGGCTTTATAGATGAACATGTACCATTTGTGGGGGAAACTTCTGTGTAGCAATGCAGTGGGAGTCACCGACTCATGAAGGAGACACGGGATGAGCAGGAGCTTTGATGTCAAACACTGATGGTTTATTTAAGAGGGTCGGCCGGAGGATTCACATCACAAGTCACAGCAGTCACGGTCTGACTGCACGGGAGAGTTGCCACATCAATTCTGGAGCGCCTCTCTCTCCTTAGCCCATTTAACTGGCTTGACAGAGAGTAATCAACATATTTGAGCAGATAGCCTAAACAGCTGGGAACACTGAGTTACTTGCGTCTGACACTTCTGGCCTCGAAGATTTCACACCTTGGAGACCACAAACCCCGAGAAGGAAGTGGCCCAGTGTACCCACAACAATAAACCATCTGTGACTTAGGGTTACCCGGTCATAGAATGGGAACAACAACATTATGGCTGAAGCAGCCCATTTCCTTAAAGGAGATAACAGACGTCAGGGTTGGTCATACACGTCAAAGGGCAAAAAGGTTAGATATCTAGGATTATAGGATAATTATTTCCCTAACACCAATGACTGAGCCTCAGTACAGTTAGTGAAGGCAGACCTGCCTTGGCATACAGGGTCCAGTGAAGAGTAAGTGCTTTACAGTTAGTAACAAATCTCAGTGCACTGTGATAGGCGGCATCTAACTTTTCCAGGCAATGGGCAGGTGCATTCATATAGATCAAATCACCACAGGTAAAAAGCTCACAGTGACTAGCCTTTTCCTGGCCTCAAGTGAGAAACAGGACTTGTTTCTGAAAAAGAAACCTAGTCTAACCCTCAGCTTTTTAAGCAGGTTATTGACATGAAGTTTAAAAGTCAATCAAGACAATCCTCAAGCCAGATACCTAGGTATTTATAACAGGTAACCACTTCTAGTACTTGTTCTTGCATAGTAACAATATCCAAAGCAGTCTCTGGAGTATTTTTTGCTTTTGAAAAAAGCATTACCTTGGTTTTCTCAACATTTAAAAGAAGCTTAAGCTCAGCGAGCTGAGTCTGAATAATGTTAAAAACAGCCTGTAATTTAACACCAGCCTCCTTAAATGAGGGACCTGCACAATACATCACGGTATCATCCGCATAAAAATGTAAAGTAGCTTCATCCACATTTTCACCTAAACTGTTGATATGGAGAATAAAAGTGGACCTAAAACAGAACCTTGGGGAACACCATTAGTAATGTTCAACCACTCAGAAGTGAGCCCATCAAAGTGAACACATTGGGACCTTTCAGAGAGGTAGTTCACAAACCACCCCACTGCATGGCTGGATATGCCAATACTGAGTAGCCTCTGCTAAAGGAAAGTGACCTCTCTCTGCATGAAATGGCACTTCTCTGGGTGTAGCTTCAAGCCAGCGTCTCTGATCCTTTCCAGCACCACTCGTAGAGATCCCAGGGCCGCCTCAAACGAGCTGCCATGCACCAGAATGTCGTCCCGGTAAACCAAGGACTGCTGACGTGGAATACCAGACAGCTGTTAGCACCGTGTTATGCACGCCCACAGCACCTCGCAGGAGCGCGCACAGCGTAAAGCAAATACTTTTGTTGATCTATTCTGCAAAGTTAGGTTTGGAAACGATATAATTTCCTTTTGGGCGGCCCTGTATAACACGGCATAATAACGTCAGACACTCTCCAGCCCTCCCCCTCTGCTCCCCCAACCACAGGCCCGCACACCGACCAGCAATACTGTGCAGTTCTGTGATTGGCAGAGAGACGGGGATGCTTGAGGGACCCACGCAGCACCCTATACATACAGCATGGGTTGGCAACAGGCGGCCCACGGGCCGTTGTTGGCCCGCCAGCAATAATATTTGGCCCGGAACATTTGCTTTGTTTTGTGAGAAAGGTTTTGGCTCATCAGACATTTATGAGAGAAAATCCATAATGTCCGAGTGCAAGTGAATGCAGCACAAGACGCAAGCCTTGTAACCTCTCCCCCGGCCCTGGCGCGAGCATGGAAATGTGATTGTCATTTGAACGGGACGGTGCAAAACGAGAAGCATTCAGTCGACCGAGAAGAGACTGTCAGCATTGATTCAAAACGCACTAAAGCTTTGGATCTTAATAAGTTTGTGAGCAGGGGCGGACAGGCCATCTGTAGAATATGGATAATCACAGAACGGCCGGTCGTCAAGGGCCGGCTCTGTTCGCTGACGGCCGGCACCGCAGCGAGGCTCCCCCCCTCGTTGACAATTCAATAGCTGGCCCGCCATCTAGTGGTTCAGAAAAAAATTGGCCAAAGCCCAAACTCTCTTGCCGACCCCTGCTATACAGGGTCTCTACACTGTGAGTGCAGACGTCGATGTGTCCCATTATCATTCATATCACATCATGTTTCATTTATTTCCTTATCTGAGTCAGCTTCTTGAGCAACACACTCTCACTTCCTAAGCGTCCAGGAGCGACGCTTGACCAGGGTCCCATGGCGTCTAGTTGTGACGCGCCGAGGCTCCTTCAGCTTCATAAACGGACGCAAAGAGCTTTCAACTGATTGCAATGTATTCCCATCGGCGGTGGTATTTGACGCTTAGGGAAGCACCGCATCCATTTATGTCGGCAGCTCTTAAAGGCAATGTGAGCGTCCATTCCCATTGGATAACGGAGAATTGCACACCCGGAAGTAAGTATTCTCCTTACTGTTGATTGATTTGACAGTGATATCTCCATTAGTCATCAACTCAAAAACCCCATATTATCTTTGTTAATAAAACGACATTTATAGGTTTGAATTGTGTACAATGCTTTTGTGTTTTTCCCCTTCAATTCTGAGAAACAACTTGTTTTCTCTGAAATGTGGAGCGCCAAAGAGACTAGAATACCTACAATCCCCAGCTATTGTTTTGACGACGCCTGTCCGCTTTGACAAACCTCGTCGGGCTCCTGATCAGCCAGTCGGTGTTCTTTTCCCCATAATGACCGCGTCGCTGCACATTATCCCTTACATATGATTATATAGAGTCATTATTCATTTGTTTTAAAGCAGGAGGCGCAAACGCTTGCCTCGGGGAGGGAGAAAAAGAGCCACAGCGGAGAGTGAACAGCAAGGCAACCATTAAAAGCATTCAAGGGAAGTCTTCTTCGCTACTTTTGTGGCAGACTACAGCACCACTGACAGGCCTGGCATATGTACGACAGCGTCTCCAGCGCTTTCGAGCAGCAATGGCCGGCCGTGGACCAACCTCTCATTCCCCTGATAGGTGGAGAATTGACCAATAGCCGTAGCTCCACCGTCCTGACGTCAGGACCGTGTTCAAATCTGGATCAGTCTGTATCAGATCCGTTGCAGCCCCTTTTTTAGAGATTTGGGTATGGAGGAAAATAGAGAGGGTTGTGTTTTCTGACACTTGGTGAGTTCCCTGGAACACCGGGGACACATATTCATGCATAAAAGACGTACACAAGTGCATTTTGCATGATAGGTCCCCTTTAAGAGAACATCCAGTTCACAAGCCATACATTTTCAAAAGAACATCCGTAATTAACAACAACTTCATAGAGGCTTTTAAAGTTGTGTGAAGTAATTAAATATTAAAAATACAAGATCAGGCGGTCATTAAGATCTTTTAAATTATTATTACCCTCTTCATAAAAAAGACTCCGTTTTAGTTAGTAAACTAATTAAACATTAGTTAACAGTCTCACACAGCTTAAAAAGAAAACATCCTTAGTTAACACAAATCATTTTAGTAAAAACAGCAAATTCAGGGGGTGACAGGAGGGGTGAGAGAAATGGGGAGAGGAAGGGGTGTGAGGGGGGTGGGGGGAGACAGTCTCACACATCCAGACTCAATTTTTCATGAAGAGCCTCAGACGCAGGTGTCTGAACCCGGCACAGCTTCTGCATCCATTTCTTGACTGGCGCTCCTGACGGATGGTGGTAAGTTGCTACAGGCGTCTCGATGATTAAACCCATATTGATGCGTCTCTTAGCCATTTTCTTTTTGAAAGTTTAGATGACTGGAAATGACTGGCTTTTTATCTAGTTTGAACAGATTTCTTTTTTACCTAACTCCACCCCCCACTATCTTCTGGCATCACAGCAAAAGGAAGGGGGGGGATGTGTTGTGTGACAGGAAGGGCTGAAAGGACGGGGCGAGAGGGGGACGGGGTGCGAGGGGATGGGGTGCGAGACAGTCTCACACACAACTTCAAAGAGACTGCCTTAATTAACACTTAGATTGACACCAAAGGCTTGTTATAACACCTCACATCAAAGGACAGACATCAAAGTGTAATTAGATTAGACAACAAAGGCTCTACTACAGGGGGGCATATCACACCTACGTGTGATAACACCTCACCCCGCACATCAAAGGATATCACACCTACCTGTGATATCATGCCTACATGTGATCACACCTCGAACAAAGGGACCATTAGCATATCAACGTGCCATTAGCATATCAAATGGGGTCATTAGCATAAGTAGGGAGAGGTGTGACCTGTCACACCACCTGTCACTTTGTATGCATACTAATGTGATTGAAACAGTATGAATATTACTACTGATGTTGATATTTTATTTTTACAATTACACTTTTTCTAGACCAAATACATTTTCTTCTTTGGGATGTGCAGTATAACTTATTATAAGAGTAGAAGTTAAATATAATACTTGCAAATATATGTTTACATGCATCTCAAACTGTTTGTAGCACTTCTACTTTTAAAGATTTGTAAAGAGCTTTTCATGCTCCTCACTGCAAACTGGGTCAAATCTGAGTGTGAGCTCTGCAAATTTGTTGCTGCCTGTATTGTGAAATTTGCGCTTACACTCCTGGTAGTGTGCGGGACCTCAATTAAGCAAAGGATGGTTATCCCTGGAATATGTATTGTTTACTTTTTTCCACGTTTCCTCAAATTGATTTTCCTGCAGCCTCATGGAAAAAGAGATTTTGTCCAGAATAAATATGTAATGGATTGTATCATACGGGTTGTTAAGAAATGGGATGTCCGGTTTGAGTCATGT
The DNA here is from genome assembly GCF_949606895.1 of Notothenia rossii. Classification (NCBI taxonomy): domain Eukaryota; kingdom Metazoa; phylum Chordata; class Actinopteri; order Perciformes; family Nototheniidae; genus Notothenia; species Notothenia rossii. Next base: position 26,864,391 of record NC_136906.1, read on the forward strand.
TCTATTTTTCGTTTTTCAGCTACAGTCGATAAGTGTTTAGTTTAGAAGTTTTTGGTTTTTGATTTGATTTGATTAGATTTATTTTGACTGTCCATCCATTCATCCATCTTCTCCCGCTTATCCGTGGTCGAGTCGCGGAGGTAGCAGTTCCAGCAGAGAGCTCCAAACTTTCTTTTCCCTGGCCACATCAACCAGCTCTCACTGGGGGATCCCAAGGCGCTCCCAGGCCAGCGAAGATATATAATCCCTCCATCTGGTTCTAGGTCTACCCCTTGGTCTCTTCCCAGCTGGATGTGCCTGGAACACCTCCCTAGGGAGGCGCCCAGGTGGCATCCTAACTAGGTGCCCGAACCACCTCAACTGGCTCCTTTCGACGCGAAGGAGGAGCGGTTCAACTCCGAGTCCCTCCCGGATGACCAAACTTCTCACCTTATCCCTAAGGGAGACACCAGCCACCCTGCGGAGAAAACCCATCTCGGCCGCTTGTACCCGCGATCTCGTTCTTTCGGTCATGACCCATCCTTCATGACCATAGGTGAGGGTAGGAACAAAAATGGCGCGGTAGACAGAGAGCTTTGCCTTCTGGCTCAGCTCCCTTTTCGTCACAACGGTGCGGTAAAGAGACTGCAGTACCGCTCCCGCTGCTCCGATTCTCCGACCCATCTCACGCTCCATTGTTCCCTCACTCGAGAACAAGACCCCGAGATACTTGAACTCCTTCACTTGGGGTAAGGACTCATTCCCTACTTGGAGTGGACAGTCCATCGGTTTCCTGCTGAGAACCATGGCCTCAGATTTGGAGGTGCTGATCCTCATCCCAGCCGCTTCACACTCGGTTGCGAACCGATCCAGTGAGTGCTGAAGGTCGCAGACCGATGAAGCCATCAGAACCACATCATCTGCAAAAAGCAGTGGTGCAATCCTTAGTCCACCGAACTGCAGACCCCCTCCCCCACGACTACGCCTCGAAATCCGATCCATGTATATTACAAACAGGATTGGTGACAAAGCGCAGCCCTGGCGGAGGCCAACCCTCACCTGAAATGGGTCCGACTTACTGCCGAGGACCCGGACACAGCTCTCGCTTTGGGAGTACAGAGATTGGATGGCCCTGAGTAGAGACCCCCTCACCCCATACTCCCGCAGCACCTCCCACAGTGACTCCCTGGAAACCCGGTCATACGCCTTCTCCAAGTCTACAAAACACATGTAGACTGGATAAGCGTACTCCCAGGCCCCCTCCAGGATCCTTGCGAGAGTAAAAAGCTGATCCGTCGTTCCACGACCAGGACGGAATCCGCATTGTTCCTCCTCAATCTGAGGTTCGACAATCGGCCTGACCCTCCTTTCGAGTACCTTAGAGTAAAATTTCCCGGGGAGGCTGAGTAGTGTGATGCCTCTGTAATTGGCACACACCCTCTGATCCCCCTTTTTAAAAAGGGGAACCACCACCCCGGTCTGCCACTCCTTCGGTACTGTTTCCGACTTCCACGCAACGTTGATGAGACGTGTCAACCATGACAGTCCCTCAACACCCAGAGCCTTCAGCATTTGCGGATCTCATCCACCCCCGAGCTTTGCCACTGTGAAGTTGTTTGACGACCTCAGTGACCTCCCCCCGGGAGATTGGTGTTGATCCCCCTTCATACTCCAGCTCTGCCTCTAACATAGAGGGCGGAGTTGTCGGGTTCAGGAGTTCCTCAAAGTGCTCCTTCTAACGCCCTCCATCAGTTGAGGTCAACAACGTCCCATCCTTACTGTACACAGCTTGGATGGTTCCCTGCTTCCTCCTTCTGAGGTGTCGGACAGTTTTCCAGAACAACTTTGGTGCCGCCCGAAAGTCTTTTTCCATGTCTTTTCCAAACTTCTCCCACACCCGCTGCTTTGCCTCGGCCACGGCTGAGGCTGCTGCCCTTCGGGCCTGTCGGTACCTTGCAACTGCCTCGGGAGTCCCCCGGGATAACAAATCCCTGAAGGCCTCCTTCTTCAGTCGGATGGCTTCCCTGACCACCGGTGTCCACCAGGAGGTTCGAGGGTTACCGCCCCTTGAGGCACCTAGAACCTTGAGACCACAGCTCCCCGCCATGGCTTCGGCAATAGAGGCTTTGAACACCGACCACTCTGGTTCAATGTCCCCAACCTCCACAGGAATGCCCGAAAAGCTCCGCCGGAGGTGTGAGTTGAAGGCCTCCTGAACTTGGGCCTCCTCCAGACGTTCCCAGTTCACCCGAACTACACGTTTGGGCTTACCAGGTCAATCCAGAGGCTTCCCCCGCCACTCGACCCAACTCACCACCAGATGGTGATCAGTTGACAACTCCGCCCCTCTCTTTACCCGAGTGTCCAAAACATACGGCCTCAGGTCCGATGATACGATAACGAAATCGATCATGGACCTTCTGCCTAGGGTGCTCTGGTACCACGTACACTTATGAGCATCCTTATGTTCGAACATGGTGTTTGTTATGGCCAATCCATGACTAGCACAGAAGTCCAGTAACAAACCACCACTCCGGTTCAGATCAGGGGGGCCGTTCCTCCCAATCACTCCCCTCCAAGTGTCTCCATCATTGCCCACATGTGCGTTGAAGTCTCCCAGCAAGATTAAAGAGTCCCCTTCAGGAGCCCCATACAGGACTCTTTCCAGGGTCTCCAAGAAGGCCGTATACTCTGAACTGCTGTTGGGTGCATAAGCACACACAACAGTCAGAGTTTCCCCCCCCATAACCCGCAGGCGTAGGGAGGCAACCCTCTCGTCCACTGGGGTAGACTCCAACAACGAAGCACCCAACCGGGGACTTGTGAGTATCCCCACACCCGCCCGGCGCCTCACACCTTGAGCAACTCCGGAGAAGAATAGAGTCCAACCCCTATCCAGAAGTAAGGTTCCAGAGCCGACGCTGTGCGTAGAGGTGAGCCCAACCAGATCCAACTGGTAACGCTCCACCTCCCGCACAAGCTCCGACTCCTTCCCCCCCAGAGAGGTGACGTTCCATGTCCCCAAAGCCAGCTTCTGTCGCCCGGGTCTGGTCCGTCGAGACCCTCTGCCTTCACTGCCACCCTTCTGGCAGCGCACCCGACCCCATCGCTGTTTCCCGTAGGTGGTGGGCCCGCGGGACGGAGAAGCGGAGGTGTTGCCCACGTCGCCTTTTCGGGCTGTGCCCGGCCGGGCTCCGTGGCAAGCCTGGCCACCAGACGCTCGCCGACGAGTCCTCCTTCTGGGCCTGGCTCCAGAAGGGGACCCCGGGCTTCCTCCGGGCCGGGTATCCTCACTTCGTGTGTCGTCTTTCATGAGGTCTTGTGAACCAATCTTAGTCTTGCCTCTTGCCTGAGACCAATTTGCCATGGGAGACCCTACCAGGAACACCGGGTTCCAGACAACACAGCCCCCAGGTTCATCAGGGCACACAAACCTCTCTACCACGGTAAGGTGCTGGTTATTCAGAGAGGAATTTTGACTGTGTAAAACAATAATACAAACATTGAGAATTATTATGCAATACAAAATGAAGCTGTGTCAAATTGATATACAAACATATTACTGATTCTAAATTATATATAAACAAATGATCTACTTAATTACACATCCGAAAAGGGGTGGGAAAAAGTTTTCACGTATTTAATCTCACCCCTTCTCCCAAAACCTAAATGATTAACATATACTGTATATATTTGTTTTCCCTCAAAGAAATACAAAAAAACAACAAATACATAAACAGATACATAAAAGAGGTAAATGGTAATCAAGAAAAGAATAACAAACCAAATAAATAAACCGTAAACACCCAGTTATGATTAAACAATTTCATCCCTTGTATCTTGGTGAAAATAATGTAAGATTTAAAACCTTTTAAGTTTGGTTTTCATGTGTGTTGTCATTGTGTTATTTTCCCACAGGGATTGTATTTGGCTATATATTGGATGACTACATGGAACTGACAGACATGGACAAACTGTACATCGGCTTTCCAGGAGACGTCCTCATGAGGATGCTGCAACTGGTGGCGGTTCCTCTCATCGTGACCAGCGTCATTTCAGGTGAGGATGATTCAAGATTCAAAGATTCAAAGGTTTGAATGTCATATGAACATAAGCTACAGTGTAGAAATGGCAATGGAATTTTTCTGAACCGACCTCCTCCAACGATGCATACGTATATAATAAAATACAAAAATACAAATAAAAAATAGTGCAAGAAGTCTATGTCACGATCTGTCTGTGTTGTTTTTTTTTCTTGTCTTTTTCTGTCTTTGGTTTCCTGTTTTATTTTGAAAAGTGTTCAACTTCTGTCTTGCCTGTTGCTTTCTGTCTGTTTTCCCTCCCTGATTACCCGATTGTGTTCAACTGGTGCCCCTGTGTTTTCTCCTCCCTCCTCACCTGTCTCTTGTTTGTTTGATTAGTCCTGTGTGCATTTAGGTTCTGTGTTTTCTGTTAGTCTTTGTGAGTTCCTTGTTGTAGTTTGACGTTGTTCACGGGGAAGAGTTCTGTTTTGTTTCATTTAGCCTTGGAATAAAGGTGTTTTTTGTGAGAAATCTGTGTCTGGGTCCTGCCTGCTTCGCTCATCCCTGACAGTCTATATACTAGTAAATAGAATATGATATATACAAGAACAGAATGTACAATTAATATATATAAAATATAGTTTTTAGAAAAATTGTACATTTTTTTCTTTTAAAAAAAGAAATACTAATTACTGTACCTTTATACACCAAAGTAAATTCCTTGTAACGACTTTGCACTAAACCCGATTTGCATTCTATAATGTTTTAAATGTATTTTTTTCTCAGGAGTGTCTGGCCTGAGTGTTCATGTCTCGAGTCATATCGCTCTGCGTGCGGCCGTGTACTTTGTCGGGACGACTATCATTGCTGTGACCATAGGTAAGAGATTATGAAATTAAATTACATTTTTTAAAGTGCACATTCCTGTAGACCAGGCCTATTCAACTGGCGGCCCGCGGGCCGGATGCGGCCCAGAACCAACTCCCGAGTGGCCCAGCCTCCCGTAGCCAAATTCCTACACTAGTACAGACCATGAACGCAACACTCCGCGTTGCATAGAAACCACCAAACCACAACGCAGCACGTTTTTTGAAAGTGCATCTAGTGGTGCTAGTAACGGTGGTCCTATGATAGCAACTCTAAAACATGTCCCTCTCAACTCCGAAGCGTAAACAGAGACAAAACGGTAATTGATCTTGTGGAGCAGATCCAAGTCAAGCTGGACCTTTTCGCTACCGACTTGAGCACGGGTCGGATGCTGCATTTTCCGACGCTCTCCAAACACATCACATCTCCGGCACAAATCACAGATGTGATGACAGATTTCATTGCGAGGTTGAAAGAGAACTTTGCCGGTCGATTGGATGGACTTGCTCTGCCCACAGACGTGATGATGGGCTTTGCCAGAGACCCCTTCACTGTTGCAATAGAGGAGGACGTATCAACCAGAGCAAAGGAAGTGGTCCCCTGCATCGACAAGGGGAAATATACACTGGAATTTATTGACATGCAGCGCACTAACGGGCCAGCAAAGTTTTGGAGTGATGTCAAAAAACAGCAGTTCCCTAACGTTCAGAAAGTAGCGATCTGTGTGCTCAGTATGTTTGGATCAACATACACATGTGAATCAAGCTTTTCACACATGAACTCAATCAAAAGTAGCACTCGCTGCTCCCTGACTGACAGCACTCTTCACCAATGTCTTAGGATTGCATTGACATCCTATGAGCCAAAAATCACTGCTCTTGTTCAAAACAAAAAATATCCCTTCTCCCATTGAGAAAGTCAGCGATGACAAATCACAAATGAGGTGATAGTAAGCACCTAGTTTACTATAGTAGACGTGTAGTGTAGTGTTCATTCATATAGTTACCCGTATCCCTTGTTATGGGTTTGTGAACTGAAGGGTTTGACAGTTCCTTCTGTATTCATTTAAGTGCACTTTGTAATGTGTCTGGGACAAATGTGACCAAAACGTATGATTTTTTTTTTTGTTATTACTTGAAAAGTGAAAAAATAGTATTGCTATACCTCTTTGTGTTGCATTGGAGCTCTTTAGCTGTTTTTTTTGTATGTGAGGACATTTATTAAGACTGCTATTATTGTATTCAGTAAATGCACTTTGTGATGTGCCTGGTTCAAAAAAAATAACCTGAATATTTGACTTCTAAAGCAAACAAATGTAATGCTACAACTGTGCACTTTTTTTCAGATTCTGTTAAATTAATGCTAATTTGTTGTGTTTTTATGCACTTTTTGACCTACCTTTGTTAGATGAACAATGAATAAAAATTGCATGTTTTTCATCGCAGTAATATGTGCTTTTTACAGGCCGCTGAATGTCTGGCCCAGCTGAATTTTGTAGTTATAAAATCTGGCCCAACTGAATGTGTAGTTGAATAGCCCTGCTGTAGACAGTGATATACATATTGAACAGATATAACTTAAAAACATTTAAATCCTGAAGTCCCTTTTGTGTTTTACTTGTATTTGTGTGATTATACTTTTTTAATTTATTCCTGTTTATTGATAACCACCAGGAAGTAATATTTCGTACATTTTTTGGGTTACATTTTTATTAAAGGAATTACAAATATTTAGACTAAAAAAGGACATTATTGATCCATGGTTGTTTTCGTTTAATATTCATGTTTTATTACTTTTCATGGTATTATTACTAGAAAAGGCTTTCACAGGTCAAAAAATACTCGTAATAATGTACCAGTTGAGTTTTTAATTGATTTGTATACTGTGTCAACAACGTTGTGACTTAAACCTGTTGTTTAAATATCATCATGCCTAAATTAAAACTTGTGCTGCAGGGTTATTCTTGGTGCTGACGGTCCAGCCCGGAGCCGCCTACAGTGTCGAGAAGGAGGAGACAGAGGAGGAAGCTTTCTCCACCATCGACGCCTTGCTGGATCTTGTGAGGTGAGAAAAAAGTGACATTAAATCTGACGTTCTAGCATTTAAAAGTTAATTGAGGTTTTCATGCATCAATTTCATCATGGCAGGGAATAATGTTTGACTATTCTGTGTGTTATCCCTTAAATGGTCTATCACATATCACACATATTTTGGAAAGTCATGCATTGCTATTTTCTATATTACACCCATAATATACATTTATTACACCCATATTACACATGAATACAACCCTATTACACCGTAATTGTACTCATACTACTCCGATATTACACCCATGTAACAGTTACAACATTTTTACACCCTTATTACAACTGCATTGCACCCACAATATATACCAGTGTAACATGGTTATTACACCCACACCATTGCTGGTATTACACTGTAGTTACATGGTTACTACACCAATTTAACACATGGACACAGCCTGTTACTGTAAATGACTCTTTCCCCAAGGAAACAAAAACCATTTAAGGGTTAAATATGGATTGATTCAAGAAAAGCCAGCAGGATGTAGTATACAATGCATTTTAAGTTACAGTTACACCTTTTCCTCTCAACGAGAACACCTGCTTACAGGCTCCGCCCACCAAGAATAACATTGTCGAAAAATGACTGTCATGGTCTTCTTGAATTTTAAGGGTTGTAAGACCTTTTTTAAATAAACATACAGTTTATATTTTTCTCACCATTGTATTCAAAACAAAATTAAATTGTTATTTCAAGTTTGGATTTTTATTTAAGATATATCTGAACACTATATATATATATATATATATATAGAATAGAACAGCCTCGTCTTGTATTTGAAAAAGTATATGCAGTTAAACCACCAAAGAGCTCATAGCTCATAAAATAAGAACAAAACACTGATTTTTTTTATTGAGAAAAAAAAGAAGGAAAAATGTAAGTACATCAAAAGTGCTATCATTATTGACACCATAGGGAGTCCCAAATAATTAATTTATGAGCTGGTTTATAAAGTGTTACAAAACATTGATTATTCCTTTTTATTTCTAGAACCTGTTGCCAAAGAGTATCATCCAGGCTTGCTACGAGCAGGTGTGTTTCTTTTTTCTTTCAGATAAATACGCCATCCATTTCTTGGCTTTCCTGTGAAGTGTAACATTTTCTTTTCTTTTCTCAGTACAAGACCCAGAAAGTGGAGTTTGTAGTTCACACAATGGAGCCGAACTCTAACGTGCAAACGGTATATTGTTTTCCCTCAACACTGTAAAGATTATTTTGGATGATACACACAGTTTATTTTGCTGTTTTACCACGTCTTGTTCAGAACACCACAAGGATCGCTGGAAGGTCAATATGTGGAAGGAGTGAACACGCTGGGCCTGATCACCTGCTCCTTCGTCCTCGGAGTGACCCTGAACAAGATGGGGGAGAAAGGAAAGGTCTTAGTGGAGTTCTTCAACATTCTCCAAGCAACCACCAAATACATTGTCAACATGTCTTGTGGTAAGTGAAGCAGCACACTCCCTAACTAATCCTAACCCTAAAAGCTAAGACTCACATCACTTTACCCGCGTATGTTTGACCGCGGCATCATTTCCCCGCTAAGCTACCATCTTAGCTGCTCAGTCCACACTCACAATAACATCATACAGACAAAAATATAGCAGCAAATTAATTCGCCGTGCCATAGACCGTCTGTAGTTTATAGATTTATAACACAGATTTTTGTCCCAGTTTTTCCCGTCTATCTGCATATTTTGAATGCACCTAGTCCTAAACCCTAAACTCAACAGATTAATATTTATTTATATACCACCCTTTTAGAAATGTTTTGAAAATCAGGCATTATCTTAGATAAGCCTTAGTTTGCATAGATTGCCAGAACAGAAATCAGAATTTTGGATAAAGCCAGTTCAGTAAAAATATTGAATCAAAGGGCTATACACATTATTACACATTAAATCAGAGAACACAGCTGTGAAATAAATAGAAAAATTAAGATATGAATGAAACTGGAAAGGTTGGTGTTTGTTAGTGCATCTGATGAAGAGAGTTTTGGCTTGGAGAATGAGAAAAACAAATATTTTGAGAAAGTGGCATTTAAAGATACAGTATGTATTATAGAATTCCTACATTTTTCAAGACACTACGATTTTTACGCAAATAGACAAAGTTAGTCAAATAAACACCTAAATGTGTATTCTGTGTGTTTTTCTTTCATGTCTCTAAAAGAAATAGCCCAAAATCTCAAAGTTGTTCTTCCCTCTACCTGAATAAAATACACAAGGCACAATGTATTGAAGTATTCCGCTCTTTTAATTGTATTTCTTGTATTTCCTCCAGCTACCTGCCATTTGGAGTGCTCTTTATGATTGCGAGCCATGTTGTCGAGGTTCATGACAACCACCGCCAAACTGGAATGTTCATGGCTATAGTTATTATTGGGTATATATATATATTTTTTTCAATAATCTTTGTAGTCAGTCAACGCATGCAACAGAATAAACAGTGAGGAGTAAATAATGACTGAAAAGCACAGGCAGAAGGATTATGGTTATCTTTGCCTATTCTTCATTCTCATCAATTGAAGTACCCCACTAAATAACATTTGTTTTACTCACAAAATAAGCAATGTGCAAATTATTATAGACAATACATTACAACATAGTCAGTCTATATAAAAAAAAAACAGTTTAGTGCTTTTTGTCTCTTTTTGGCAAACAATTACTATTAAACTAGAGCATCTTTTAACCATGACTTGTGTGGCCAAGGATTTAAGAGGCACTGTATCGTTTTACATGTTATTATCAAGTGTATTTTAATACAATGTTATCAATTGTATTAGTGTTTCATTACCATTTTAACAATATTGTATTTCTTAGCCTGTGTTATCATGTGACTATTCTAAACATGATAATAATATTGTATTTTTTATATGTTATCGTCATGTGTCTTTATCAACATTATATCAATATTGAATTTTTATTGGATGATATGTGTTTTTATTAACATGATATCAATGTTATTATCACGTGTGCTTTCTTAACATGATATCAATCTTTCCTTTTGAAATGTCATGGTTATCGTCGATCCCCGTACATGTAACACTGTGTTTGTGTTCATTGTGCTTTAACTTGTGTTTCAGCCTCGTCCTCCAGGCCTTCATTGTCCTGCCGACGATTTATTCCTGCTGTGAGGCGAACCCCTTTCAGGTCTACCGCGGGGTTTCTACAGCCTTACTGACCGCGTTGCTCATCTCCTCCAGGTAACGCGACATTAATACCTCTGTGATCCTCACCAGTCATTATTTTAGCATTTATTTTCAAAGCTGCAAAAAGAGATTATAATTCCATGCTGTGTGGAATAAGTACTCATTAAAATCAAAAAATACTCCATTACAATAAATAGTCAAAAAATTGAAATGTAAGTAAAAGCACAAAACTATTATCAAGGTAGTTTAAAGGTCTCCTATCATGCAAAATGCACTTTTTTATTATTTTATACATACCATATGTGTCCCCTGTGTGTCAGGGAACTCACAAAGTGTCAAAAACAAAACACTCTCTCTTTCCTCCGTACCCAAATCTCTAAAAACGGGGGTACAGATTTGCTGCCGATATGACGTAATATCTCAATAAAGGTTCATCTTCATCTACATATCGGAAATGTGGCTGACAGAAACAATGCCCGACGTGTTTTGGACATAATATGTCTTTGTTTACATTAGCAAGCATCGCTAACACTCAGAGCTAACCTGTACTGAGAGGAGTATGTGTAAAAAAAGCAGGATATAAAAAGGCAGTGGCGGTTCTAGACCAATTTGACTTGGGGGGCCAGGCTGGGGCCAGTTATTTTCTGAGGGGGGTACAATAAATGCAGGACGAAAAAGGCAAAGACAGTATGAAGTAATTTAGGATAAGAAAACAATGCAATACAGTTATTGGTATTTGTTGAAGTACACATATTTATTTCAGATACAGGTTCGTACGAGTGCTGGAAATCCTTGAAAATGCTTGAAATGTATGAGGTGTTTTTAAGGTTTGAAAAGTTTTTGACTTTTGGGAATGGTGCTTGAATTTGGGATAAAGTGCTTGAAATTGTACATGCTTTACTTTGCATTTAAGATAAAAAAAAAAAAAAAAAAGTCGATCGAGCTTAATGCTTCGCTTTTACATAAAACAGCTCCGCTCTGGCCTTCCCGCGCCATGCGCGTGACCGGCAAGGGTTTTTGTTACGTGTGACCTGGGCATTCTGATGAGAGTGATAGATGACAGTAGTATTCCAGGAGGTTGCAGTTTCAACGAGCGTTGGCTAACAGAAGACAAGCCATGGGTAAGACGAGGATCAAGCCCACGAGTAGCCTCCTGCAAAGTTTGCAAAAAATAACGATGGGAGAGTATGCGCTGACGAGCCACATGAAAGGTACGCCGTAGTAGAGCATTTTAGATTAGGCTAACGTTGCATGTTAAGTTTATTTAAGCTAACGTTAGCAAGCTGAATAGCGAACTCGATGAGGGATAATAATAATTGCACGGTACAATCATTTCAGAGGAGCGCACCTATGTTATGTGCGTTACAGTCGCCATCCTGTGGTGTTCAGAGGATGAAGCACTCACTGTTGTAATTCAACCCAGTCTCACGGCATTTTGTGTTATAGTCACAAAATATAATCTATTGATTCGACACAGAGCGATTTTAAAAGCAATGTATTTCTACTGGTAGTATGTTTCGTGCCTAAACCAAATGTGACTTGCTCTATCGAAATCAGTCACATTGACCCGAAGACACATTTTTGTTTGTATTACTAGTCTGGGGGAAGCTCGCGAGTTTGTGTGTATTGTGTTTGTGTGTATGTACTGGGGAAACACTCACAAGAAACACCGGCTTTTGTTATGCCTGCTGTAACGTTAAATTACTCCATTCTCCGCTTGTAATTATGCTACAAGCTTCAAAGTTGTATTTATCATCTGAATTTGCAGAAACAAGTTTAATATTCTGAAAGCCAATACTTTGTTTATTTTAAAACAAATGAAAACAAACTGTCCCGGACCCTGTCGTGTTATCTATGATTACTATACGCCTTTACTTCATAATTTCAGCGGAGGGAGCGGAAGCGGCGCTGCGGAAGAGCAGGGTGCGAATTGAGAGGTGCCTCTTCTTCCCTTTACAAGCTTCAAAATTGTATTTATCATGAGATTTGGAAAAAACTGTTTCATATTCTGAAAGCCGAGACTTTGTTTATTTAAAAACACCCGAACCCTGAAAAACTAGTTATTTTTAAACAAATCCTCGTTTATTTTTTAAATGAGCCATTGCAAATTTTGACTGATTTCGATAGAGCGGGTCACAAATAATAACAAATTAGAAGGAAAAAAATATATACAGATTTCAGTATTCTGAGCCCCATTTATTTTCCTCACAGACGGCAAAAAAAGCCAGACATTATACAATTTAAAATAAAAACAATAATCGTGGCTTGATATTGAATAAGAACATGTTTTTATGAACCCCACAGCTTCCGGTCTTCCAAGACCCGACCTGATAAAAAGACGCAGGCACGAAACATAAAATATTAGTTACCTTTGTGAGTCTATTTTTATGCAGCTCTGCGTGACTTTGTGGCTACAATTCAGGCTAATACGCTACCAGAGGTGGAATAAGTACTCAGATATTGTACTTGAGTAAAAGTAGAAGTACTGTGGGGATTGCCCACAGTATTGAGTATGTAAGTCGCTTTGGATAAAAGCATCTAACAAGTAACATGTAATGTAATGTAATGTACTCAGATATTGTAGTGAAAGTAGAAGTACTCAGATGTTTTACTTGAGTAAAAGTGGAAGTTCATTTCATTTTATTTCATTTCAAACCTTTATTTATCCAGATTGGTCTCATTGAGATCATAGATCTCTTTTTCAAGTTAGACCTGCAGCAATTAGGTTCCACATGAAACATAAAACAACATAAAACAATAGAGGATATCATACAACATATTTATAAGCTACATTTACATATTCAACATTTACAAATACCCATAGTTTCAAAGAGCATTTCACTTAGACTTGCTTTAAAAACAGTCAGAGGAATAAAATTGCTCAGTTTCATAAAGTTTCATTTTAGCTGTTGACTGTTCCAAGCAAGTAGAGCTGCGCACATAAAAGCTGTCTTACCAAAGACAGTCCTTGCTCTTGGCACATCTAACAATACTACATCATGCGATCTCAGACAACAGCTGCTTTCAACTCTCTGTGTTATCAGAGAGCAAATATAATACGGGAGTTTACCCAACATGGCTTTATAAATAAACGTGTACCAATGACTGAGCCTCCGTACATAAGTGATGGCAAACCTGCCTTGGTATACAGTGTACAGTGATGCGTAAGTGCTTTACAATTTGTGACAAATCTCAGTGCGCTGTGATAGGCGGCATCTAACTTGTTCAGGCAATGGGCAGGTGCATTCATATAGACCAGATCACCATAGTCCAGCACAGGTAAAAAGGTCACAGTGAATAGCCTTTTCCTGGCTTCAAGCGAGAAACAGGACTTGTTTCTAAAAAAGAAACCTCGTCTAACCCATAGGCGGATTTTGCGGGGGGGCAGGGGGGGCATTGCCCCCCCTGGTGGCTGAAATATGTTATATCATTACTAAATCTAAAACTGTTCCAATACAAATATTTTGTATATATAAATATTTTAATAGATGTAATAAAATGATTGTTACAATACAAATCTGAATAATATCATGTTTTGTTTGAAATAATTTCATTTTTGAGCAGTCGCATGTTGTGACCATAGACTGTATATATAAAGGGTTGTGACGTGTGTGTGTGTGTGTGTGACGTGTGAAGTTAAGGACAAAAGTTCCCTCGCTTTTTTTTGTATCCAAGTGATTCAGCTATTGAATTAGCAGTAATGGATATTCGGCGATTTTTAAAACGTCCAATTTCGTCTTCAGCTTCAACAACAGAAGAGCCACCGACTGAGCCTAACTTTACCAACCAGCAGCCGTCACAATGTCAAGTGGCAGACACGCAAACGAGCAGCTCTGGATTAGCTAACGTTAGCCCCACAGCGGAGAGCTCTGGATTAGCAGGACCAGCTAACATTAACCCCACAGCAGGGAGACCACCGGCACCGGGGCCGTCAGTGGGTCATGATGATCTTGGGGAAAAGCACAGCTGTCCCAAGCAGCCTACTTTATCCGATTTCCCCTCAAAAATGTTTGGGAAAACGAAACGATCATTTTCCACGTACTATTACAAGAACTATCCCTGGCTGGAATATTCAGTACGAATTGATGCCGTCTTCTGTTTTTCATGCCGCCACTTCCAGACTGACAGCGGTGTGGAGGATTCCTTTAGAAAGGGCCTGAGTGACTGGAAAAAACTAAGCAGCAAACTGGAGAAACATGCACAATCCCAGGCCCATCTGAACTGCATGGTTAAATGGGATAACTATAAAGTGACTGCATCTTCTGGATCTATTGCAGCGAAACTTTCCCGAAGCCACAAAGATTCTGTTGAGAAGAACAGATCTTATTTGTGCAAAATTGTTGATATTGTGAGGCTGTTGTCCAAACTCGGATTGCCTTTTCGTGGGCATCGGGAGGGAAGCGAGTCAGAGTCGCGTGGAAATTTTCTTGAGGTTTGTGGATTTTTCTCCAAGTATGATTCTGCTTTTAAAAACATGCAGTCCAACTATTTCAATGCTACTAGCCCGGATTTCCAGAACGAAGTCATTGACATATGCGCTAACTTAGTTCGTGCAGAAATTGAAGAGAAAGTGCAGGATACTGGATTTTTTTCTATAATTGCAGATGAGGCCAGGTCTTGCAAAACGGAACAATTATCAGTATGTATCAGATATGCAGAGCAGCTTGAAATCAAGGAGCGTTTTTTGTGTTTTATTGATTGCTCAGCATCTCGCAACGCGGCTGGGATTGTGGAAGCAATAAACAAAGGACTTGAGATGTGTGGACTGAAACATATCCCAGTTGTTGCCCAGAGTTACGATGGTGCCTCCGTCATGTCTGGTCACGTTTCTGGTGTGCAGCAGCGCATCAAAGAGACCCACCCATACGCAGTGTACGTGCACTGCATGGCAAACAAACTAAATCTGGTGCTTATGGAGTGTTGTGCTGTCAACCGCAGCGTGAAAACATTCCTGAACGTCATTGACAAACTCTACTCTGTATTTGCAGAGCCGTCAAACCATCATCGATTAATTGAAATGCAGAAATCACTGAATCTGAAACAAACTGAAATAATACAGCCAAGTGAGACAAGATGGGCGTACAAGTGGCGATCTGTGAATTCCGTTAAAACTCACTACTCTGCAATTATAGGGTGCCTGAGAGAAATGATTGACGAGGGAGACAAGTGGTCTGTGGAGGCCAGTGGCCTTTATGCCCACATGAGCAGAATGTCTTTCATTACATGTGTTATTGTATTGGAAGACATACTGCGTGTGATTCATGTTACGCACAAGGCCCTACAGTCCTCCAGCTGCACACTCTCCGAAGCTGCAGCGCTTACCGACAACCTGAAGGCGCACTTCAAATCTCAGAGACAAGCAGATACGTGGAGCAATATTTGGGGATCAGTGAAACAGTTCTGCCGGGACAACAACGTGCCAGTACCTGGGGATGCAGATGTTGAGTGTCAGACTCCGGGTCCCCTTGCACCCAAAAGAAAACGGGTTACAAAACCCCCGACCTCCCTCGACAGTTTCCTGGTTACAACTACTTTGGGCCAAAGAGAAACTGATGAAAGTGGCGCACAAATGTCACAGAGTGATACAGCTGGATATCAGCAGCACCTCTATCTCCCTGTGCTGGACACCCTCATCAACGAACTAGACAGACGATTCACGGGAGAGTCCATAGAGCTGGCACGAGCATGTGGAGCAGTGTTTAAATGTCAGAAAAAAGGAATTGAACCTCTCGTACAAAAATACGCACAGCTGCTCAAAATTCACCCTCTCCTTCTTGGAGCAGAGATGGACCTTGTTAAAGCCTCTGCTGTCGCACCTGTTGCACTTGAGCATCTCCGAAAGACTGTTAAAAAGGAGAGCTATCCAAATCTATACAAGATGCTCCAGTTGGCACCGACTCTGCCTATCGGATCTGCCACCTCTGAGAGAAGTTTTTCTGCAATGAGGAGAATTCGGAACTGGCTGCGGTCAACGATGGGAGGAACAAGATTTTCCTCACTTGCGGTTCTTCACATTGAGGACGACATAACCGCACAGCTGTCACCTGAGGGGATAGTGGACGTATATGCGGAACGTAAAAAACGGCGTCTACTTCTGAACTAAGGTAGGACACCAAGGGATATAGTAGTTATCAAATAAGTATAAGATATGCACAGTTTTGATACGTTTTTTACAGTTATGTAATGCACTGTTGTTGGGGGGAGTGACCGCCCCTTCCATATGAGTGTGTGTGTACGGCGGGCATGAGGCGTGCATGACGGGACGAGTTGTGTTCGTATGTGGAAAAGTCATACTCAGTGCGGTGAGCACGAAAAAGTTGGGACTGTGTACTGAGTGACGTCAGTAAAAAAGGTTTGCCCCCCCAAGCGCAAATGTCAAACTCCGCCTATGGTCTAACCCTCAGCTTTTTAAGCAGGTTATTGACCTGAAGTTTAAAAGTGAGACAATCATCAAGCCAGATACCTCTATTTATAAAAGGCAACCACTTCAAGTATTATTCCTTGCGCAATTACAATATGCAAAACAGGCTCTGGTATCTTTTTAGCTTTTGAAAAGAGCATTACCTTTTAAAAGAAGCTTTAGTTCAGAGAGCTAAGTCTGAATAATGTTAAAAACAGTCTGCAATTTAACACCTGCCTCCTTAATGGAGGGACCTGAACAGTATATCACGGTATCATCCGCATAAAAATGTAAAGTAGCTTCATCGACATTTTCACCTAAACTGTTGATATATATGGAGAATAAAAGTGGACCTAAAACAGAGCCTTGGGGAACACCATTAGCAATGTTCAACCACTCAGAAGTGAGCCCATCAAAGTGAACACATTGGGACCTTTCAGAGAGGTAGTTCACAAACCACCCCACTGCATGGCTGGATATGCCAATACTGCTTTAAGATGCGATGATCGAGGGTGTCAAACTCTTTAACTAGAAGTAGAAGTACTCAGATGTTGTACTTGAGTAAAAGTAGAAGTACTCAGATCTTGTACTTGAGTATGAGTAGAAGTACCAGAGTGTAGGAATACTCTGTTACAGTAAGAATCCTGAATTCAAAATGTTCCTCAAGTAAAAGTAGAAAAGTGTTATCATCAAAACATAGTTAAAGTAGCGACAGTAAAAGTAGTGATTGTGCAGATTGGTCCATTTCAGAATAATATATATGATATGTTTTATAATGATTGATCATTAAAGTGTTCTCAAAGCTGGTAAAGGTGCAGCTAGTTTGATTGACTTTGTATACTGCAGGGTAGCTTGTGAATTTACTCCAGGTGGAACTAAAGTCTGATTTAACTTTATTATATTTCACATCATTCATCCACATCTGTAAAGTAACTAAAGGTATTAAATACATGTAGTGGAGTAAAAGTACACCATTTAACTCTGACTTATGTTTACTGCCAACCTAAAAGTACCTCAAAAATAGTAATCAATAATGTATTGAAAAGTTATTTGATTATTTTATATTGACTCAGCCAGGTTATATGGGAGGCCCAGTCTACGTACAAATGGGTCACTCATTTTGAAATATTAAACTTAGTTTTCTTTTCTTTAATTGTTCATCCTCATGTAGAATGCTTTTATGAAACACACATTTGGTTGTTTATAGCATAAAGAACATCTGATTTAATGTGAGGTAGCGAAATAATAATTTGAGTATAAGTATGTGCATACAAATATGTCATTTACAACAGCTGTAAGATGCTTGAAAAGCTTGAAAATGCACCTTGAAAATGTTTGAAAAGTGCTTGAATTTGACTTTGGAAAAGGTGTAAGAAGAAGCCTGCATTCAATTACTCAAAATAAAACGCATTACTTTTAGCTTCAAGTTATAGTAAATATTTTGCACTAACACCATATCCAGTGGCGTTTTTATATGTACAAAAGTGGTCGGGCACAAAAAACGTAGATGTCTATATATAAGCTTCTGCAGTGAGGTTCATGAGGCACTGACTCTTCAGGTTTACAAATATTATATTTTGAGCTAAATCAAAATATAATATTATTTTCAAAAGCTTTTTTTGTCTGATGCTTCGATTAATTTTAAACAGACAGTTCAACAAAAGGATACCCAAAAAATATAATTTCATCATTTAAATATTGAATTGTTCTCTCTTAGTAAGATCCCATTTTCAATGAAATTGCGGTCTTACCTTGACTTGAAGATGAAGTCCATTTTTCTATCCTTCTGGACAAAAATCTTTATTACTTTTTTGTAAAAGTCCTCCTTATATTCCTGTAGTTTCAAAAGTCTATCATAAATCTAATCGATAGATTTTTTTATTAGAAAATTATAAAAGTAGATATTATCCGGCTGAACAGGTACGTTTCCCAGAGATCTTATTTTGAGCTATTTTCTAAAATCCTATGGAGAAATCTCATTGCTATTTGTGGAGGGAACCCATGCGCAGCTTACTTCCTGGTTTTAGGACGCGTCTCTCTCCTCCTCTTCACACACCACACTTTTCGCGGCACACTTACTTGCCAATCAGCTCTGAATTATGTGAGATGACGTATGGTGGGGATGGCAGCCCAGTGCCCCTGTGGTCATTATTTTTTTGCCACACACATTCAATTCTTTCACACACAGTGACGTCACGAGCTACCCACAATGCAACGCGCGAAATACGCCATTTTCCTGGAGGTGCAAATATCCTGGAGGTACAAATATAAACAGCTAGCTAACGTAGCCAGGCAGAGCGCACTAGGTTTTTTTCTGAATTAACGACTAAAGAAATCGCTGCATGTCTTCGGATTACATCTCTGGACTTGAGGGTTGTGCTCTAGGTCGTTACCAGCGTAAACTAGAGCTGTGTGGGTTGTCGGATTGCCCTTACAGACTGCCTGCAGATGTATGGAAAAACGACCCTCGAAAGTGGCCTTTGGTCGATTTTGGCAGCATCAACGTCTATCTTCTGGAAACACCAGGTGAATACCCCACTTGTCACAATAATATTATCATGCCATTGCATATATGTGGTATTTTAGAGTTGGCTAGATATTGAGATATTGAAGCTTAGCAACACCTAGACCAGGGCTATTCAACTACACATTCAGTTGGGCCAGATTTTATAACTACAAAATTCAGCTGGGCCAGACATTCAGCGGCCTGTAAAAAGCGGGTAGTGACACATTTTAAACCAACAAATATTACTGCGATGAAAAACATGCAATTTTTATTCATTGTTCATCTAATAAAAGGTACGTCAAAAAGTGCATAAAAAAACAACAAATTAGCATTAATTTAACAGAATCTGAAAAGAAAGTGCACAGTTGTAGCATTACATTTGTTTGCTTTCAAAGTCAAATATTCAGGTTATTTTTTTTGAAACAGGCACATCACAAAGTGCATTTACTGAATACAATAATAGCAGTCTTAATAAATGTCCTCACATACAAAGAAAACAGCTAAAGAGCTCCAATGCAACACAAAGAGGTAGTACTGTAGCAATACTATTTTTTCACTTTTCAAGTAATAACAAAATAAATCATACGTTTTGGTCACATTTGACCCAGACACATTACAAAGTGCACTTAAATGAATACAGAAAGAACTGTCAAACCTTCAGTGCACAAATCCATAACAAGGGATACGGGTAACTATATGAATGAATACTACACTACACGTCTACTATAGTAAACTAGGTGCTTACTATCACCTCATTTGTGATTTGTCATCGCTGACTTTCTCAATGGGAGAAGGGAAATTTTTTGTTTTGAACAAGAGCAGTGATTTGTGGCTCATAGGATGTCAATGCAATCCTAAGACATTGGGGAAGAGTGCTGTCAGTCAAGGAGCAGTGAGTGCTACTTTTGATTGAGTTCATGTGTGAAAAGCTTGATTCACATGTGTATGTTGATCCAAACATACTGAGCACACAGATCGCTACTTTCTGAACGTTAGGGAACTGCTGTTTTTTGACATCACTCCAAAACTTCGCTGGTCCGTTAGTGCGCTGCATGTCAATAAGTTCCAGTGTATATTTCCCCTTGTCGATGCAGGGGACCACTTCCTTTGCTCTGGTTGATACGTCCCCCTCTATTGCAACAGTGAAGGGGTCTCTGGCAAAGCCCATCACCTCTGTGGGCAGAGCAAGTCCATCCAATCGACCGGCAAAGTTCTCTTTCAACCTCGCAATGAATAGACCCTCCAGAAAAACGCGATTCTGCGATCGCAGAATTTCCCGCATAATCAGCAAAATGCCGCAGATTTTTAAAAGTCCGCATATTTATCAAAAGGCCGCATAATCCCCGCATTTTTCCACACAAAGTTGAGAAAAAAAAGAAAAAAGTTAACTCGTCTTGACGAGTAATGATGATGACGCAACGTCATCAGCCCGCGCATCACAGAAGGCAAACACCGTCGTGTGAAGGTGTGGAATTCACACACCAAGATGAACAAATCGAATCCATCACATTTACCCACGAACATTTCAGCTAAAGACCGGGCAAAGCAGTACCCCAATGTCTTGCACGAAAGTGGGGGGAAACTGTTCTGTACCCCGTGCAACTGTGTGTTGGAGCATAAAAGGAAATCGACTGTGAATACCCACTTCGATTCGCTCAAACATTCAAAAATGGTTTCTGCTGCGGACAAGAAAGCCAAACAACTCACGCTCACAGAGGCTTCAACCTCCAAAACCCTTTCGAGGGTTGCAAGAAACGAGGTGAGTAGCCTACAATATTGAAGCTGGTCAGATAACGAACGAGTAAATGAAAACAGAATGAGGAGGGTGTGTGTGTGTGTGTGTGTGTGTGTGTGTGTGTGTGTGTGTGTGTGTGTGTGTGTGTGTGTGTGTGTGTGTGTGTGTGTGTGTGTGTGTGTGTGTGTGTGTGTGTGTGTGTGTGTGTCTTTCTGTGATGTAGCTTGCTTCTAGTATGCTTGTTTATCATAGCAACTCTTTAAAAGTGCTCCCTTTCATTCAGTAGTAGCCTAGTAACAGGGTGCGGGAGAATAATCACCTTTTTTCCGCTTCCCGCATATTTCACAACTGTTCGCATATTTCCCAACTTTCCGCATATTTCGCAACTTTCCGCATATTACGCAACTTCCCGCAATTTTCCCGCATAAAATCACATAAAAACTCCGCATTTTTATCGCATAATCAAGGATTTTAGCCCGCATAATCAATGATTTTAGCCCGCATAATTAAGGATTTTGGCCCGCGTTTTTCTGGAGGGTCTAAATGAAATCTGTCATCACATCCGTGATTTGTGCCGGAGATGTGATGTGTTTAGGGAGCGTCGGAAAATGCAGCATCCGACCCGTGCTCAAGTCGGTCGCGAAAAGGTCCAGCTTGACTTGGATCTGCTCCACAAGATCAATGACCGTTTTGTCTCTGTTTACGCTTCAGAGTTGAGAGAGACATGTTCTAGAGTTGCTATCATAGGACCACCGTTACTAGCACCACTAGATGCACTTTCAAAAAACGTGCTGCGTTGTGGTTTGGTGGTTTCTATGCAACGCGGAGTGTTGCGTTCATGGTCTGTACTAGTGTAGGAATTTGGCTACGGGAGGCTGGGCCACTCGGGAGTTGGTTCTGGGCCGCATCTGGCCCGCGGGCCGCCAGTTGAATAGGCCTGACCTAGACTGTTACAGGATTTTTATTTTGGAAAGTATTTTTTTTTATTACTTCTCACGTTTTTTATTATATTTTATTATATCATAACTTAGTACTTTTTTCTTAACATAGGTAACATTAAGCTGTCTGTGGCTCTTTCCTGCTGTAACGATGCAAATTTCCCATGTGGGACTAATGAAGGTATTCTGATGGCTAAACCCTCGGCCTGCTTGCACCTCGCGTAAATTGGCGGATACCGGAAGTACGGTGTCGCCCTCGGCCCAATGCCCGTATGTGTGTGTGAAAGAATAGGACAATACTCTGAGCATGCACAGTGTAGTTTTTACAGTCACCGTTCACTTAGATAGGGAGAGGGAGGGGCATGATCGGGTTTTGTCCCTACATGGCTCTAAACAGCTCAATAGGCACACACTGTAGACACTAATTAGAAGAACACAGACTAAAACAGCAATGTACAGATGAATCAGATGATTAAACATGATCTTAAAATATATTTTATATATTTTTTAATGTATTTTTTGCATTTTTTTGTAATCATTATTTGTAATACTTTCTGCTGACACTAGGTGGGGCTGTACCCCATCTAGGGGGCTGTACCTGCCCCTAATGACCAGTCGCCACTGACCATATCATATTTATATATATATATATATATATATATATTAATAAATGTTCTCGAGTGAGGGAACAATGGAGCATGAGATGGGCCGGAGAATCGGACCAGCGGGAGCGTTACTGCAGTCGCTTTACCGCACCGTTGTGACGAAAAGGGAGCTGAGCCAGAAGGCAAAGCTCTCTGTCTACCGGGCCATTTTCGTTCCTACCCTCACCTATGGTCATGAAGGATGGGTCATGACCGAAAGAACGAGATCGCGGATACAAGCGGCCGAGATGAGTTTTCTCCGCAGGGTGGCTGGTGTCTCCCTTAGGGATAAGGTGAGAAGTTCGGTCATCCGGGAGGGACTCGGAGTTGAACCGCTCCTCCTTCGCGTCGAAAGGAGCCAGTTGAGGTGGTTCGGGCACCTAGTTAGGATGCCACTTTGGCGCCTCCCTAGGGAGGTGTTCCAGGCACATCCAGCTGGGAAGAGACCAAGGGGTAGACCTAGGACCAGGTGGAGGGATTATATCTCTTCGCTGGCCTGGGTGCGCCTTGGGATCCCCCAGTCAGAGCTGGTTGATGTGGCCAGGGAAAATAAAGTTTGGGGCTCTCTGCTGGAATTTCTATCCCCGCGAACCGACCACGGATAAGCGGGAGAAGATGAATGGATGGATAAATAAAGTCAATGAACAGTTAAATCTCTACTGTACGGGTGTCCGCCTATTCCGTCACCCAATAAATTGTTTAATCATAAACTTTTCATTTTTAGGGGGGCCACAAGGGGGTTCAAAGTCAGTGTTACATACATAAAAAAACATTTTAATGGCCAAACTATTCTACAATTTAGGATTTTCCAGAGAGGGTTATTTGTGAATATACGACCCTCCGGAGCGTTTGCAATTGCCGCAAATTGTTGTTTCTTTCATGACCACTAGAGGTGCTAAACTTTAAAAATGTGACTATAGTTCGTAATAAGTTGCAGAACAATCAACCTATTTGGTCGTATGAGTTGGAGGACTTGTTGATTGTAACACATAATCACTGATGTTGCGCTGTAACGGTGGTGGACTCATTAGAACAGAGTGGGCGTGCTGACAAATCAGAGCACATTGGGCTCACACACTGAAAAAAAAAAGGCTGTTGGACTCCCATGATTTTATTATGGACATCGGTTGCACATATTAAAAACATGTGTACTCAAAACTATTCCATTATGTTAAAGACACACAACTATGTTATGTCAAAGAAACATGAAATTGTTATGTTCATTTGAATATTTCCTTTAATATTAGGTATATTCAACATGACTTTTTATGTTCATTTTAGGCTTTTAATATGCTCAGTATATTTCATTTGTACCTGTTAAAGCCACATTAATGTTTTGTTTAAATTACATGCTATAGTTTTCTGTTTAATCTACCTAGTGCTCAAGGTACACAAGATTATTTATTTCATGTGAATAGAGGCATGTCGTACATTCTTCAACAGGATCCATCCTAATCTCTTATATCTACAGCATTTATCATAACATTTAAAAACAAATAGTCAATAAAGACAAACACATTTCTTTGAACAACATTCATGTATTTTTCTCCAAAAAAAAAACAATATTAACAACCACCAACCATCCAGATGAGCTTTTGGTTTTTCCATCATGCAGCCCCAGGAGAATGAACAAATACATTGAAAATAAAGAAATAGAATAAATAGAAAATGTTTGTGATGTATGTACATATACATTATTGTGTTAGAACACAGCAAGGAAGCTTAAAGGAAACTATTCTCCCGACCAAAATAAAGGTTTATTGTGCCAAATGGCAAAGAAAGGCTTATTTTTGTGACTCATTCATATTAAACAATTAACAGAAAATGTCAACGCCTAGCCGAAAAAAGGAAATGTTCTTGCAAATCCATTATTTAAATAGTAACCTGCTAATATGAAAGGGCACTTTAATGCAAAAAAGCAATGGCATTGTTTTGGAAAAATACATGAAAGTATAATAATAGCCTGGTTTCTCACCAGATATGCATTAAAGAAAGTATTACAAATAAAAACAAGAACTGACATTTTGAAGTAACGCAATTAATACATTCTGAAACACATGACAAGTGGTACATTCTGAAAACACATGACCCCAGGAAAAGCACACATTTCTGAAACATGCAAATCAAGCAAAAAGCATGAGCAAAGGAAGTGCAAGACAGTTGTATCGATGAAAGTCCAGTATGAATGCTGTAAAAGTGCACAATGGTCCATGGCAACAGCTCACTCAAATAGTTTGTTTTTAAACATTTAAGCATGTTGCCGTCTAGCTCCATTAACATTTGCTGGAGCACTTTGAATGTGCACTTCAGTTTAGGGGGGTAGTTCAGGTTCATTGCATACATTAGTCCAAACAGCATGGTAGCAGTTAATGCAATTTTGTCCACATCAGTTAGTACCTGTTGGCCTTCCAGGACAATCCGTCCTCTGGTCTCATCTGTCCTCTGGTCTCATGGTGGAATTGTGTTTGACAACATAAAGTCCCACTGTAATCCCCTGAATGGACCGCAGAATGACGTCTTCATCTTCTGCCTGCAGAGTGCACAGTCACAAAAGGAACAGAGTGAGATCTAACAAATCCATACATATATATATACCCATTACTAAATCCCTGTGTTTAACAAGTACATTTTGTCAGATTTCTGTACTTTTAAGCCTCCTTGTTATCTGATATACTCCTGTCTGACCTGATAAAAAATGTTTCATTCCCTGCATCCGTTTTAAATTAAAAGCCCTCTAGCTTTTCAGTGTAGTCCGGCTATTAAACAAAAAACAGGGATGTTCACATACTTTAGGGTTTAGGCTATATACTATGTGGTGTTTCAATAAATACATATTTTAAAGCCCAACAAAAAAATGAAAAGGTCAAATATTACTTCCACTGACCACAACGCTCTCATTGAGGTGCACACACAGCCCCTTGAGAAGACAATCCCGGCCTAAATCGACATCATCAACCTAAGTGAAGGGGAATAAGAAAATAAAGAATCTGTTTTGCTCAATGAAATGTGTACACTATTGACTCAATGTATAATTTCCTTAAAATGAATTCTTACTTGAATCATGTTTGACATAATACAGTTCAGACGCTGGCCTATCTGTCCTCCTCTCTTCTCAAAAACATTCAGAAGTTTGTCAGATAGCACATCCAGCTGAGAGAGAAATCTTGATTGGAGGGGCAGGGTTGTTACATGCTTAAACTCCGCATTTATCAAAGAAAACAAAAATATCACAGTCACAAAAATCATGAAATCATTTCATTTTCTGATGATGTTATGATTGTAGTTGTGTGCTAAATGTATACAAAATCACATACCAGGCATATCTTGCCTCAAAACGATTCAGAGAAACTAGTCCATGCATTTGTTACTTCAAGGCTAGCTTATTGTAAGTCTTTATTATCAGGGTGTACCAAAAACTCAGTTAAGTTGCTTCGGCTGATTCAAAATGTATTGACCAGAGCACGGTAAAGGGACCACATTACTCCTGTTTTGGCTCCATAGTGAGAATAACTTTTTATATCAAGTACGAACAATCAGGTTAGACTACATTACATTTCATTTAGTTTACGTTTTTTTTCAAAGCGACTTAAAATAAGTATTACTGTAATGTAAGACTACATATAAGAAACACCCTTATAGCCACTTCAACAAAAAAAACATTATCACTTTTGTGAAGGAGGCTTTATCATTAGTCATGTAAATCAAACAAAACATTTGAATACTCACCATTTACTACAGAGCCTTTGGAACAATGTTCAAAGCAAGGCTGAGGTCAATCTTCTCCACACCAATTACCTTTCACAGAAAAACATATTTGAAATTATTTCATTATTCACACACAAATAAAACAAAAATGTTCTGCTCCTTAAAGGCGACATTTACCATTTAATTATTTACCTTTAGGTTAATATGAACCGACTTCGGCCGAGATGGGCGCCTCCAGTGTAAAAAGCTACAGTAGATACTAATGCAATGAGTACAACTTTGTACGGAGCCATACACATCAGCGTTGCAAGCTCATTTCCATTTGGTTTCAATGGAGACGTGCACTGCAGCAGCGCGCACCGCTCGTCATGTGACGAGGAACAACCAATCACAACCGAGAAACATCTCAACTTCCGTAAACACAAGTGTACGGCAAATATGGGAGATAAGTTAATTTCACAGCGGGTGGATCGTAACCCTTACTTGATCTGTCCGGCATGTCCCCCATATTTATGGTATGTGCACCGCTGCTAAAATGTAACACAATCATTAATATCCTCCACTTTCCAGTATCAAGTGTCGCTTTCCGGGACACACCCCCACACACAATATTGTGTCTCTGTTTTGATCTGTGTGTATCTACGGTATTTACATGAACACAGAGTGGATCAAAGCAGAGACATAAACACCGTCTTTTAGGGAAACCACTGCGGTCCCACATACAATATTGTATCTTTAACAATCAACACCTTAAATGAGTAAAGATGGTTGCTTAACGTAAGGTAGGCCTACAATCTGCATCAGCGCCCTTAAAAGTCGGCACAAGAGTAAACATGCAGAGCCGGACCGACACAGTAAAGTTCTACACCGCCTGACAGCAGACATGAAACAATAATTTAAAACAAGAAGTAGCCTATAGACGTGCAAACATGCTGCAAGCTTATCCATCGGCTATGACTCCCCCCTCCCCACTGAGCTCAGTTTAATGTGCATAACTTTGGGCAAGGTTCATAGTTTTAAATATTGTAAATCAAGCAACTGCCGGACTTACGCTCTACAAATACTCACAGTATAAAAACACGCTAAACACAAGTCAATCAATATAAACTCACCTTATGATTTTCATGGCTTTATCCTAGCTAACACCAGTGAATGACAATGTTTACAAATTGACAGCTGTATTTATGTTGCTCGTTGTAACGGCAAATGTGAACTCTGCTTTTTGCAAACAATGCGTCTTGTGATAACCTGTAACTATGACGAACATTTGATGAAATTAAATAACTTTTACCTTGTAGAGATTTTCTCGGGACAGAACCAGCTTACTCCTCCGATGCGGGGAGAAAATATGGTAGAACCCCTCCTTTGTTTAAAAAAGAAAAAGCTTCACATTTTTAAAAATAAATATATTTTGCGAATTTTTTCTGCTTTACATCTTGTCCATTAAAATGTTATATTGTTCAGGTTCAATTACGAAACTATTAAAGTACGGGTTTGAGTCCGACCATAATAATTTGTGAATAAAATATTTGTAAATAATAATTAGAAGCTGAGTAATCGGCTGCAGAGCAAGCTGCTGACGTATGCGCTCAGTGGGCGGAGTTACAGAGATAAACATAACTTTTTTCTTATTTCTTAACATGATTGAGACTTATAGAACGTACATCCCTCAAGATTAAAATAGTTCTACATGATTGATTCATGTTTCGACGAGAAACATGAATAAATTATGTCTCATATATTAACTGCATATTTGCAAATTGAACAACCCCACTTTCCACTTTTTTTCTGTGTAGGGAAGGGGGGCAGGAGCTCCAACAAGCCGTTTAGGACAGAGAGTGAATACACATAGATGCTGTATGAGAAACCAATGTGATTTTGGAACATTGAACAATGTAAATACATTCTAGTAGACCTCAACAATGGAATTATGATCAGTAGAAATGGCCATGTCATGGGAACTTAGTAAATGTACTTCACCTCTTTTATGACCTGAAAAGTGTGTGTTGTGTCTTCCAGCTCCGCCACGCTGCCGCTCACTCTGAGATGCTGTGTGGAAAAAATCAAAATGGACCACAGGATCGCGCGCTTCATACTGCCCATTGGGACCAACGTGAACATGGACGGAAGCGCCCTTTACGAGGTGATCGCGGCCGTTTTCATCGCCCAGCTGAATGAAATCCATCTGGACGTCAGCCAGCTTATCACCCTTGCGTAGGTGGCAGTTATTGAATCTCTCTCTAGATTAAGTATTTTTCAAACTTTACAGAACAATGACCGCAGAAGAACCTTTTGTCACAATTGGAATCTGGTTATTGATGTTTATACGTCCAAGCAACTAGTTTAGGGTATTGTTGCCAAACCTAAACATAGAAAGAGATAATACAAATATAGAAAAAAAAAATGAATAAACATAAATATTCAATAGAATAAGTTTGGAATAAAAACATGGGAAAATAAAAATATATGCAATATATTTGAATTAAAATGAAAGAGCTGCATGACAAAAATAAAAATACAATACAAATATTTACAATATATTTTATTATATGACTTAAGCTTATGTGTGTTGAACTGTTGCAGGAGCCTGGGACATAAAGTTTCAAATCAAATCAAAGTTTATTTATATAGCCCAATATCACAAAACACGTTTGTCTCAGTGGGCTTTACAGATTAACAAACAGAGATGACAGTGTAAAATATAATAAAAATTACAAATAAATTATAAAATACATGATAGAACGTGAAACACAAATAAAATAAATTCAAATAAAACAAGATAAAATACACCAAAAGGCAGTACAAATGCAATAAAGATAATAAAATAAAATACCATAAAATGTAGTTGGACAAACGAAGGGTATCTCGAACCAGCTCTAACTATAGGCTTTATTGAAAAAGGAACGTCTTCAACACACTCTTACAATTTTGGAAACTGTCTGCCTCCCTAAACAAACCAGGAAGTTGGTAACAGAGAAAGGGATAAGATTCCTGTTTTCATTTTTTTATCATCAAAAACCCTACTAATCTGTGTGCGTATGTGTTAGAAAAATATCACATTGAGCTTCAATATCAGGATACATGTATTTATTATCCTTGTAAGAATGGAAGTAGTCATCACATACAGAGCATTTGGTACAAATAGTTCCCAGAACAGTGTCCTTCACATGCTTATATACAAGAGAGGGTGTATTACAGTCACAAGATGGAGGAATGCTGGTTCAAAGCAGTATACAATGTTTAGTATTAGATAAGCTAAGACCCATGTCAGAAATGATCATGCTTGTCATATGTCTATCTCCATAGAGGTTGAATCATCATGTTAATCACCTAGCTATCATATGCCTAACATCCTGTCATGTACACAGCTACGTAGCGTCTTTGTTATCATGTGCTACTCTGATATTGAAAGAGTACATTCAGTATTTTCCCAACAGTATGTCATAAACCCTTTAAACCTCTGTGTGTGTGTTTGCCCTGCAGAGTGATGTCGGCCGTGTCCAGCCTCGGAGCGTCAGGGATCCCCGCCGAAGGAGCGGTGACCACCCTCTTCGTGCTGTCCGCCGTGGGCCTGCCGGTGAAGGAAGCCTCCATGCTGATGGCGGTGGAATGGCTGCTGTAAGTTTATCATACTTTATTCTCCAACGAGCTGCACTACACATCATCCAAATTAACACCCACAATAGTGTATTTGGAGTATTTACATTTTTTGCTATTTTGCACTTCTATCCCAATATAATTCAGAGGTAAATTGTGTGCTTTTACTCCACAGCATGTCTTTTTTGACCTTTAGTTACTTTGCACATTTTGATTCAGGATTTGAATTATATTCAACACTTTAGTTACACCTGGAGTAACATTAACTCTGAGTCCTTCCCCCATCTCTAATTAAAGTCAGACATGGTTTACTGCAGCTGTGTTTTTTTGCTTCTAATAGTCAATTGTATAAGTACGAGGTAATACATCAAACAGTATTATGGTTCTGCTTTCATAGTTTACTGCAGGGATGTCAAACTCAATTTCATCGCGGGCTACATTAGCATTATGGTTGCACTCAAAGGGCCAGTTCTAACTATATAAATATACATATATAAATATATAATATAAAATAATGCATTATATTACATTATTGCCTCTGAATTGGATTATTATTGGATAGCCCTGGAGGGTTCATTGAGAGAAAAATAAATAAAACGTGGCAACGTTTTACTTTCTCGTTCGCACGAGTTCATAAAGCGTGGCCTCGTTTTATTTAAATTGAGGGATTCCTGTCCGTGACTCACAGTATCTGCTGCCCACAGCTGTTTTATAGAAGGAAAAACCTCCTTCACTTCATGAAATCTCTGCGGCACCAGTGGCCTGTACTACGAAGCAGGATTTGCTATTTACACTATTCATTCATGAAGTATGACGCTGCACTGTCAGCACGCGTCTCCATGTTTGTGATTGGTCAAATGTTGCTAACCCCGTCCTTTTCACGTGAACGCGCTCTCAGCCGGTCAGAGAAACCGTGGTTGATTTACTGAGTTGATAACCAGCTTCGTAGGAGCGCTTATCGACATCGTGTTTGTTAGGGTTTGCTGCCTCCAGTGCCCTGTACGATGAAGCCAGTTCAACAGACCCTGGATATGTTCGATTTACCCGGCTTAACTAACTAGTAAAGGAATAAACCCCCCAAAAAGGCTTTAGTTATCGAGATACCCCTACCCGAGGTAGAACAAAGCACAACCATGTTTTTTCATTACTTTAATATCTGTAATATATGAAACGGATTGTTGTATAAAAATATTTTACTGCAAAATAAAAAAATGTGGTTGATGAATGGAACCTTCCCATAACCGAAAATAGTGAAAATGTAGGCTCCTCTGAAGGGGGCCATGTCAACCTTATCACATGTATATCTGGAAATAAGGATCAGAATGTCACCAACTTTGGTTTATATGTTCAGGGTGAGGCAAAGCATACACTAAAGCACATTTTGTAACAATACCTTTGTCCATCTCTGTAAAATATACAATCAAACACTGATACAATTTAGGCGGAAATGAAATTTGAAAGGAAAAATCCAAAAGGTATGTTTATACTTTTCTGTCATTATTAAAGTTAGGAGACCAATCCCCAAAAAACTTTATTTATATGTACCAAAGAGTGTTATCTTATGATAAAAGTTGGTTATTTGACCATTAGGGGCTGGTAACCTCTTCTGTCACCAGCCCCTAACAGGTTGCTAGTGCAGCAAGGTCTTCAAACTGACAAATACAATGGGCCCTATAGGTGTAAATGGATGAACGAAAGGACACAGACCATAGATTAAGGCAACAAACAAGATTTAATATAATTATTTTTATATAATATATATAATAATAAACCCATCTTTATCATTCTTAATGCATTTATCTTTATATTTAGTTACTCTTTGAATTAACATGGCGAAAGGCCTACTGTGAGCCAACAGGCTTGCATGACAGCATTTTCATATGACATAAATGAACATTTTTGACTGAACAAATCAAACATTAGTTAAAATTAAACCATAAATTCAAAATACATACACAGCATTTAGTCAAATTTGCTTTATAAAGTCTATTATTGTTCTTACATTTAAACCAGGTATATCAGGGAAAGACATTTAGCCTATAGGATTTAGACTACTTTTTATCATTCCTAAAATGTGCCTTATAATATTATCATATATATATATGTATATATACACACATACACATTTGTATACACATACATACACACATACATATATACACATACACATATGTAGGGAGACCAATCACCAAAAAAAGGCCAAAATATACAATTAATATAATAATACTGTTTCATATAATAAAACAGTTTGGGGAATGAATTGATGAACACACACACCTCATTCTAGCCAGCGTCAGTTGATTCCGTCTTCAGTAACCCATACACTTAAGAAGACCAAGACTGCCAGAAGTCTGTCTGCTTAATATACAGTGTGGAATCCTTCCTGAGAGGCTTGACGGTAAGATCTTCTTTTGTCAAACACAGAATAGGGAAAATATCATAATAACAAACATAAAGCAAGCTAACCAGCTTATTGTTTGTTAAGCTATCTAGCTAAGTGTAGCTCAAGTTTAACTGTCAGTTTGTTCCAACTCCCAATGAAAATTAAATTGTAGTAATTATAGACTTTGCGTATAAATGTTTTCTATTTGTGTCCCATATTTTATTATCAGGAAAACTTAATGAACGTAACAGAAAATTGTAGATACATTGACCTTAAATATATTTTGTTTATATCAATGTAAGTTAAGCTAGCTAGCTAGCTAAGTTTAGCTTGAGTTTATCTTGAGTTTAGCTGTCAGTTTATTCCAACTGCCAATCAATGTTAAATTATAGTAATTATAGACTTTGCATATAAATGTTTTTAATTGTGTCCTATATTTTATTTTCAGGGAAACTTAATGAATTTAACAGAAAATTGTAGAACAATTTACCTTTTAATATATTCTGTTTAGCACTATAGCACTCCCCCTCCACAGCTGAAACCAACTTGATAGCCTAATGCTGAAGTGAGGAAATTAATCATACTTAAGATAGTTTTATATCTGTTTTATATGTTAACAATAAAGACATGGCAAACATTATTATTAATGTAGACTAAGACTGAAGGAAAATAAGCAGTGTAGTAATATTGAATCTGATATTTCTATCTGCAGACTATGAAATTCCATCTGGAGCAACAAGATGGAACCACCAGCTGCTAAGCCGGACATACTAAACAGCAAAAACTGTATCATCTGTTTGAAACCACTATTGCAAAAACATATGCCCTTTATGAAAGATCCAACATTTGAGGGACTAAAACAAGTAATAGAGTGTGCTGAGTTGAGAGATGATGAGGCCCAAAAACGTCTCTCTCTTCACAAAGAAGATATATTGTGTTCTAAAATCCTGGTCTCTTATCATATATCATGTAGAGCCTCACACACCACAAAGACTAATGTCAAAGACCAGCTGCAGGCAGTATCAAAAA
This sequence comes from Notothenia rossii, assembly GCF_949606895.1. Lineage (NCBI taxonomy): Eukaryota > Metazoa > Chordata > Actinopteri > Perciformes > Nototheniidae > Notothenia > Notothenia rossii. The sequence goes on from NC_136906.1 coordinate 26,897,435, forward strand.
GAGAAAGAGTGAAGCTTCATCTACACCACCGACCTCATCTGGAAAACTAAGAAGGGAGGACACAATTTCATTTAATGTCCGAAGACATTGCTTTATTTGTGGGAAAGACAGTCTAAGACCAGAAATCCTTACCTCAATCACCACTGGCAATACAACCAGAGATAAAGTGCTACATGCAGCAGTAGAGAGAGCCGATGAACAAGTTCATCTTCGAATGCTTACATATCAAGACCTCTTTGCATTTGATGCCACGTATCATAGAAGCTGTCTGGCACATTACATCTCAGAAAGAAATGTTGTGGCAGCAAAACGAAAGCACCTTAATGAGGGAAAGGAATCTACCCATGGAAAGGCCTTCCATGCACTAATAAAGGAAATTGATCAGACATTGTTATCTCAGGATATGACCTTTACATCACTGAGTTCCCTCACAGAATTGTATTTCAACAACCTCCAAATGCTCTCCACCGACACATCTAAATATGGTACATGGAAGTTGAAGGAGAAGCTGCTCAAGCACTACCAAGACAAACTTGTGTTTGTGGAACGACCAGGAAAATCTGATTTGGTTTGCTCAAACAATGTACCCGTTGGCCTTGCTATGAAGGAGGCTGCTCTACTCAAAGAAAAAGAAACACAAGACAATGATACAGTGCAATTGGAATGCCACCCAACAATGTCTGAAATTCAGATATTGCACATGGCAGCAGGTGTATTGAGGAAAGCCATGGCAGAAGTGAAGCAAGACCCTGGCTTTTATGTGAGCAGTGAACTTCTGCCTTTCCGTTCATCTCAAGAGTATGTACCCACAATTCTTTATGACTTTATGAACTGGTGTGCGGATACAAATGCACATACAACTGTCCAAACATGTGAGGAGCATTCATCAAAGAAAAATCTCCGTGTAATTTCAATCTGCCAAGACATCATCGCACAGTGCCGCCAGATTCACACCCTCATTACACTTGGTCTTGCCATCATGATACACCATGAATTTGGAAGTAAGGCACTCGTTAATGAGTTAAATGCTTTGGGCCACTGTGTTTCATACAATGAAGTTAGACAGTTTCTCACATCTGTCTCTGCTGATGAAATCACAAGGAACAAAGACATCTACATACCCACTGGCCTCTCTGGAATCTTGGACCATGGAATGATTGATGCCGCAATAGACAATTTGGATCAAAATGAGGAGACTCTTGATGGAAAGCACACCACTCATTCAATGGCCACAGTTATATACAGGTGAGGTCAGACCACAACAGAACCACAACGTCTTGCCAGGATTCCACAGAAGACCCTTTCTGCCTTGAACAACTATGATGTAGATGGAGAAGACATTATGCACTCATTTTGTATGGCCAGAAGAAGAATCAGAAAGGGCAACAGTGTACAAGCCTGGATGAGTTGAGGTATGTACTGGTATCCACCTCAGACATGCCTGCCTCTCAACTTCCCCCGACTGAAGATTCATTTAGGCAAGACGTACTAAGAGCCATGTACCAAACTGCTGTTTTGGTGCCACAGTCACCAAAAAAAAACAGTGCTTTGGAGTCCTGTGGGGAAAGGTTGGAGGTTGATGGAGGGAGTCATGCAACCAGTGATGTATGAAAAAGCGGCAGCACCGCAAAAAAGTGCGAGATTGAACAAATCTCTACTGCAAGGACAAAAAATGCAACAGAAGAAATGTCCTTGTTTCGCAGCTGGATTGCCATGCACTGAATTCTGTTCCTGTGACTGTCTTTAGTGCTCTAACGGAAGTGTGAATGACAGCATAGTTGCACACTAGAAAAAATGTTGAGTCATTTTGTAACTGTATATAATTGATGATTCATTAAGGTTTGAATGTATGATTCATTTTTGATTTTTCCATTCATTGAGACGAAATCTCTACTTTAAATGTTAAACGCTGTTTTATGTGCTTGCATTAGTGTAATGTAATTTCTGTCTCATTCTATGATATCTCTCCTTTTCGGTAGGATTTATATGTTTATGTATATATTTAACATTGATGTATGTTAATGTTATAAGGCAAATTTTAGGAATGATAAAAAGTAGTCTAAATCCTATAGGCTAAATGTCTTTCCCTGATATACCTGGTTTAAATAAAAGAACAATAATAGACTTTATAAAGCAAATTTGACTAAATGCAGTGTATGTATTTTGAATTTATGGTTTAATTTTAACTAATGTTTGATTTGTTCAGTCAAAAATGTTCATTTATGTCATATGAAAAAGCTGTCATGCAAGCCTGTTGGCTCACAGTAGGCCTATCGCCATGTTAATTCAAAGATTAACTAAATATAAAGATAAATGCATTAAGAATGATAAAGATGGGTTTATTATTATATATACTATATAAAAATAATTATTAGGGCCGGGACTCGATTAAAAAAATTAATCTAATTAATTACAGGCTTTGTAATTAATTAATCGCAATTAATCGCATTTTTAATCACATATACATATTTGACCAGTGAGAAGCAATTTTTTTCACATGGATTTTAGTATACCATTGAATAATGACTGAATACATAAGCTTAAGAAACAAAACATTGTTTATTTTTTTCAAGATGGTACTTAACCAAGACCAACAGAAAAGTGCAATTTTTGCTATAAAGTGTAGCAATAGCATATTTAGGAATATAGTACATTTCAGAGATTCAGGTAGCCTATAGGTAGGTAGACCTTCTGTAAACTATAACACTTTGTTTTTTAAGTAAAACACAATACTTTCAAGTACATTCAGAACGTTGGAAACCCTGACTATTAGAAAACATCTCTCTGTTGCTTCAGAGGCCATAACAGACTTTGTTGATTTACCAACAGTTGATTTAAAAAATCTAATACATTTCAGTCCAACTCTCTCAATAACCTTGGCCAAAACAATAAACAGTTCAACATAAAGTGCAAGTTGCACAAACAACATAATAAATAGTTCAACATAAAGTGTACTGTACCATTTAAAATAAAATAAAAAAGTGCCAGTGATTGACCTCAATCCCTCCTATTCTTCCAATATCCTGATGAAAAATAAAATTTCTCTGTTGCATAGGACACTGTTTGATCAACGCGAATTGGGTGTGGCAGAGCTGCCAACATTGTGTTATAGAAAGTAGTAGCATGCCGAGCGGAGGAAGGCAATTTTTTTTCCGGCGGGGGGTCCGAGGTCCGCCGAAGCCCCCAGAATGCCCCCTTATTTCATTTTTACTTTACTTATTTCTATTTATCTTTTGTATTCAACTGTTTCTATTTTACTGTAAATTGTATGTATATATAGTTCCCTATTCCTTTTCCTATCACCCTGCTGCTATAACATGTGCAATTCCCTTACAGGATTAATAAAAGTTATCTTATCTTATCTTATCAGAAGCCAGAGACTTTACATGCTCTGAGATGCAATCTAGGTCATATTAGGACATGTTTTTCTGCAAAGTAAATTTTTTGTGTATAATTTCTCCTTTTCCCTGTACTGTTGCACACAATTAAACACCAACATACACAAAAAAATATTTTTATTAACCGAACAGAATTCATCATGAAACAATACTGAACAATAACACATGAAAAACCTGTACACAGCCTTTTTTAGAACAGAGTTCAACTCAAGGGAACCTTTGGCTGTGACATGACCATCTGATCAACCTCTCACTTTAGATGGTCATAGGTTGCTGACTTGGCCTTGGCAAGAGTTGTCTTGGAGTACGCCTGCTTGTAGCAGACAGACCCCTTTGCCACCATGAATTGTTTGTGGGTAATGAGGTTACTCAGGGTCTCCATTCCCATACTAGGTCTGAACTCCGTTCTGTTTTTTGTGACAAGACTGAAGATGCGTTCGCAGTCTGCATTGGAATGGAAGATGCAGAGGATAGCCAGCATTACCTTGCAGAGTAAAGGGTACTTGAGATGGCCATTTCCATCCTTCAGCTGACTCATCAGGTGCCACTGTGTGTCTGGTCTGTCACAGCTGGTGATGCTTTCTGGCAGAGCATCGGTTTGGTAGGTCATGAATTGACCCTCAAGCTTGTCCATCTCCTCAGCATTCATCTTCAAGCAGGGGAATCTGCCTGTGAAGTACCTCACAGAATTGAACTCTGCGCTGTCCCGTGCAGACATGTCAGCCACAGAAGCATTCCGTAACACTGGGTCATCATAGGGAAACTTCTTCACCATGTACTCAACAGCCTTCATGTAGAATGCCCGCACAGCGCTGAAGACCTGGGCCAGCTGCAGCTCCTCAAGCTCAGGGTGATCTGCTATGAAGTCTCTGGTGTTTTGCCCAATGAACAAGGTCTCATTGCTCTTCTGGTTGCTTGGTTCCCTAAATGGTACCTGGTGAACCTTAGCAGCTGCATTAATCACCTGAGGCTTCACAAATCGGTTCAAGAGATTCTTCAGCTGTGTGGTCAAAGTCCTGTGTAGTACTTGTATGCAGGGTTTGTCTAGCTGCAGCAGAGTGTTGGCCTCATCAAATATCGGCAGGACCGCACTCAGAAAGTAGCAGTAAAGATGGAATGTTGGGTCCTGCAGATGTTGACATGCCCTCTGCACTCTCTGTTGTGCCCCTGTCTTGGGCTGAGTGGGTGCAGTGCTAGATGTCTTGGGCTGAGTGGGTGCAGTGCTAGATGTCTTGGGCTGAGTGGGTGCAGTGCTAGATGTCTTGGGCTGAGTGGGTGCAGTGCTAGATGTCTTGGGCTGAGTGGGTGCAGTGCTAGATGTCTTGGGCCGAGTGGGTGCAGCGCTAGATGTGTTGGGCTTTGCCGTTGCAGTCTTGGGCTGTGTGGTTGCAGCTGCTGGTGTTTTCTTTCCCTGACTGAATTTGGCTAGGTTTTGTTGGCGAAAGAGATAGCCTGCCAAATCAAACTGAGAATTGTCCTTGCTGCCGTTACTGTGGGTTGATGTGTCCTTGCTAACACTGTGGGTGGACTTGTCCTTGCTGCTGCTCTGCGTGGACTTGTCCTTGCTAACACTGTGAGTGGTCTTGTCCTTGCTGCTGCTCTGCGTGGTCTTGTCCTTGCTGCTGCTCTGCGTGGATTTGTTCTTGCTGCTGTGCCCAGACTGTTCTGACTCAAAGTATTGCAGCAATGCAGGCCACTGCTGCAACAACCTGGCGATGCATTTATCTAAAGAGAGCCACCTCGTACTTACATGTTTAACAATCTTTCTCATTTCCACTCCACACAGATCCTGAAATTTCTTCAGTCCCTGTTTCCTCTTGCTGGATTTGTCTAGGTAGAAGTATATGTCCACCAGCAGCTCTTCAATGGACACTGGAAGCTGAGCAGCAGCTTTTTCTGCAGCTAGATGAATTAGATGGCACGGGCATCCCAGCACATATACTGCACTGTTTTTTTTGTTGATGTAGCCTGCCGTGCCAGCTTTGAGTCCCTGCATCACCATGGCATTATCTGCCCCAAAACTCATGCAGTTGTCCCAGGATATGCTACGTTTCTCAAGTTCATTGTCAATGAGTTTGAATATGTTCTGCCCAGTAGATGCCTCATGACACTCTGGCAAAGATAGCAGTACTGTCAGAACACGCCCAAGTCCTCGATCAAAGTACTTCACAACAAGAGGATACAGCTTACAGTCTCCATAGTCAGTGCTCCCATCCGTGGCTAGGGAGTATGGAGCTGTCCTCATTGCCTCCGTGATCACAGACGCATCCTCCTTGGCAAGGGCTCCAACAATGGCGCTGCTCTTTGTGCGACCAGACCCATACTTTCCTGCAATTGCAATCACAAAAATATTGAATTGTATTATCATGATTATACTCTAGATTACACAGAATTGCAGAATTACAATCATGATATTAATCCTCTGTAGAGTAAGTTGGCCTAGGCTATTTTTTTTTCACCTTTACATAAAATGAAAAATGTTTATCAGAATGATACAGTATCAGTATAAATTAGCAATCATTAATTTGCAAGATTTAAATCAGATTATCAACCAGGGCAGTACTGTAACTGTTTTATATAGGCTAGTCTGTACAGATTGTAGAGTGTATTGTGACAGTATACAGATATAAATCTATGCCTATGAATGCTTGAGATGAATTGAGGCTATTTGTCATTTGAGCCTTACCAGCGATTTTCGAGTCCGGAAACATCTTTTTCACCAGTGGCCCGATGTGGTCGGCCACCGCGATCGGGATGTTGTGTTCCACCAGAAAGTCCACAGCGAGCACTTCGGCATTTATGACACTGGTGTCACTGTCAACCGTAAAGAAGCCCGCGATGGGCCTTGTAGCTTCCACTGCCGCCTTGTATGACGTGTGTTTAGCAGTCCTGGTGTGCTTTTCAACGTCGTGTCGGCCCCCATGCCTCACGCTAAAATCTGCCTTACACAACATACAGTAAGCGTGGAAGTCGTCCAGCTTCGACCGGGTGATGGTCGGCCATTCTGCGTTATATTCTAGCTTGAAGCGCTGTTCAGAAATTCGCCGCTTTTTCGGCGGAGGACAAGTACGTTCACCATCCATTTTTGATAGACTTCAACTGACAGCTCGCTCCGCGATTTCGCGGGCATAGTGTATTCACGAATTATCATTGGTCCATTAGAAATTAAGATAATAAAAACACAACACATATGTTAAATTATATAATGAAATAAAACAGATATTAATATTTTCTACTTATCTGTGCTATAAATGTAATTTTTGTATGATTCCAATTATCTTAAATAATTTTATAACCAAAATAGCTGAATTTGCTCGTGACCTGTTCAAACCAGTCTATGGTTCAAACAGAGAGGAGACAAGCGGGGTAAGGCAGCAAAGAGCGGCGCCTCACGTCAGATTGAGCAATCCCTCACAAACTGGATTAAACGCATGCCTTTTTCTCTCATTGTCTGTGAAATGTTTGTAGACACTCGTATTATGTCCTTTCTATCCATTGAGTAGGTAATGTATTTTAGGTAGGCCTATGTGTTGTAGTCTTGCTGATCTGACATAAACCCGCGGTGAAAAAGCAGAGGGGAGGCAAACAGTAGGCTATCTCTGTCTCAATGAGGAGGGCGTGCGAAAGCCTGGACACTAGACTCCATTAATCACTTCACGTCCCGATTTACTGAGATCATTGCTTGAGCTAAAATGCTTGTTTCATACGACGGGACAGAAGATAACTCGATCGACCAGTCACAGTGTGATTGTCTATGTTAGACGGCACGCGCCGTTGAATTTAAGAGAAAGGCTAGCGGAGCTAGTGAGAAATTAGCACCTCCTGTATAATGCCTCCCTGCTCTGTAACAAAGATGCTAGTGAGGAAATATCCCCTCCTGTATAATGCCTCCCTGCTCTGTTACAAAGATGCTTGATGGTTTTACCCCGATATATATATGTAACAGTATGTAACCATAATGATTTACCCCGATGAATCTGCCGCAGGTGTTTTAATGTTTAATTACCATATGTAAGGGTTCGTGCACAGAGGGGATTGTCGGGAAAGAGATGGCTGTTTGAGGAAGCTCCCATTTATTAACATTTCAACAAACAAGTTGCATATTTGCATAACGTATTCAAGTGTTAGCATTTATTGCAATAGTAGCTACAGAACATGTACTGTGCTGTGTAAACTGTACTGTATCACATAGTGTTTCAGACACACAAACTTTTCAACTTTCAAAATTAAACGGTGCGCTCCCAGCGCACGTACCGGCAGTGATCTAGAGCAGCGGTTTTCAACCAGTGGTACGGGGACAAACTGTCTCGCTCTCGTAATGTCTGTCTGTCTTGCTCTCGTTCTGTCTCTCGTACCACTCTCGGTTCCACTTTTACTTTTGCGCGCTACCTGTCTCACTCTTTTCCGACCTCCAGCTTTTCCTGCTGGAACCCGCCGCTTAAAGGTGGGGGTCCGCGGACCGGCCATAGAGCCCATAGAGTTAAAGGTGTTGGCCGTTAGCTGTAAAAATCCATAGATTAGCCGCACCGTTACATAAGCCGCAGCGTCGAAAAATGGGAAAAAAGGCGCGGCTTATAGTCCAAAAAGTACGGGTATGTTTTAATATACTCTATTGACTTCACATATTTTTCACATAGGCCTATCTGACTCTGAAAGCCAGCTACGAACCTCACCGCACGGCACTGGTCTACATGAATAGAATTCTTCATCAACAGCGGGAGCCAAAACAGCATAGCATCCTGGTAACAGTAGTGAGGGCATTACAAAAAAGAAGTACAGCCGATCCTATTGGCTCTTTGCCAACGCAAGGGACGAATCATAAAACGGCTTATATGTGAGCTTTAGTGCTGGTTGGATGTCAACACATGCACGAGGCTGCCAGCTCACCGATTCATTTTTCGATTTGTTAGGTAATGCGTAGGATATTCAAGTCAAGCGTAGCGGCGTAATTAGGGCCTGGAAATCGTATCTGCTACGCCAAAATCGTGTATGTTGGCAGCTCTGGTGTGGGTCCTTGTACTCCGAGTCGGGCTAACGTCCACGCTAGCTTCCACGCTAGCTGCTATATGTTTTGCATTGAGGTGATACTTGAGGCTTGATGTACTGCGGTGATATGCGAATTCCTTTTTGCATAATTTGCAAACAACCGTGCTCTTATTGACGCTTCCATCCGTCCATTTTTTAAAACAAAATGTCCCATCCACGGAGCCAACCAAAGCGGTCTCATCAGCTTCTTCGTTCAAGTTTGACTATTGTTCACTGTGGTTTGTTGTTGTCTGAAGTCATGAACGTTAGTTGGTGCTCCAGTATAATCGGTACCCCTGAAACTCATCCAGTGAGAAACGTTCCGCGGTGCAAAAATAAGTGCGATTAAAATGCGTTAATTTTTGTGTAATTAATTAATCTTAATTAACGCGTTAAAGTCCCGGCCCTAATAATTATATTACATCTTGTTTGTTGCCTTAATCTATGGTCTGCTTCCTTTCGTTCATCCATTTACACCTATAGGGCCCATTGTATTTGTCAGTTTGAAGACCTTGCTGCACTAGCAACCTGTTAGGGGCTGGTGACAGAAGAGGTTACCAGCCCCTAATGGTCAAATAACTAACTTTTATCATAAGATAACACTCTTTGGTACATATAAATAAGGTTTTTTTGGGGATTGGTCTCCTAACTTTAATAATGACAGAAAAGTATAAACATACCTTTTGGATTTTTCCTTTCAAATTTCATTTCCGCCTAAATTGTATCAGTGTTTGATTGTATATTTTACAGAGATGGACAAAGGTGTTGTTACAAAATGTGCTTTAGTGTATGCTTTGCCTCACCCTGAACATATAAACCAAAGTTGGTGACATTCTGATCCTTATTTCCAGATATACACGTGATAAGGTTGACATGGCCCCCTTCAGAGGAGCCTACATTTTCACTATTTTCGGTTATGGGAAGGTTCCATACATCAACCAATTTTTTTTATTTTGCAGTAAAATATTTTTATACAACAATCCGTTTCATATATTACAGATATTAAAGTAATGAAAAAACATGGTTGTGCTTTGTTCTACCTCGGGTAGGGGTATCTCGATAACTAAAGCCTTTTTGGGGGGTTTATTCCTTTACTAGTTAGTTAAGCCGGGTAAATCGAACATATCCAGGGTCTGTTGAACTGGCTTCATCGTACAGGGCACTGGAGGCAGCAACGTGTAACTCAGCAGAATCTGAGAAGAGCAGCACCAGCTGCAAAGAGCTGTGCCTTTTACTGTTTACTTAACTGTGTTTCCCTTCATTAGAACCGCTGAATAGAGATCAAGGCTGCTACGTTTAACCACACACACCTATACGCACATCAAACTACTGTTTTATGAAGGAGGTTTCCTGTCAACGGGGCCATGATGTGTGTGTGTGTGTGTGTGTGTGTGTGTGTGTGTGTGTGTGTGTGTGTGTGTGTGTGTGTGTGTGTGTGTGTGTGTGTGTGTGTGTGTGTGTGTGTGTGTGTGTGTGTGTGTGTGTGTGTGTGTGTGTGTGTGTGTGTGTGTGCGTGCGTGCGTGCGTGCGTGCGTGCGTGCGTGCGTGCGTGTGTGTGTGTGTGTGTGTGTTTGCTCAGCTCCGCTCTGTGTGCGTGTTCGGTGTGTCTGTGCCTGTCCGACACCACCGGCATTTGTTTTTAAATTACCACGAACAGTAATTTACAAAAATCTGGTTCTCCATAGTTATATGTGTATTCCCAAGTGAAAGAAATTTGTTTAATCTAAATCTCGATGTGCTATAGTCCTGCCGGAGTGCACCGGAACGATTGATACTATCATAAACAAATGTCCCCACACACACACACACACACACACACACACACACACACACACACACACACACACACACACACACACACACACACACACACACACACACACACACACACACACACAACACGAGGCCACGCTTTATTAACTCGTGCACACGCTTTAGTAACTTGTGCGCACGAGTTACTAAAGCGTGTGCACGAGAAGGTATCTTGTGCGAATGAGAAAATAAAACGTGGCCATGTTTTATTTATTTTTCTCTCTATGAACCCTCCATCGCTCCGTAGAAAGGGTAATAACTTTGTAATTAACTACGTCTGAAAGCAGAAGTCCAGGGCAAATAATTGCAAGTCTCTACAGTGCGCATGCCACAAAACGAGATGCATTGCGGGACATGTAGTTTATGGGCAACGTGCTTCTGTAAAGTGGCATGTAACTGTATAATACAAATATTATAATCTTTGCAAGCTCTTGCGGGCAACATAAAATGAAGTCGTGGGCCGGATTTGACCCCCTGGCCTTGAGTTTGACACTCCTGGTTTACTGTGATTCATGTCTTTCAGAGACCGCTTCAACACCGTCGTCAATGTTTTGGGAGACTGCGTTGGCTTGGCGATGATTCACCACCTGTCTAAAAAGGAACTGGCAGTTATGGACCACGTGCTTGAGGAGAGGTGATCATTTTACATGATGTGTTTTTGCCATTCCCTTTTATTTTTTTACAAATGTGTTTTTTAGTAGGGAGTATTTAAAAAAAGCATTTTGTCTTTACATGATTGAGCTTTCCCAACACTGCTCTTTTTACGTAAAGCTGTACTAAGTACTGTAAAAGATACAATCAAAATAATAAAAACAACATTTTAACTTAAATGTGCTTATTCCCACATAATATACGGAAATAACAATAGGTGTGAAAATCAAATATAATAACAGAATCTCACAAGAATAATACAATTAAAAGGTTAAAAAAAAGATAAGAGAAAAAACCACAGAGCTTTGAAAAAATTAAGGTATACAATGCAAGTATCTATTAAAAAAAGGACAACATGAAACATTGAGTAGCTGACCCTTGATCTCTGCTCTGGATATTTCAGGTTGAATGTTCAAACAAGTTCAGTCCTTCAATAAATAAATATGTGAATAAACACTGTACAACTGTACTCTGTACAACTCTGAAGTGTGTTTGTATCACTAATGGCTGTGTTGTGTTTAATCTGAACAGGGCGGCTGAAGCGCCTGCCGAGGATCACCTGAGCTCCATGGAGTCCCAGTACGCCATGTCGGAAATATAATAACTCCAAGAGTTCAGCAGCAGGAACAGGGATGATCCAATGATAACAAGTTGTGATATCTCTCTGAAATGTTGTTTGTGTTTTTGTGTTTTTTAATTTGTTGAAGCATATTTTTTAGCATATTTTGTATTTTGAGGAAGTATTAGTCGTAGTAGTTGATCTTTGTCAAAGTAATGTCTTTAATAGCTCTTCAATATAGTACAATGTAATATATGTAGTTTTTGAATTTAATTCATGTTATATGAAGATATTGGTCAGATTTGATCTAATAGATGTAGTGAAATTGCATTTAATACAAGTTCTAATACTATATATAATTTTAGATTTAGATAGAGCTTTATTGTCTCCCTTGGGAGAAATTTGTCTTGGGCATTAAGATAATAAACATAAAACATTCAGAACAATCAGTCATAGATACAGAACAGAGATCACATATGGCAAAGAAACAAACAAGAAACATACAGGTACAGAACTTTCCCTATTGCACATACATAAATCAAATATTGCAATTTCCCTATTGCATTCATACATAATAAAATATTTCACTTTTCCCTATTGTATTTATACATAAATCAAATATTGCACCTTCCCTACTGCATTCATACACAAATCAAATATTGCACTACATATCAAATTAACTTGTAACATTCCTGTTAATGTAATAAAACGTTACTATTTATTTATGTTTTACTTTTTAATCAGAAGGTATCTCCATTTTATAAGCTTGAGGCTTCCTGATCTTTCCTCTCAAATGTCTTATTATTTTGATTATCTGGATGTCATGCAGTCTAATATATGCGCGAAATAAATAAATAAATGTATAATTAATTAACCAATATATTGCTATGATTAAAACCCCTCTCCAAAAGGACTTGTTCCATGTAGTTCTTTCCCCGCCTCCTTCTCTTTAGACCCCCCTGTGATTGGTCAACAAAGCGTCTAAATAATTCTACACACCAATGGGCGACAAGACTCGTGAACTAGATGCCGGAAAAAACGTCACATGTGTTAACCAACCTGCTGAATTTACATCCATCTATTCGCTTTTAGGTAAATAATGTTTTAAGAAAAGCGTGAGGAAATGTATTGTAACGGACTGGTTATTAGTCATACGAACATAGCTACAGTTTAGTTATGCCGATGAAATTCTTAGGTCACAGACTTCTCCAACAGTGCAACACAAAACACAGAAAAATATAGTGCAAGTAAATAGTAAATACAAAAAGAAAAATAGTTTGAAATAGTGCAATAAGAGTCTACATGCAAGTTATTGGAATATGATATATTTGGTAAATAGATAAATAATTTCTAAGTAGTTAAATCATTTTAAAGTAGCAGCCAGATGAATATTTTGGATGTTGTTTCAACAGTTCAGGTGTTTAACATATTTTGCTTCAGCTGTTCCGGTGTTTAACATTCTTATGGCCTGTGGGATGAAAGTGTCTCTGAGTCTGGTGGTTTTAGTCTGGATGCTGCGGTAGCACCTGCCAGACGGCAGCAGACAGAACAGTTTGTGCCTGGGGGTGATGGGGGGTCTTTTATGATCCTGAGGGCTTTCTTCCTGAGCCGCCGGGAGTAAAGGTCCTCCATTGGTGGCAGCTCCGTCCTGATGATTTTCTGTGCAGTTTTCACCACCCTCTGAGGGCACGATATAAGTTTGTGCACAGTTGGAAGGCTGACAGGCAGGTAGGCCATCCAATTATTTTGGATCAGATGATTGGTCGTGCTTTTTACAGGCTGCGCCAAGGCTTCCACAGATGAAATGTTTGTATGTATTTATTGTCAAAGCATTTAATATATTCATTGTTATTGGGATGTTAAGAGCATTCCATGGAATATAACAAAAAGTGTTTCTGAAGTGAATTACCTACCCTACCTTTAAATGTCAGCTAAAAGAGCAGTGAAATTAAAAACCTTTTCTGTAAAGATATTAACAGTAGTCTACTTAATGTCAGCTTAGTAAAAACAAAACATTAGCTAACAGAATAATTTCCACCACTCATGGACCACACCTTTTTTTGTGAAAAACTGGGTGAAATACTGTCGCCCTTTAGTCCCTCTCTCTTGTCTTTCTCTCCTTTCTCTTCTTTTCTTAGAGCCTGACTTTTGGAGTCGTTGAGACATGGTACAACACAAGTGTAGGCTAAGTACTAGCATCCCTCCTCACATGTTTTCACTCTCTGCAAGTGCTGGTGCCGCACCGCGTTTGGAGGCAGGACCAAACCATTACATGTAAATAGAGGGGGTGTACAGAGGCTTTGGATAATTAACTTTTGGAATAAAATAAGTTAAATTAATCGTAAGTTTAGTGATTACTTTATCAATATAACGTTCTATTAATGTTAATTATTGAGGATTGATGAAAGGTTACTTAAAAACTTTTTTCTTAATGTTCTAAACATTTTGGGGCCCCCGTCAGTCACGGGCCCTTAGAATCGTCCTAACTTTTCACCCCCTTACGGCGCCCCTGAATGCAGCCTAAACAACTCTTCCAGTTTTGTAAATATAACGTCCCCAGTGGTGTGCTCTTCTAATGGAATAAGAGACAGCAGCTCTTCCCTGAACTCCTTTCCATCAAAAATATCTAACATAAACGCACAACTGGGCTACATCTGTACTGTCAGTGCTCTCGTCAATGGCCAAGGAAAAGTAATTGGCTTGACTGAGACCCTTGCTAATTACCCCCTGCACAGCGTCCGATAGTGCTTCTATGCGGCGTATAGCAGACCTCGCAGAGAGGGACACCTGTTTCACTGACGCAATGACACCATCCATGGACTTGTCGGTGGCCAGTTCCTGCAAAACGGTCACCATCACCTCCTTGAAAACCTCTGCGTCAGTGAATGGCCGGTTGTGCTTTGCGAGCACCCGCAACGCCTTTAGGGACGCAGTTGTCACTTTATGTTGGGCTGTGAGGCTTCGCACCAGGATCCTGCTGCTGTGCGCATAACCTGCTGTCAGTGCTTCAATCTTGCGCTTTCGTGCCTCTGTCTTGGGTGGAAAGCCCACTTTGAAGGTGTCATGCTTCGTCTCGTGGTGCCGCTTAATATTGTATTATTTGCAAGCAGCCACAACTTCATTGCAGATAAGACACAATAGCTTTGCATTGATGAAACCAGGTAGGATGAACGCATAGTTCGCTGTCCGGTCCCTCTTTAAATGCCCTGTTTCACCGTCAACTTTCCTCTTTAGACCTTTGGAGAGTGACATTACTGCTTTGGATTACTGGTCTGGGGGAAGCTCGCGAGTGTGTGTGTGTGTGTGTGTGTGTGTGTGTGTGTGTGTGTGTGTGTGTGTGTGTGTGTGTGTGTGTGTGTGTGTGTGTATTTTTGCGTTTGTGTGTATTGTATGGTTTCCCGGGGGAAACACTCACAAGAAACATCGGCTGTTGTTATGCCTGCTGTGACGTCAGTTACTCCGTTCTCCGATTGTAATTATGCCATTACAAGCTTCAAAGTTGTATTTATCATCTGAATTTGCCGAAACCAATTTTATATTCTGAAAGCCAATACTTGTTTGTTTGAAATCAGATGGAACAAACTGTAACGGACCCTGCCGTGTTATGTATGATTACTATATGCCCACATTCATAATGTCAGCGGAGGGAGGGTGGGGGGGGGGGGGGGGGGCGGGCGTTGCGGAAGAGCAGAGCGCGAGGGAGAGTTGTCATCTTCCCTTCACAGCTTCAAACATGTATTTATCGTGTGATTTTGGAAATACAAGTTTCATATTCTGAAAGCAAGACTTTGTTTATTTAAATCAAACAAAACACCCTAACCCCGAAAAACTAGTTACGCAAATCCACGCTTATTTTTTAATGAGCCGTTGCGACTTCCAACTGATTTCGATAGAGCGGGTCACATATGGCAAATGTGTGGTTGTGGGAACCAGGTCAATTAAAGTACTTATTTAACTATTAAATTACATTGAGTTTGAGTAAAATACTTGGTTACTGATTAATTTAGGTTATAATATATTAAATTGCAAAGCAAAACATACTGTAATT